>NW_019154112.1:10829893-10840963 GCF_002288905.1 Enhydra lutris kenyoni
AACAAGAGGCAGTACCAAAGGCTAGGGACCTAATCAATACAGACATTAGTAATATGTCATATCTAGAGTTCAGAATGATGATTCTCAAGGTTCTAGCTGGGTTCGAAAAAGGCATGGAAGATATTAGAGAAAACCTCTCGGGAGAGATAAAAGCCCTTTCTGGAGAAATAAAAGAACTAAAATCTAACCAAGTTGAAATCAAAAAAGCTATTAATGAGGTGCAATAAAAAATGGAGGCTCTCACTGCTAGGATAAATGAGGCAGAAGAAAGAATTAGCGATATAGAAGACAAAATGACAGAGAATAAAGAAGCTGAGCAAAAGAGGGACAAACAGCTACTGGAACACGAGGGGAGAGTTCGAGAGATAAGTGACACCAAAAGACAAAACAACATTAGAATAATTGGGATTCCAGAAGAAGAAGAAAGAGAGAGGGGAGCAGAAGGTATATTGGAGAGAATTATTGTAGAGAATTTCCCCAATATGGCAAAGGGAACAAGCATCAAAATCCAGGAGGTGCAGAGAACCCCCCTCAAAATCAATAAGAATAGGTCCACACCCCATCACCTAATAGTAAAATTTACAAGTCTTAGTGACAAAGAGAAAATTCTAAAAGCAGCCCAGGAAAAGAAGTCTGTAACATACAATGGTAAAAATATTAGATTGGCAGCAGACTTATCCACAGAGACCTGGCAGGCCAGAAAGAGCTGGCATGATATATTCAGAGTACTAAACGAGAAAAACATGCAGCCAAGAATACTATATCCAGCTAGGCTATCATTGAAAATAGAAGGAGAGATTAAAAGCTTCCAGGACAAACAAAAACTGAAAGAATTTGCAAACACCAAACCAGCTCTACAGCAAATATTGAAAGGGGTCCTCTAAGCAAAAAGAGACCCTAAAAGTAGTAGATCAGAAAGGAACAGAGACAATATACAATAACAGTCACCTTACAGGCAATACAATGGCACTAAATTCATATCTCTCAATACTTACCCTGAATGTTAATGGGCTAAATGCCCCAATCAAAAGACACAGGGTATCAGAATGGATAAAAAAACAAAACCCATCTATATGTTGCCTACAAGAAACTCATCTTAAACCCGAAGACACCTCCAGATTTAAAGTGAGGGGGTGGAAAAGAATTTACCATGCTAATGGACATCAGAAAAAAGCAGGAGTGGCAATCCTTATATCAGATCAATTAGATTTTAAGCCAAAGACTATAATAAGAGATGAGGAAGGACACTATATCATACTCAAAGGAACTGTCCAACAAGAAGATCTAACAATTTTAAATATCTATGCCCCTAACATGGGAGCAGCCAACTATATAAACCAATTAATAACAAAATCAAAGAAACACATCAACAATAATACAATAATAGTAGGGGACTTTAACACTCCCCTCACTGAAATGGACAGATCATCCAAGCAAAAGATCAACAAGGAAATAAAGGCCTTAAATGACACACTGGACCAGATGGACATCACAGATATATTCAGAACATTTCATCCCAAAGCAACAGAATACACATTCTTCTCTAGTGCACATGGAACATTCTCCAGAATAGATCACATCCTCGGTCCTAAATCAGGTCTCAACCAGTACCAAAAGATTGGGATCATTCCCTGCTATTTTCAGACCACAATGCTCTGAAGCTAGAACTCAATCACAAGAGGAAATTTGGAAAGAACCCAAATACATGGGAGACTAAACAGCATCCTTCTAAAGAATGAATGGGTCAACCAGGAAATTAAAGAAGAATTAAAAAAATTCATGGAAACAAATGATAATGAAAACACAATGCTTCAAAATCTGTGAGACACAACAAAGGCAGTCCTGAGAGGAAAATATATAGCGGTACAAGCCTTTCTCAAGAAACAAGAAAGGTCTCAAATACACAACCTAACCCTACATCTAAAGGAGCTGGAGAAAGAACAAGAAAGAAACCCTAAACCCAGCAGGAGAAGAGAAATCATAAAGATCAGAGCAAAAATCAATGAAATAGAAACCAAAAAAACAACAGAACAAATCAACGAAACTAGGAGCTGGTTCTTTGAAAGAATTAATAAGATTGATAAACCCCTGGCCAGACTTATCAAAAAGAAAAGAGAAAGGACCCAAATAAATAAAATCATGAATGAAAGAGGAGAGATCACAACTAACACCAAAGAAATACGGACAATTATAAGAACATACTACGAGCAACTCTACACCAACAAATTTGACAATCTGGAAGAAATGGATGCATTCCTATAGACATATAAACTACCACAACTGAACCAGGAAGAAATAGAAAGCCTGAACAGACCCATAACCAGTAAGGAGATTGAAACAGTCATCAAAAATCTCCAAACAAACAAAAGCCCAGGGCCAGACGGCTTCCGGGGGGAATTCTACCAAACATTTAAAGAAGAACTAATTCCTATTCTCCTGAAACTGTTCCAAAAAATAGAAATGGAAGGAAAACTTCCAAACTCATTTTATGAGGCCAGCATCACCTTGATCCCCAAACCAGACAAGGATCCCATCAAAAAAGAGAACTACAGACCAATATCCTTGATGAACACAGATGCGAAAATTCTCACCAAAATACTAGCCAATGGGATTCAACAGTACATTAAAAGGATTATTCACCACGACCAAGTGGGATTTATTCCAGGGCTGCAAGGTTGGTTCAACATCCGCAAATCAATCAATGTGATACAACACATTAATAAAAGAAAGAACAAGAACCATATGATACTCTCCATAGATGCGGAAAAAGCATTTGACAAAGTACAGCATCCCTTCCTGATCAAAACTCTTCAAAGTGTAGGGGTAGAGGGCACATACCTCGATATTATCAAAGCCATCTATGAAAAACCCACTGCAAATATCATTCTCAATGGAGAAAACCTGAAAGCTTTTCCGCTAAGGTCAGGAACACGGCAGGGATGTCCGTTATCACCACTGCTATTCAACATAGTACTAGAAGTCCTAGCCTCAGCAATCAGACAACAAAAGGAAATTAAAGGCATCCAAATCAGCAAAGAGAAGTCAAACTATCACTCTTCGCAGATGATATGATACTCCATGTGGAAAACCCAAAAGACTCGACTCTAAAACTGCTAGAACTTGTACAGGAATTCAGTAAAGTGTCAGGATATAAAATCAATACACAGAAATCAGTTGCATTTCTCTACACCAACCACATGACAGAAGAAAGAGAAATTAAGGAGTCCATCCCATTTACAATTGCACCCAAAACTCTAAGATACCTAGGAATAAACCTAACCAAAGAGGCTAAGAATCTATACACAGAAAACTATAAAGTGCTCATGAAAGAAACTGAGGAAGACACAAAGAAATGGAAAAATGTTCCATGCTCCTGGATTGGAAGAATAAATATTATGAAAATGTCTATGCTACCTAAAGCAGTCTACACATTTAATGCAATTCCTATCAAAGTACCATCCATTTTTTTCAAAGAAATGGAACAAATAATCCTAAGATTTATATGGAACCAGAAAAGACCTCGAATAGCCAAAGGAATATTGAAAAAGAAAGCCAAAGTTGGTGGCATCACAATTCCGGACTTCAAGCTCTATTACAAAGCTGTCATCATCAAGACAGCATGGTAGCGGCACAAAAACAGACACATAGATCAATGGAACAGAACAGAGAGCCCAGAAATAGACCCTCAACTCTATGGTCAACTAATCTTTGACAAAGCAGGAAAGAATGTCCAATGGAAAAAAGACAGCCTCTTCAATAAATGGTGTTGGGAAAATTGGATAGCCACATGCAGAAAAATGAAATTGGATTATTTCCTTACACCACACATGAAAATAGACACAAACTGGATGAAGGACCTCAATGTGAGAAAGGAATCCATCAAAATCCTTGAGGAGAACACAGGCAGCAACCTCTTCGACCTCAGCCGCAGCAACATCTTCCTAGGAACATCGCCAAAGGCAAGGGAAGCAAGGGCAAAAATGAACTATTGGGATTTCATCAAGATCAAAAGCTTTTGCACAGCAAAGGAAACAGTTAACAAAACCAAAAGACAACTGACAGAATGGGAGAAGATATTTGCAAACGACATATCAGATAAAGGGCTAGTGTCCAAAATCTATGAAGAACTTAGCAAACTCAACACCCAAAGAACAAATAAACCAATCAAGAAATGGGCAGAGGACATGAACAGACATTTCTGCAAAGAAGACATCCAGATGGCTAACAGACACATGAAAAAGTGCTCTATATCACTCGGCATCAGGGAAATACAAATCAAAACCACAATGAGATATCGCCTCACACCAGTCAGAATGGCTAAAATTAACAAGTCACGAAATGACAGATGCTGGCGAGGATGCGGAGAAAAGGGGAACCCTCCTACACTGTTGGTGGGAATGCAAGCTGGTGCAACCACTTTGGAAAACAGCGTGGAGGTTCCTCAAAATGTTGAAAATAGAACTAACCTATGACCCAGCAATTGCACTGCTGGGTATTTACCCTAAAGATACAAACGTAGTGATCCGAAGGGGCACGTGCACCCGAATGTTTATAGCAGCAATGTCTACAATAGCCAAACTATGGAAAGAACCTAGATGTCCATCAACAGATGAATGGATAAAGAAGATGTGGTATATATACACAATGGAATACTATGCAGCCATCAAAAGAAATGAAATCTTGCCATTTGCGACGACGTGGATGGAACTAGAGGGTGTTATGCTTAGCGAAATAAGTCAATCGGAGAAAGACAACTATCATATGATCTCTCTGATATGAGGGAGAGGAGATGCAACATGGGGGGTTAAGGGGGTAGGAGAAGAGTAAATGAAACAAGATGGGATTGGGAGGGAGACAAATCATAAGTGACTCTTAATCTCACAAAACAAACTGAGGGTTGATGGGGGGAGGGGGATCGGGGGGTTACGGACACTGGGGAGGTTATGTGCTATGGTGAGTGCTGTGAAGTGTGTAAACCTGGCGATTCACAGACCTATACCCCTGGGATAAAAATATATGTTTATAAAAAATAAAATTAAAAAAAGAACTATATATAAAAAAAATCAACAGATAAATTAACAGGTGAACAAATAAATAAATTGTTGTATACCATAAAATGAACAATTACCTGCCAATACAAAAGAGACTGTCTTAATAGTACTCACAAAAATAGGGATGAATTTCAGAAATATGCCAAAAGAAAGAAGCCAGACACCAAAGAGTACAAAAGCACAAAGGAACCTTTTTGAGCAAAGATTCTATATGCCCTCTGTGATGGCTACACAGGGTTATTTTTCAATGAACTATGGGTGGGGGATAGGGGATGAATATTAAGAAGCACTTGTGAAGAGCATTGAGTGTTGTTTATACATGATCAACCACTGAATTCTACCTCTGAAACCAATATTGCACTGTGTTGACTAACTAGAATTTAAATAAAACTTTGAGGGAAAAGAAAAGTCAATGAAATGTACCTTAAATTGTCTTTTATTGCACATAAATTTTATCTTCAATAAAATTCATTTTTAAAAAGTCAATGAGCAGTGTAAGATACATTATATGAGCAAGGAATGAGGAAATAGAAGTCAACATACTGACAATCAGAAGCAAGAAACACCACAGAACAGATAGATGAGGGAGAACAAAAAAAGCAGGAATGAAGAAAAAATACAGAGGCCAGAAAAACTAGGTGCTCTTAAGTATTCTTTCTAAATCTCTCAGAACCACTTTTCGCCTTCTTCTCCACTAAGAATTAACAGAAAATCACCATCATCTGTCACCTGGATTAATCCTTTGGCTTCCTTGCCCTAAGTCTTGCTCTTCTCCAAACTGTAACATTCTCAAATGCAAATCTGATCACTGGATATCCTTAGTTAGAAGCTTTAAACAGTTCATATGTATTACATAAGGACAGAGTCCAAACTCCTTAACCAGGCCACAAGTGTCATCTACTTTATCTCCCTACCCTTTCCTGCCCTACTAAACTACTGTCTAGCCATAAACAACTCCCCCTTGGTTCTAGCTCTCTAGTCTGCTTCTCTTGCTTCTTTGCTTCTGCTATTTCCTCTGCCTGAAATATCCACAGTTTCTATTAGTTCTTACCCAACCTGTAATTTTAAGCTGATACTGCCTCTTCCAGGAAGTATTCCTTCATCACTCCAGTTGCAATTAAGTAGCCACTTGAGATACTCCCAAAGCACTTTCTATAATACATTCTTATTCACATGACATCTTGTAGAGATCCAATTACTTATCAGTATTCTTTGTTCAACTGACTGGACTTCTCAAAGACAGACACTTTGTATTCTGTTCAC
This sequence comes from Enhydra lutris kenyoni, assembly GCF_002288905.1. Taxonomy (NCBI): domain Eukaryota; kingdom Metazoa; phylum Chordata; class Mammalia; order Carnivora; family Mustelidae; genus Enhydra; species Enhydra lutris. Next base: position 10,836,208 of record NW_019154112.1, read on the forward strand.
TATCTTTAGCACTTGGCACTCAACAAGTCTCAGTAAATACTTCTGAATGTTAGAGCAAAATAAGGAGGAAAGGAGCATCTCAGAGGAAGAACCAAAAAGAGGCTCAATCTCAGCAATTAGCATTGTCCTTTGTAAATTCACTGCTTTCTAGCATACTTTTCTGAAATCTCATATAAGTTAGTTACTATCAAATTCATAATTTATTTTATAACTACAATTTAACAGACAATTTCACTGGATTCTAGTACTTTTAGAGAGAGAAAGCAGAAAAGACTTTGACCTTGGAAAATTTCACTGGAAATTGATGGGGTCAGTAAATTCAGCTGTTATGACTGAACGTCCCTCTATTACCTACTGTTCTCCTGACCAACCCCTCCATCCATGAGAGAATGCACAGTGGGAACCAAGTAAAGATGATATCCTTTAGGAATAAATGAGTTACAGTCCTTTCAATTATTCTCAAGACCAGAGGTTCCTCTTTAGGCCACCATCAAAGTATCCTGTATGTGAAGAAACTCCTAAAGTAATACAACTACATAAACTCAGCTCTTGCAAAAGAAAAACTGATCAGGCAAAACAGGTTTCCAATTCCCGCCTACCAGGATAAGGTGAATAAACACATTTTGAAATGGTATTACAAAGAAAATATCAGTATGATTATTTGAAGGCCATCAGCCAAAATGTTCTTTTATCTTTTCAGGAAAAGATCACATTATTTTCTGGATCAATTTTTTCTCCATACCACCATTTTCAACAAAATAATGCTATAATAATAAAATCTAGTGTTCTAAAACACTGAAAAACGTAAGACCAATAAAAAAGGCCTTATGGATTAATTACTAGCAACACACTGCTTCAAACCCATTTTGGAAACTCCTGGATATGTTTTCTAAGTGGAGATTTTACCATAACAATTCTCAAATGGCTGTGTCATGAGCTTTCAATATACTGCAAAGCTCAGGTTTTTCAGGAGCCCAGAAATCATCTTAAAAATATGATTTCCAGGGGCACCTGGGTGGTTAAGCATCTGCCATAAGCTCGGGTCATGATCCTGGAGTCCCAGGATGGAGCCATCAGGCTCCCTGCTCAGTGGGGGAGTCTGTTTCTCCTCTGCCCTTCCCCCTGCTTGTGCTCTCTTTGGCTTGTACACGTGCGCTCGCTCTCTCTCTCAAATAAATAAAATCATTAAAAAAATGATTTCCAATATCAATGTAATTGACACAAAAGCTGAAAATACATTTATTGAACTAATAAATCGTACAAAAGACACCATCAAATGAATCAGTATGAGACTTATTAAAAGACTTTAATCAACTAAGTAACCACAGCCACCAAATATGTAGGAGAAGCCTAAATTTTAATATACTAACTTTAAAATCTTTGCATAGGTCACTATCAAATGTAGAAATCTGGAGGAAAACTTTCAAAATATAAGTCCTTTAAATGCCACATCAAGTCACTGGCAGACCATAATTAAAAGGCTCATGAAAATGTGGATGTATGAATCAAACAACTCAAGTCAAAATTGTGCCAATAATCTAAAGTCTTACAGTTAAGTTTGAATATTCACATTTCTTAATTATCTACCTGCTTGAAGGCACTTGGCACTGCCACCTTTCCCATCTTCCTTCAATATAATCATTACAATAGCTTATCTTTATTAAGCACTTATGTGCCAGGCATTCTATTAAAAATGCAACATGCTTCATCTTATTTAAGTTTTATAACAATACTATGAAATACATACATCATGATCAGCTCTAGTCCACAGAAGAGGAAAATAAAATTGCAATGAAAAAAATTAAGAAGGAAAGCCAACTTGAAACTGCTGTTTTATACTAATCCTAACTCACTACCTAATTATTCATCTAAGTTTCTCATCCCTATTAAAGAACATTTAAAATTCATTGCAACTCACATTGTCTTGAAATTGCATATCTTAACTAATTATATAATCATCAATTAACTGTAAACAGAGCTTAATAAAATTACTAGTGCTATCTCATTTTTATAGTAATATAATGTAGAAACATTGTTTCTATAATAATTTCTAAGTTGAAATAATGAATTTACTTTTATTGTATTAAATTATCAGTCTTTATATACATACACATATAAACAAAACAAGTAAACATTTTATTGTTTTTTAAACCTTTATGTAATATTCAATTATATAGCAACTGATTATAATTTCATGTGAAATTCAGACTACAGAATTAAAATCTTTGTGTGCTACAAATTCAAGTATGTACTCAAACTGCGTTCAAGAGCTTTCTTCCGAGAAATGAGAAGTGGTAAAAGAAGCAACTAATATGTAAGACAAATTGAAACAAAACTATTTTTAAAGTCACTAACTCCCAAAGATTATGAATTGTTTTCCAAGACAAAATTGAGGAAGTCAGGAGATCAGGATTAAATAGTCACAGTTACCTATACATTTGCCCCTCTAGTAGATTTTCTTTTTGACTTTTGATCATTATGATGGCAAATGAATAATGTGACTATGGAAATGTATGTGGGGTAGGAAGAAAGGGGTGAAAGAAGGGAGAAAGAGGGGAGGAAGAGAGAGTGTGAGAGAGGGGACCGGGAAGTGGAGAGAAAAGCTGCTGATGGAAAAGAGCAAATATATGGCAGAGTTCAGCCCCATCTACTCAAGAACTGTGAGCTCTTCTAGCAACTCACCTAATCACTGTGCTTGCAATTGTGATTCACTACTGGTTAAGAGGGGAAGGGGAGAGGACAGAGAGAACCGATTTCTGTATTCAAAATTTTTCAAATTCCCCTATCACTCATTCAGTTAAGGAACAACCAGGAAGGTCAGACTCATTCTGTATCACTGTGGTAAGAATTCAAAGATGCCCATCACAATTCCCACCCACTGGTATACATACTCTATATAAAGCCCTCCCCTTAAGTATGGGCAGGACTGTGAATATAATGGTCTCTCTTGACTAGGTTGTTATATGACAAAGGTTAAAAATTTACAAGTGTAATTAAGATCCCAAAATGCTTAATAATGGATTAATCAAATGAGAGACTCTTCGGGGTGTACCCAGCCTGATCAGGTGAGCCCCTAAAAGGGGCTTCCGAAAATAGGAGATCTGACGAGTGAGAGAAATTCTCCAATGAAGAAATAAGCTTTTATGTTACAAGAGAATGGAGTTAACTGTTAAAGACCTGAGGGTGGCCCCTAGGAACTGAGTGGTCCCAATCTGACAGCAAGAACATAGGACCATAGTCATACAACCCTAAGGAAATGAATTCTGACAACAATCAGGCGCTTGGAAGACAATGAGCCTCAGATAATAAGATCGCATCCCTGGCCAATAATTTCAACCTGGTGATATCCTGAGCTGAGAATTAAGCTAACCCCCTGCCCATACTCTTAGTCAACAGAAACTGTAACAAATCCGTTGTCATTTGAAATCATTAAGTTTCTAGCAATGTTAAATGGCAAGAGAAAATTAATATAATAACGATGCTTTACTCAAAGAAGGGAGAAGTCCTCCATATAATCCCTATTTGCCTTTTGAGACTTAACTTCCTCATACACTTATTCCCTCCTCATCATCTACCCATCCTGGAAAGTCCTCTTTCACACTCACTAGACAAGACAGCAAACCCAAACAACAAATAATATATCTGAACTCTCTTTCCTCTTTATCTTACTTTAGCATACATGAGATAAAATGTCCCTTCAACCTGAAATGTCCTGTCTGCACTATCAACACTCAGCCTACTTTCTCTTTGCTGAAATCCTACATTTCTATTAAGGATAATTTCAAACATACCTCCTTTAAAAGTTCTCCCCGTGAAAATAAACTAGTGCTACCTAAATTCTGTGTTCCCATTGCACTTTTATTCTTCTAACAGTTACTACAGTGTGCTTTAGAATACAACTCAGTGTACATGTACATTACACTGGATAATGTTTGAGATGAGAGGAAGCTAAGACTGAACAAAGACTGTATCACTTCTGGGGCATCTGGGTGGTTCAGTTGGTTAAGTGTCTGGTCTGACTCTTGGTTTTGGCTCAGGTCATGATCTCTGGGTTGGGGATGGAGCCCCAAGGGCAGGTTCCCCACTCAGCACAGAATCTTCTGCTTCCCCCTCACCTTTTGCACTCCCCGCCCCCACGCACTAGCAGGCACGCGCTCTCACGCACTCTCTCTCTGAAATAAATCTTTTTTAAAAAGATTCTACATTTCAATCTCAATGCCTCATAGATGGTATATATTCAATGATTGCTTGTTCCATGACTAAATGAACAAATAAAGGAAGAAACAATCCAAGGGAACTTCAACAGCCAATCTCTGAATTTTATATATAGTTTCAAAATGAGGGGCTAACATAGATCTTAGGGGTGAGGAAGAGAAGTACTGAAGGTTGGTATTAATAAGGGTTGATACGCTCTGCCCACATTGGTGCCCAGCACCATGCAGTTACTTTAAAAGATACAAAAGAAATGAAATCTTTTTTTTTTTTTTTTGGTTTAAGGCTACAAAACAGTAAAAACTGTAGTACCAAAACATTTCTACTTGGAAATATATTTTCCTTGGTTTTTTTTTTTTTTTTAAAGATTTATTTATTTATTTATTTATTTGACAGAGAGATCACAAGCAGGCAGAGAGGCAGGCAGAGAGAGAGGAGGAAGCAGGCTCCCTGCTGAGCAGAGAGCCCGATGCGGGGCTCGATCCCAGGACTCTGAGATCATGACCTGAGCCAAAGGCAGCGGCTTAACCCACTGAGCCACCCG
>NW_019154112.1:10841063-11198769 GCF_002288905.1 Enhydra lutris kenyoni
TTAAAGATTTATTTATTTATTTATTTATTTGACAGAGAGATCACAAGCAGGCAGAGAGGCAGGCAGAGAGAGAGGAGGAAGCAGGCTCCCTGCTGAGCAGAGAGCCCGATGCGGGGCTCGATCCCAGGACTCTGAGATCATGACCTGAGCCAAAGGCAGCGGCTTAACCCACTGAGCCACCCAGGTGCCCCCTTTGTTTTTGTTTTGTCTAAACTTCGCTTTTCCCCTTTAAGTTTCCTCCCTTAATTCACACTTACAATACTGCACCGCACTCAAAATCATACAGCCAGACCATAAGGTTCCTCCACAAAGCAGCACATACAAACCTCCCCGTTTTCTCAGACACATCATGTTTATATGACCAGATACCACATTTATTAACAGCTTACTGAAGGCAGTTTTTATAACTACAAATAAATGCCTGGGTATGAAGGCAGTACCATCCTAGATTCTTCATACTCTACATGATGGATTCCTATGGGGCTTAGTTCATGGACTCATTAAATGGCCTGGCAGGCAGGGGGGCAATATCACAGAAAAACAGCCAAACTCTTTGCCACTGTTATCTTGAAGTTTATTGCTTTGTATTTTGCCACAACAATCTGAAATATTTATGTTTCAGAAGGGCAAGAAATTTGTCATTTTTTAAAAGGGTTTAAGAAATTAAATTACTGCCTTACATAGATAAACAGGGTCAATCTTTAGGCCCTTACTCTTATTTATAATAAGAAAATAATAAGAGCAGTTATGACTGCTCTAAATATATACATCATGATCAGCTCTAGTCCAAAGAGGAAAATAAAATTGCAATGAAAAAATTAAGAAGGAAAGCCAACTTGAAACTGCTGTTACAGTCAACACTAAAAAATGCCAGCTAAGAGAAGATAGAAAAACTATAAAAATCAGACACAAAACCTGTAAAGATAAAACAATATGGAGCCATTTAATATCAAGAGCCATATCAAGCTTAATAGCCATTTCATGACATCATCTTATCAGAGTACAACTAGCATAATTAGTATTCAAACTGTCTCTCCTTAGATATTCCCTTAAATGCACTAGTGTTCCGTAAGTATCTTACATATACAGTTCTTAGACTTTGTCTCAGGTTTATCTTTTTAACCTTGTCTCATCCCCCCAAAGAAATTAAATCTCTCTGAAAGCAAAGGTCATGCCCTCTTTGGTTCAGTATACCAGGATCCTGGGACTGTAACAAGTGACCAGAAACAATTTAAATGACTGTTTAACCTATTACTGAAGACAAAACAAAATATATAAATATATAATGTAATTCTTAGTGATATGTAAGATTAGTTGTTTACACACTGATTGCCATGAAAGAGGAAGAAATGTTTTAAACTTGTTAGAATATAAATTTTTTAAAAATTATTATTTGCTTATAAATGAATACGTGGAATACATCTTCCCTTGGGTTAAATGTGATTTTTGTGAGCTTTTCTAAATTTTCATTATATAAATAATATAAACTCAAGAATACACAATCTTCTACCTTGGTATTTCCATTCTCCAGTGTAAAAAAAAAATGTAAAAACTTGTAGAATGAATACCTCTATAAACCTACCAATACTCATCAAATGTTAACATCATGCCATGCCTTGTTTTCTCTCTACATAGACAGACATACACATACACTCAGTTCCCAGGTTTCACTGAACCATTTAAAATTATTTATTCTTCTTCTTCTTTGAAAATGAGTTAGATATCATGACACTTGATCCCTAAATATTTTATCCCAGTACATATCTCTTAATGAATAAAGAAATCTGTTAACTGAACATTATCACATCTGGGGGGGGGCGGGGCGGGTGGGTATTCCATAGCAACAGCTATCTTCCAAAGATAAAACAGTTTTCCTATCTACTACTACATAAAAACAATTTCCAAATTGTTGTCAAGAAGGAAAAAAATAATATAAATATAATTTAAAGCAACAAAAATGTTTAGGATTTTTTAAGAGATTTATGTGAGGGAAGCAAAATGTAAGAGACTATAACTACAGAGAACAAACTGAGGGTTGCTGAAGGGAACAAGGTAGGGGATGGGTTAGATGGCTGATAGGTATTAGGGAGGGCACTTGTGATGAGCACTGGATGTTGTGTGTAAGTGATGCACCACTAAATTCTACACCTGAAACCAATACTACACGGTATGCTATGTGAACTAACTACAATTTAAATAAAAACTTGAAGGGTAAAAAAGGATATATAATGTAAAGCCATATGTTTTTATAAACTATACAAAAATGATTTCTTAAAATTTCATATGAAAATGTATTACTTATGTTTTATAGTCAGTCTTTTTCCCCCCATAATACTACAAACTAAATTTAATTCTATGGACATTGTAAGTAGCGTTCTCAATACTATCAATTTTTATCAATCTTTTTTTTTTAAACATCTTATTTTTTTCAGTGTTCCAAGATTCATTGTTCATGCACCACATCCACTGCTCCATGCAATACATGCCCTCCTTAACACCCACCCTCCGGCACAACCATCCCCCTCACCCCCTCCCTTCCAAAACCCTCAGTTTGTTTCTCAGAGTCCACAGTCTCTCGTGCTTCGTCTCCCTCTCTGATTTCCCCCAATTCACTTTTCCTTTCCTTCTCCTAATGTCCTCCATGTTATTCCTTATGCTCTACAAGTGAAACCATATGATAATTGACTTTCTCTGCTTGATTTATTTCACTCAGCATAATCTGCTCCAGTCCCATCCATGTTGACACAAAAGTTGAGTATTCATCCTTTCTGGTGGCTGCGTAATATTCCATTGTATATATGATTTATCAATCTTTCAAAAGATTTCCTCTCCTATATCCAAATGCAGACTAAACTCTACATACAGGGTTTCTTTGTTTGAAAAGATACATTTTGACACTTTATACATTTTTCGCAAGACTTCTTCATGACCAATGTATTACAATATCCTTACTTTGTTAGTATTTTATCAACTTTTTTAGTATATTGCTTCTCCATATGGACAGAAAAGAAAAACCCAATTTGTATACAAAATGAGATGAAATTATTATCTCCAAACTGCTTGACAGTTTACTTAACCACAAGATTAACTGTTTACAGCTTGGCTTATTAATCTAGGAATCAAAGGCAAAAAACAAAAACAAACCAAATAATCCAGTTGCAATAGTAAAGACAACTAGCTTTAAACTGTTATTAATTGGAATGAGAAAAATTAATCAGAATAAAGCTAAAAAGAAACAGATATAACTGATCACTACAATAAGGTCTCAACAATTAGGTTTCAAAATGCTTGAGAATAACCAATTACAATGCTACGTCTTAATATACATATGTCTGGACACATCCACTAAAGCCCTTAGGAGACAATAAATTGCCTTGTTTCTTTTTCATTCATTTCCAGAATTGAAGTGAAATAATTTTCCCTTCCCCCCTTTTTCAAGTAGTGAATTTATCTTTCTGCAAATTTCGTAAATTAATAAATGGCATTTACTCAGAGCACATTCTTTTCTGAATCAAGAGTTCTGCTTTGTGAGCACTCATAAATAGGTGAAAAAAAAATTCCAGTGTTTAAATTTTTTCAAGTATGTAACTACATATAATTTTACAGTAACAAAAAATTAAACTGTTTTGTATGTTAAAAGTTTTGAGATCTGGGGAGCCTGGATGGCTCCGTGGGTTAAGCGTCTAATGATTTCGGCTCAAGTCATGATCTCAGGGTCATGAGATGGAGCCCTGAGTAGGGCTCTGTGCTCAGGGGGTAGTTCGCTCGAAAGTCTTTCCCTCTGCCCTTCCCCATTCCTTCACTCTCAAATAAATAAATCTTAAAAAAAGAAAAGTTTGAGATCTATTCAACAAACATCAATTGGTGATACAAATGAAGATTTTACTCACATTTGTAATAGCTATTGCATTTTTATCGTAGTATTTCTTCTTTTCATATTTATCTCTGATGAAAAACTCCACTGCTCTGAAAACAGATAACTTAAGGAAAAGCATGAGTTCAGTGACAATGTTATACTCCCCTTTATTCATTCCTTCCACAAAGCCTACACTCTACATTCAAGTTTCCTCCTCCCCAGTCTATGCTTTCCTCTCACATTACTTCTGCAACTAAATTCTGTAACTTACCTTTTTTTTTTTTGGCCACAAAAGTTCTCCCCATTCAACAAAAACCACCTAACCCAATTCTAGAATGAAAAGTAACCACACTCCCCAAATCTCCACCTCCAACCAAACTCCATTAAAGTTCATTTTAAATTCTCAGTGTAAGGAAATTAATAACCATGTGGTACCCCCAATGTACCAGACACTGTGTACTATGTGTTGTCCATAGTTTATTTCAATCCTTCCACAACCCACTAATTTATATATGTATATAAATTTATATATATATGTATATATATACATATATATATACATACATATATATATGTATGTATATATATATATATAAAATTTCCACATCACAGATGAATAATGAGCAACTTAGAAAAATTACACAATTGTGATTTCAATACTTCTGTTCTTTCCCACCATACATGGCTTCCCCTGGTTGCATCATAGAGGATTCCCTGTATTACAGAAGAATGGACGCCTTTTTTTTTTTCTTTCAAAGCTGAGGAATGGAGAAGTCAAGACGCTACATCCAAAGTCAGTACTATTTAAATTTTTGGAGTTAGCTGGACTAGCCTTATATGTTGACAGAATGAGCCATTTCTAGTGGGATTTCAGAGTTTTGAGTTATCTGATATTGACTTCTCTTACCACTCAGTCACTGCTTTATCATATTTCACTAAAATGGGAATTCTTCCACCAGAGATTCATAACCTTTTCAGCACCATGATCCCCTTTAGTAGTCAGGCAAAGCCTATGAACTCCTTCCTGGGACAGTGCTTTTAAATGTGTAAAATAAAATACAAAGAATTTCAAAGGAAATTAATTATACTGAAATACAATCTCTACAGATACTCATTAAGACATCCTTCTGTTCAAAAGAATAGTTATCTGAAGCAGTAAAGCAAACATTTTCAGTCAACAACTCCTTATTAGAAGTTAATAACAGCCTTTTAAATTGACAGTTGAGGCAACAGGTAATAGAAAGAGCTGACCAATATACAGTGGATATTAAAAAGTTGGGGCATTATGAAAGCTCTCAAAGTGGGCCGGGGAAGGCAAAAGGGGAAATCTAAACATTTAATTTATTAAGTCAGCTGAATGAAAGCTATTTTTAAAGACAGTTTCTACAACCTGAGTATGTGAAGGGCACTTTACATGATCTTTATCTCCTTTTTTCCTCTTAACAACCTATAAGGTAGGTACCATTTCACAACTAAAAGTGAGGCACAGAGAGTTTAAAAAGTCTTCTGGGATTCTACAGTACAAGGAAGAGTTGTGATTCAAAACTAGGAATGTTTAGCATCAACCTTTTCAGAATGTTGCTGATCAATACCAGTTCATCTGTGAATCAGTTATTTTATGCTAATGCTAGTAAATATTTTAAAATCTAGAAAAGAATGTCAAATTTGGAGGGTATTTTCAAAGTATCCTTGGAGACCCTTTTAAGATAAAGGCCCCAAACCTACCATCAGGCTGCTTATTTAGGTATGTGAAAATTTTAGCAGCCAATTCGATATCAAGAAGTTACTACAAATAAGCCAGTATTTCCATAAAATGCAATAATGTCATTTTACTCAAACTTGTAATCAGCTAAACGTTAAGTGTGCTCATGATTGTAAATCCAAGTTCAATATACATTTTTCTATTTTTCTAACAGAAAAAAAATAAAACAATTAAAAAAGTTGGCCTTTTGGATTAGGTCTATGCGTATGGATATATCGAGCAATTTTTACTGTAGACACAATTATTTACCTCCACAAAAAGGAAGAGAACATACACTTCACTTAGACTGATGTCATTGTCACTTCAGATGATATGGAATATATTTATTATTTGTACATATACTTGTAAACTCGTGTATTTTAGCAGCAATTATATTTATAAATAAAATGCAATGTAGCATATATATACACACACAGCTATTTTTTAACTACAGAAAGTTTTTAGAGATCCTAATTCTTTAATTATAATTTTTATGTTTAAATATTAGAGAAAGTAACACTGATAGTTTTCCTTCTTAAAGATAGAAACAATATTCATTTTAGATATTGTTTAGAGTATACTATACCTTAAAGCTTGGAAAGATTACTACTCTTGTCTACGAAATTACTACTCTATTTGTGAAAAAATGATCATGGTTTACGATTTTAAAAATTACTATTAGAGAAAAAACTCATTAAAGTTAGAATATATAAAATAATTTAACCAACAGTAAAGCTAAAATACTGAAAACTAGGATGGTTTTATAAATACTGAATTTGAAAAAGGGAAACATTTTAAGTATGCAATGTTTTCAAGTGAAAAACAATACAAACATCTGGTGAAATTACATGTTGCTGTGAATTTTCAGAAGTAACAGGTATCAATGAAATCTTAATTTATACTTAATGTATCTTATATAAATAATTCAAATATAGCTGAATCTGGTTCTGCTTAGGATACAAAACCCTCTCAGAAATAATCTAAGAAGTAAAAATTTCTAAAATTCTGAGACGAAAGTTGATGTTTTCCAAGGATATTAAAATAAGATAAAATAAATCGTGAAGGCAAGAGAACTTACTTGATCTTCCTACTGTTAATATAAAACATTACTTTCCAAAAACCAATCAAAGCACACCACAAATTTTTTTCCATGGGAGTCTTCTGAAAAAGGACAGTGATTTACAGAACATGCTATATTCTTGATCGCTCTCAGTTCCTATGTACCTCTTAGAGCAAGAACATATCACAGTCTTTATGTATATTTGTACAAGGTCCCAAATGCAAGCCAATTTTTCATTGTTAATTCACCTAAACAAACAATGATTTATTACTACAGTCAGCAAATTTTTTTTAGGGGGCCAGAAGGTAAATATTTTAGACTTTGAAGGATAGTTGGTCTGTGTTGCAACTACTCAACTCTGCCTTTGTGGCTCCAAAGAAGCCTTGAAAATACATAAATTAATGGTTGTGTTCTAATAAACTTTATTTACAAAAACAGGAGCTGGCTCTTAGGCCTGTAGTTACTTATTTCTGAACTGTATCCCAATTTGGCCCAGAGGGCAAAAAACCGTCAAGTTGGATTTACAGACCGTTTCTGTGTCTACAAATTGTCACTACAGACAACTTAAGGAATTTAGACATTTTAACAACAGTTTTGCATTACATGCTGACCCTAGTACTAATTCTCAACAACGTACACCCTCATTTCTGGTCCAATAGGCACTTATTATTTAACTGGCAGTTGTTATTACCTCAAAGTCAGCTAATCTGCTGAACTTATAACCTAGATACATAAAAAAAGATAATCACACTCAACCCATAAAGTTGTTGAGAGCATACATATGAAGCATTTAATGCAGCACCTAACAGACAGTAAGCACTCAATAAATGGAGTTAGCTTTTGCTTTTATATAATGTTGTATCTCCGTTTCCTCTCCTTTAAAATGGTGATACCATTGAGACCCATCTCACAGGATTATTGTCAGAATTAAATAAGCTAGTGTGTGTAAAGACCTAAGAGCAAGTGGCACACAGTGCTATTTAATTTTTAGCTCTTATTACCATGGTAAAGGGAGGTAATGGACAGAACTACAATGCTCAGGGCAAAGATGGCTTGCATATCATCAAGTATAAACAGACAGAGCAATTGAGAAACAGCGACAAAAAGACCAATGGATTTGGAGATCAATCAATACTCATCTTCATTTTCTAGTCTCTAGGTGTCATTTGAGACATGAGGATTTTTTATTTTTACTGATAGACATCAATAATACAAACCAAAAAATTAGAAATAGAACAATAATATTTTCAGGAAATCAAGGTAAAGAAATATTAATAACAATTCAAGTTTAAGTGGTTGATTTGAGATTTAGTAAACAAAAACAAATACCTCAGAATTTTCCCCATGCCTATAGTTACAAAACATTCAACAAAGTACCCTGAACTGTCCCTGTCCTCAAAACTAACAAATGATACTAACCAAGCCCCCAAAAAGTTTAATATTACTTTGTATTTTATCTCTTAACATATTTATTTATAATTTGACTCTTTTTCCTTTCCTTAAAGATACCCTTTTAAAGACAATTAAATTAATATTTAGTCCCAAGAACCAAATCTTCCAGTTCCAGACATATTACCACTGACAGCAATAAAATCTTGAAAAGCTCAAAGGAGAAGAACTGCAGATTAGCTTTGGTGCACAACAGACCTCATGGAACTGAAGTAATTAAAGTTTTTAGATAAGATGAAATACCCTAAAATAATGAAAAGCTTAATGTAAAGCTTTATCATTTGTCATGCACTAGTACATGCAGCCTATAATTAACCACATCCCACATGAGAAATTATACTTTCACAGCAGCTTTTGCACAACTCTGTAAATTGTAAAGCTTTAAAAAAAATGACAAATCTTGTTAAGAATGCAGTGAGGCCCCATATTATGTGAGTTTTACTCACTTTGGTTCCACTTGTCTCTGGGGATGAGGCAACGATATTTAAATCAATAAAAATGCAGAGATGTTAGGCTTTTTAAAGAGCAATGAAATTTAGAATGATTCATGAAATAAAGGAAGGGGACTCATTTCTTACTGGTTTCCCTAATAAAACCTCCAAATCACAATGTTTCATAATTAAAAGAGGGGACTAAAGTGATGTTGCTGTAATATTTAAGGTAGAACAATTTTTAAAGGCCATAGTAATTTATTAGATATAGGGTCTGGTCTCACGGTCCAAGACATGCCATTTTATACTCAAAGTAGTCATCTATCTCAAATTTGTTTAGACAAAATCCCTCTTTAAGTATTTTCTAATAACCATTAGATTTTTTTTATGAATAGTAAGAAATCAACACCTCATATAAATATAATCATAATTTGTAAATACTTTAGAAGTAACAGTTTGAAAACCCAAATAAGCATTCTTGAGCAAACAATGGCAAAAATATACATAATCCAAAAGCCTGAAATGAATTACACCAGGTACTTAAAAGTTATAATCTACACCTAGACCTCATGATCTAGCTGCAGAATCCCAAACCATAAGCCTATCTATTTTTAAAGGCCATCAAGACTCAAATGTGGCAACATTGATTTTACTCAGACTATCATCATTAAAATATATTCAAGTGCCCTTCTACAGAAGGAAAAGTCTGGAAGCATTGAGAAGTTTCTTAATAACTTCTTAATAACTTAGTAAGGGTGGAATAATAATAATCCTACCCTTCCCAACCCCCAAAGTGAAAGTAACATACTCCAGTTCATTGGGTTCTTTGTAAAATTTAAAAAAATAAGGAAGATAAAAAGCCAAGCTCAGTGCTTGGCACACAGGAAACCTTTTTTAGCATTAAGACTACTTTAGCTGTTGTATCTTCGGTGTGTCAAAGGTCAAGGATATAATCATACCCAAGGCCAATCAATTCAGTGTAAAAAGTATCTTCCCTGAAATGTTTAAGTAAGTACCAAATACTTAAAAATACATCAGCAAAAATATCAGAATTAATAACTCACTACCTCATTAATCCTTTACTTCTATAAGGGTCATCATAAAATTAATGGTAATTACTTAAGAAATAATATTCCTACTAACATACACAAAATAGTGCATAGAATAGTTCAATGTAAGAAGATACTGAGAAGCTATATACAGTCCTTTCCTAAATATCTTCAAAGCTTCTTTGAAAAAAATGTGGAATCATGATGATAGACTAAGTAACTTGGAAGCCATTTTCACCCACAAGGAACCAAATAAAGGATACTACCAAAAATTACCCTGTAGTATTCAAAAGAAGTAAAAAAAACTAAAACCAAACAAATCCTAACACACATATACACAAACTTCCACAAACTGGAGATTCTTCCATTTGAAGAATCTAATATGTCTACTCAAGCTTGGGGGTGAGAACCAGAGAGAAAAGAATAAATACAACCAGCAAGCAATTGGTAAAAATCACCTAGGACATACTTGCTCACTCAGTTGTCTTTTCTTCTACTAATGCTCTATTCCCAGGGTTCTGCCCTAGACCTTCACCTTTCAGAGAAAGAAAACAGTATTCCCAAGATGCTCAATAAAACACACACAAAAAAATAAAGGAGTACTGCCCTGGGTAAACATAACTGCAACACTTTTCTATCATCTACATGCTAAATCACTCCATAATCTGCAATGCATTTCCTGCTTTCTTTTAAGGTCTAGACCCGCGTTTCCAGCTACTGAATGGGGATCTCCATGTATACATCCAACAGACACCTCAATCTGCCCAAAGCAAAAAAGTATGGCTCATTACCTTTCATTTCTGACCCTTCAACCTTTATCTGGTACTGAATTTCTTCTCTCAGGGAATATGTTTTATCTTATCTATAAAACCTCCACCAAGCTTTAAAAAATTGGGGGTCATCTCAGTATCTTTCGTCAGAAACACAGCCAATCTCAACCTCATCCAATTGCTCCTGCTTTCCCAATTTCCAATATTCCCAATTCCTTCTTATCCATTCTCAATGCCACTATTTAATTTAATCTAATTCTCTAATTTATAACTTCATCATTGCTCATTTCAAGGCTGTACTAGCATTCTACATGGTCTGCAACTCCAAGGTTTCCTCTGACTAATCTTCCTTGTGGTAGAATTAAATGCTTCTAATGTTTCTCCTGCTTCAAAACCCTTCATGGCTTATCAAATCCTTCGACTTCCATGAGTACATGGAATGAAGTCCACACTGCTTCTATCTGGTACTGAAAACCCTTCACAATCTGGAAAGTAAGCTTCTTCTGCCCCTTGCCCCACTAAACATGAACCTGTCACATCAAAACCTGTCATGTTCCCTCACTCTTTCATACCTCCAGTCACACAATCTGTTATGTCTGAAATGTACCTCCCACTTTTACCCTAAGAACCTGCTATAATAAAAATAGCCTTGGATATCGGATTGTTAAATTTGGGGGAAGAAGGTGGAGGGAGCAGAAATAGAAAAGGCCAAATACAAATACCAACTTTTTAAATAAAATTTAAAAGGTTTCTATACAAATATTAAAATATATATAATGGACTCTACTCTGTTAAGATTGCATTTTTTTTTTCACTGTCTGACCACATGAACTGTTTTAGTATACAAATGGGTAATACATAACTGCTCTTTAAGAAACTACATTTTATTGTCAAAACTGCACCTTATTGTCACCTTTGGATAGAATCAAAAATACCTACAATCAATTTGATAATCTTAAAGAACAGATCAATTTTGATGAGCTATTTCCTCAAACTTCAATATAAGTTTGAAAAATCCTATATAATCAAATGACTTTATCTTTAACAAATGTGAAAAACATATGACTAAAATGCCTGTGAGAAAATATTCTACTTATTCATTATGGCAGATTTGTAAAAGCAAACACAGCTGTGAAACCTGTAACAAAGATGAAATGTGAGCAGTAAATATTAGCATAAGCTACTTCAGCAGGTCCACTTACACTAAACATGTGATTTGCCGTTTTAAATGCCTACATGCCAAACTCCTTAACATAAATATGATTACTATATAAAGGTGATCAAGAAGATCTCTTTAGAAATAAATTTTAAAACTATTCAAGATGCTCACAAGTCAAATCTCTAATAATACTCTAAAATAATAAACAATGTATATTCTCCAATCAGGAGCTGGAGATCAAGAAGAATCAGTCATAATACTTTATACTTGGTAATAATTATATCAAAATACTATGTAGATCAAGTATTACTTACTATTAAAAATTTACTACATACAAAGCACAGCTCAGGGCAAACCAACTTTGATCTTTAATAAATAACAGTCTGATAAAGTTCGCATCTTCCTAAATATAAAGTTAAAATACAAAGTATAAAAATGAGTTAATTCTTTTAAAATCCACAATAAATAAAGTTTCAAGGATACTGATCTGTCTGTGGTCTTCGAAAGTTCTCTGGAAGATTGGCTTCATAGAGTAGTCTTGCTTTAGTATTTCCCATATCTTGCATGCACTAAAATAAAAAGAAAAACCAAGTATTTTCATTAGTCATATGAATATTAAAAAGTAACTACTATATACACATAGATATACATATACATACAAATATATATAAATACCAAGTAACATTTATTATTTCCAATATATATTCCTCTCAGAAAAATAAATCACAACTATGAAATTAATTTCTTGAGTTCAAAGTAGAAGAATAGTTTTAATTCACACTTACTCAATTTACGTGGACCCACAGTTTTCTAATGTCTTTTTCTGTGAAAACAATATCATCTTTATTTATATTCACTACTTCCTAAAAGTAATTCCCTGGTAGTTCATGGCAGTTTTATTATTGTTTTAGGTATGCCATTTGAACAGCATTACCATTTCCAAGGTAACAACTCAAGATCAAATTTTGTTTTGAGTTTCAAAATACTCTTGGGTTTTCATAATTTACAATCAGGATCACAATGGAGAACAGATGAAAAAGAAATAGTGCTAACCTAGAACTCCACAGGAGTGGATTAATTTCTTTGGGGTTAATCTCTTTAAGAATCTGCTGAAAGCTATGGATCCTCTCCCTACAAACAAACAAACAAAAAACAGTACCCTATGACCCAAAGCCTTCCTAAAATCTATAAACCCCAAGAACAGTTAACTACTCAAGAGGCATAAAATAATCTGATAATCACTTAATCCAGTTTAATTATGTTTCAGTATCTTCTGTGAGTAAGGATTAGCCAAACAGTACTTCCTGGATAATCTATTACATTAGAAAGTAACATTTACAAACAAAACACTATTCATTTTATATGAATACATGTTACAAATGTTACAAATAAATACATGTAAAATGTTACAAAACATTTTACATCATTTACACAGAGTTTAGGTTCCTTAAAATGTTTTAAATGGTAGAAAGATCAGTCTGTATTAATTCCTTCTTTTTTCTTCTGATTTCCTAGACACACACCCACATCCCTGAGAAGACAATCCAGATTTAACAGATTATCAGGTATGCACCTTGAGTTGTAGCATTCAAGAGTACACAGGCTGAGCCATCTTCCTTCAAATAAAAAATACAGTGACATGGGGCTCCTGGGTGGCTCAGTCAGTTAAGCACCTGACTCTTAATTTCAGCCCTGGTCATGATCTCAGGGTCATAGTTGGATCAAGCTCCACATTGGGCTCCACACTCAACCTGCTTTGTCCCTGTCCCTCCCCCTGCACTTGCACATGTGTGTTCTTTCTTTCTCTTAAATAAATAAAACCTTTGAAAAAAAAAAATACAGTGACCTTTTTTTCTCCCAACTGAGAGTTTTAAGATGTGCAAAATACTAATATACTCTCATTTCTTGGTATCTATTCTATCCCACCTCAACATAAATACTCAACATAAGTACTCTTTCCGAGTAAACAAGATGGTAAGAAAAGGAATTAATAAGGGGCTGGGAAATATAAGGAATGGTAAACTGAAAAAGAATGAAACAGCTTTTGTTAGTTAGCTTTGGAGAGAAAACAGAAGCTAAAGTATGATAAACCCAAGGGTATATAAAGTGAGGGGAGAAAACCTGTGTAAGGCAAACTGACAATATAAAGTCAGAGGGCTCTATTATGTCAGGACACATGCTAGCATGTATATGAGCAGAGCTAATATGTAATTCTGTGTGTGGGGAGAAGAGCTTAGAAACTTTCAGTACAGCCCACCTGTCTTTAAAAAAGAAAAAATGTTTTCCATCTCTAGTATTCAAATGATGCTTTACTTTTGTATCATGGTGGGAATTTAGAAGTAAAGATGATCCAAGTTATGTAACCATAAAGGTAGTAAACATTTAGGAAGAGCTACAAGAAAAATGCCTCTTAGTTTGCACAATATCTGCAATAAAGCAAAAAGTAACTCATAGTAACTATGAAAGTAAAAAAACTTGAGAAGTTTCCATCAAGCAAACAAGAATACAGAGAAATTCTAACAAAAAATTTAGTAAGACTAAAAACAATATCTACTATGTATGCCATATCTCATTTTTCTTCATATTTGATAGTCTTGCAATTGATAATTTTTTCTTTTGAGTCCATAAAATAGAGGTGCTGTTTACAGAGATATCTTATGTTCAATGAATATGATTATACACATTTTATATAAAATATTTAATGGAGGTCTTTAATATTTTGACAAAATAAAAATTATTAGGAGCAAGGCATACACGTGTATTACACCAACTTATTTACTGTTGTTCTAGGGATGTAACCCATCACAATCAGACAAGAGCGAAAAAAAGAGGTATAAAAATCTGAAAGGGAGAAATAATGTGAAATAATGAGCCATTTTTACAGGAGTCCACTACCAAAAAGTGACTGGGTACAGGTGCACCTGTGTGTGTTAGTTGGGATTAGAGGAAACAAGGATTCAGTGACATCACAGATGTATAAAGATTGTTTTGTAAGAACGCTCAGATGGTTTCTAGGTTTCTAAAAAGTAGAAGATAGTAGTGTGGGAGGAAGGTCAGTGTCAAAGTTTCATAACACTACATTTAAAGGCCATATACAACAGTTATGAAAATTTATCCTATTGGCCCTGAGGAGCAAATTCTGTCTAGCATTCGGAAAAAAAATAATGAAAATATCCTAACAACTACAATGATAAGCAATAGCCTCAATACTTTACTTTCATACATAAATTATACATATATAATTGTAAATTGCACATATATTAGAGAAATCGTGTGTGTGTGCTCGCACACACACACATATATGCCATTTGAAATTTCAAAAAACCCTGCTTTAGGCATTATTTTCCTATTTTGGCAGGAAAGGAAACTGAAGCACCAAGATGTTAAGTAACAAGCCCAAGATTATTAATCTCCATGAGTATTTGACTCTTGTTAGAACCAGAATCAGCCCTTAGGAGTTTAGAGATTTCAGGCTGCATCTAATGGAACCGAGGATTATCTCCTTCAGGACATAGAAACACCAGGCTCTTGGCTTTAGAGGCTCAGTTTTCATTTTATAGACACAGAAATGAAAGCACAAAGAGGTTATATGATTTCTCTAGAGTAAAATACCGAATCAGTTACAGAGTTTAGACTAGGACCAAGCTCCCCAGTCCCAATCCTTCCCACCAGGCACCAGCTAATCAACAGAAGTGTCCAGGAAATTTCACCACAAAACAGAATAACACTGTAGGTTTTGCCTCCTTTATTAAAACATCATTCTGTTATTAAAATATTGCTTTTCTTTTAGATTCTCTCAACCAAAATGCTTTGCCAAAATGCACTTCTGGAGGAGAATTTTAGTTGCTTTTTTTGGGCAACTTATGATTCAGTTTTCCAGAGCTGAGATGAGTGGACTGGTTGCAAATAAGTGGGGGCAGGGAGATGATAAAGGGAATACCCTACTTTTTAAAGAAAAAGTTAAGTTTTATATTTTTTATTATTTTTAACTATAATGAGACTTAAGTTATCGGTAATGAGCTAGCTACTTCAACTACCATCTAGCTTCCTGGAAATCAAGTCAGACCCTAATACTATGCACAATTCTGAAAAACTTCTAATTTCCAAACCTATTTTCACTTCTCCAAAAGGGGAGAATACCTGTAAGGATATCAAATATACTATCAAAAATTTTTAAATTTACCAATTTTCAAAATTCTTTGACTTTAAAGAAGCATATAATGCTGTCAGTAAATTTTTTTTCTCTTTCTCTCACACTTCAAACATGAAAAAGGGAGGAAGAGGACTCTTAATTACTTAAGTCAAAATTTCTACTGTTTATTTTAAAATATTTTTAAATAGGTATTTACTTAATAAACTATAGTTCATCTCAAAATGAGATTTTTAAAAAAACAGTCAAACATTAGGTGAGCGGAATATATACTGAAATTCTTGACAAGGAAATGATAATAAAAATTCAATATGCATTTTTACTTTAAGAAAAATATATACTTATATTGAAGAGTAAGTGAAATTGTACTTCACTGTTTTGATAAATGCCAATTAGGTAGTACATACTTTAAAATTAGTGTTATTGTTCATTTTCAAATTCAATCTGTCCTCATTTTAAACACTGTATGTTCCTAGAAAGATCAATTTTATATTGTACTTTTTGCTTGAAACACCTTCATCCAAAATCAGCACCATTGTAATTGCAAAGGGAGGCTTTACCTGAAAATGGTATAATAAATCACACTCAAGAATCTCAAAACCTACTATTAAAAGTATTTTGTCCTTGTCGATCCATAATCTGTGTGTTTTTAGTTTCTCCACATAATCCAATATATAAAACAACCCATGCCCAAAGACTCACATAGCACCTGAGATTCAATTTCAAAAGTTAACTATTTGAACTAGAGTGCCGAGAAACACCTACAGGCTAACATAGTTCCTTCACAATCTAATGCAGATAAAACATTTCTATTTCTGGAACTTTCTACAAAAACATTTCACCCAATCCTAGTTTTGGCACTAAAAACAATAAAACCTATATGCTAAATGAGTTCTAAGTTTTTAATATTTTAAAGAGACTCAAGTGAACTGGGGTTGTCAATTTAAAGTTTAAATTCAAATTTAAACTTTAAACTTTAAAATTTAAAGTTTACATTTACTTATGGGATTTGTACAATTTAATAAACTAAAGCATACAAAAACTGGTGACAGATAGTAATAGCTACACTTGCTACTACACATACAGAGTTCTCAAATCACTATGCTGTACACCTGAAATTAATGTAACATTATATATCAACTGTATTTCAATTAAAAAAAAAAAAACGAAAAAAAGTAAAAAATGTCACAAAAAGTGGGAACAGATAAAAAGAAAATAGGCAGGATCAGTAAGTAGGCAAACAAATGTAATAGGAAATCACTGTTTAATGTCAATGGGGGCATCTCCAATGAAAAAACTAATAATTAAGCAGCACACAAAATCAGCTTTAGTGAGAAAAGAGCCTAGAAATAGATGTAAAGATAAGAGGTAACAGGAACAGATAGAAACAAAATGTGCCTAAGTTTAAGTCTCTCTCAATATTAGGAAATAACTTTAAATGCCAAGATAAATGACGGACCACCTAAAGTTCCAAGTTAATAAGAATAAAATTTGTCAAACCAGCCCCCCCACCCAGCGCCTTTCTTTAGTCTTCCAAAATCTTGGAAAGCAGAGTTCTTTGTGGACTCCAACTAAGTGATATAATCACTTCAGGGTATAACTCCTACGTGTGTTAGCTCAACTAAAACTACAGTCCAGTCTAGGTTCAGTGGCTATGTTTAAGAACTATGGCTCCTTGGACCTCCCCTCTCTTTCATCTTCTGCACTCTCTCTTTTCTCAGTACCTACCTCCTATCTGTCCCATAATGTTTCCTGCATTTTCTCTCTCAGACACTAAGTAGTGCCTGGTCAACAGCCATTTATAGTTAAGCTAGAATTCACATTAATGTATTATTTCAGGAAGCTACCTGTATAGTTTTCGAAATTTTTTGTGTGTACTGACTTGCCCTTTGGAGTTTACTGGCTATTTTAAAAAATGGAGTAGGTGGGGAAAAGAATAGCAGCTACAAAATAAAGGACTGAGATCACTAATTGCTGCTGTAAACGATTAAGTTATAATGTGGCAATTAGACCTTCTAAATTCCCAATGGCAAAAATGTAAAATATTAAAATAATCAATAGAATCTTACATGTTAGTATGTAATAGAAAGGTGCTACATGTCTACACTAAATCTGGAGGAAGAAAGATAAAACTATATAAATCAAAACTCTTCTACCCAATTTTCTGAGGAATAGATGTGTGAGGGAATCTCACCTACAAGGTCAAAGACTATTGTGTAAGGATATGAAAACAGCTAAAAATATATACTACATATGTTTGTATATATGCACAAAATACTTCAGGAAAAGTATACAAGAAACTAATAAATATGGTTGTTTCTGTGGAGGAAAACTGGATGTCTGAGGGATAGAGATGGGAGGAAGACTATTCACTTTGCAACTTTTGTACCCTTTGAAGTTTGTGCCATGTCCATGTATTTCTCATTTCCCCAAAACAATAAGATAATTAAGAGAGGCGTATTAATCCTGCATTGTATCTGAACAATACTCTCCAGAGGAAGCTTAGCTACCATATTCAAGCAGCATGTGAATCAGAACAAGGAGACTTCACTGTTATCCTCCACTCCTACTAGGAGAACACAGTGTTCTAGTGATCAAAGAGGTAATGAATCAAATCGAATTAATACATTTTTAAAAATTCCATCCAAGTATATCTTACACTCAAAATACAAAGTATAAATACGGCATTTATCATATCTTTTCCCAGCATGGTCATCTTCTTAAAAAAACAACTGTTGCGGAAGTTACATCACTGAATGTATCTGTTTTTCCTTCTTAAAATTTCAACAAATTTATTTTTATGTGGATGAGGGAATACTACTTATTCTACTATTTTCTATTCATTAAAATTTTTAGAACACAAAGATAAGATTGTCAAACTGCCTTATCTGAGGGTATATATTTTTTAAATGTTAATGAAAAAGAGAAAATGAGTATTTATAGTCCCTGGACAAATTCTTCATGTCAGTGACTCACCTCTACTACCACTTGAAATTTTCCAGAATAGTTCTCTATCTTCCTCTCAAAAGCCACCAGGATTTCTTGCATAGGAGCAAGCTTTCAGGACTGGTTTCAAGATCTTTTGGATTCCAGCTGCTGGAAAAGAAGGGCCACCGTTTTTGGTCTCAGGAACTCTTTGTAAATATTTAATACAGAGTCCATTCCTTCAGTTTTCATAAAATTGTGTTCTTGGGGAATTATTCTCTTTCTGTTTTAATTGTTATTTTAAAAAAACAAAATAAGTAAACCACGCATATTTAAAAATTAAAAATCCTAAATGACGATCTGGAATTAGAGGTACCAGTTCTCCTATTTTTCACAATTTTTAGATATTCTCAGAAACTGATTTATCTGTTGCAGCATTTGCTAGTTGTTACAAATTCAGAGAACGTATCTTTTAAAGCAGTAAAATTAAACACTATTACAACAAAGTTGGAAAAGCTTTACTTCACACTCTTTTGTAATCTGTATTTACTATGAAATCCATGCCATTTGAAGTCTAGGAATAAACCACTACTTTCATCCTAGGTGCTTAAGGCTCATCTCGGAGTCATCCTGGACTCCCCCCTCTTCTGTCAGAAAGCTTAGTGATTGTAACTCTTTAATATTTATTATAACCTCCCCCTGGTAATCAACCCCTGCTGCCGCCACTTTAGTTCCAGATCTAGTCACCCACTGCTTAGGCCATTGCAGGAACAAGACTGTCAGATTTAGGTTCTTAAAAGGAACATAACACTAAATACCACTCTTCAACTTATAACATTTAAGACAACATTCCCTGTTCTGTCCCTATCCCCACCAACCCCATCACTGATAGGATCAAGACCAAACCAATCCCCCATTGCAACTTTCACCTTCATCTCCTGTGACACATAATTGCACCCAATACTCTGGTCAAAGAAAACTACCTCTTTTTCAAATGCGACATGCTTTCTCCATCTTTCTGCCTAGAAGGAAGGCCCTGTGTACACTGTATTGTGCTTCTAGAAATTCATAAGCAAATAAAGGTCACTATAAAAATAGTAATGAGACATCCTTAAAATATGTTGAGAACTTACCATAGCACTAGATACTGGTGATTTTTCTTTCTTTCTTTTTTTTTTTAAAGATAACGGAGCCACTACGAAGTAACTTCCTGAAGATTACCCAAACATTTAGTTAACAAAGCCAAAACTGGAATCCAGGTCTACAAAGTCCCAGCCTTTCACTACACCTGCTATCCTCTACCATTCTTACATTCACGCAAAGCAGGGAAGAGCAGTGACCACACCTCTAAAATATTATATGCAATGAAATTAATAATCATGTTTCCAGATGATCTATTCATACAGGTAATCATTCATTGCCACATAACAACTTCCTACCAAATATAGCACTCTATATGGAGATATAAGTTTTCTTCTTCAATAGTTTAGTATTCCTTTAGTTGAACTCTCTCAGTCATCTAGATTAGGCAGTACAGATGAAGAGAGTTAAATGAACAAAGACTTCCACTAAGTAATATCTTACCATTTTGTTCACTGCTTTGACTCAAGAGCTATAGTCAGTTACTAGTAAAAGAGAATTCTAAAAACTATCACTGACTTTTCAACCTTAAAAACAATTTAAAAATCAAGAGGAAAATAAAGGGCATAATTTTACGCCTTCACATTCAGAATACATGCAACTTTTTCTCAGATGGATTGCTTAAAAATGCAAATGTCTTACTGAACTTCACAGATTCAATTTCATTAGACAGTATCACATGTCTTTCCTCACCTCACTCTGCATATTTAGGCAATAAATAAACCCAACACTACAAGCAGCTCCTTGCTCTGATCTTCTTTGAGGACAAGTCAATGATCCTGGCAAGGAGTTGGCAGAAGTTGAATCTCAATCACCTTTAAAAGTTTGTACATTTGGCCATGATTTGAGAAATTTTGTCTGCCTGATAGAATTCATAATGAGTACTCCTTCCACAAAATAAGAAAGAAGTTATATGACTGCGGGTTTTCTTGAATAAATGTGTACCAAGAATTGTGTGCTGAAAGCTTATGTCCCTGGTTCTATTAAGCACTATGAAAATTTATCTAAGGGTCAAAACCTTGAGAGAGTAAATAATGTTCTAACACATACAGGTCAGATGTGGTTAAATCATGGAGCTCTTCAAATTAACCTTTCTTAAATGAAATTTTATTCTACAAAATACTGCTTGTCAGGAATTCTTTAATAGCGGTGATAGTTTTCAAAGCTCCCAAAAGCTTCTCACAAAAAAAAAAAGAAAAAAAAAATAGAATCACTAAATAGAAAAACCAAAACCACATGGTCAATATTTACAACAAAAATTGGTGATCAAGTATCCCCACAAACCCCAAAATGCTATGAGGTAGAGATGAGGCACTAACAACCACTGACCTGCATGACATCTGCAACTAATGGGGGACCAGGCAGGTCTGAAAACAAAACACTAAAATAGTAAAGAGATAAAAACTGGAAATTACAGTGAACCAATCTAAAGAAAGCACATGAAACTGAAAAAAAAAAAAAAAAGCATATTTACCCAATCCAACAGCAAATACATACAGTCTACAATAAGCTTGAAATGGGGTAAAATAATCTAGCCCCTATCTATGAATTCTCGTAACATAACCACCAAACTTCCTTTCTAGGACCAGGCCCCACCCTGAGGAGGAAGTCCTGGGAAAGGATTCAAAACTCCAGCAGTAGCCAACCCCCTCAAAGAAAGAAAGAAAGAAAATAAAGAAAGAGAAGGTATAAAGTGGGAAAAGGAACAGAGCAAAAATAATCTGAGAAAACAAGAGGCCTTATTTTTAAACACTAACACAAAAACCACTGAAGGGAGGGGTCTGTGCCAGTAGAAAAGCTATCTTAAATAACAATTCCTTTTAAAAGTAAAGAAAACTAATACCACATAAAAATGATCAACAGAAAAGAATCAAGGTCCAATCTCATACAAAGTTTTAGAAGAAGAGAATAAGAGGCAGAATAACATCTCTACAATGAAACCACTCTACAACAAATATGCTCAGAAAACAGATCAAAACTGTACACCTACTAATTTAAAACAAGCCAAAAAATATATGCATGAAATGAAAGAACGTGTTAAATGAGTTAAAAGCCTGGTGAAGTTACAGAAGAACAACTAAATCAGATATTAGAAATATTGGGGCACCTGGGTGGTTTAAAGCCTCTGCTTTCAGCTCAGGTCATGATCCCAGGGTCTTGGGATCAAGGCCCGCATCAGGCTCTCTGCTTGGCCAGGAGCCTGCTTCCCTTCCTCTCTCTCTGCCTGTCTCTCTGCCTCTGGTCTCTGTCTGCCAAATAAATAAATAAAATCTTTGGGGGGAAAAAAAAAGAAATTAGAAATATTTGGGGCCACCTGCTGGCTCAGTCAGTGGAGACTGTGTCTCTTGATTTTAGGGTTTTAAATTCAAGCCGTATGTTGGGTATAGAGATTACTTAAAAATAAAATGTAATTTAAGAAAGAAATTAGAAATATTCAGAATTAAAATGAAAACTCAGGAAAGAATTAGAAATAAAAGGAAAAATACTTCAGAAATGAATAGAAAATAAAATGGAACATGAGAAAAATAAACAGAACAAATAATGGCCCATAAAAACTGGAGAAACAAAAAAACCTTAAAGTTTTTAATTTTAAAAAAGTAATAAAAAGGATCCAAGAGAAAGTGACAAATATTGGAGTTAGACAATGAAAATCCAACTTACATGTAAGAGTGACTCTGAAGAAGAAAGCTCAAACAAGGAGACAGAATACTGAAAAACTAATTTCAAAAAGTCACTGAAATTTAAAAAAAAATTGAAACTACATACTGAAAGAGCATACCAAAGGTATTTCTCGTCTAAAAGAAACCTATTTATATTTAATGACATAAATCAGTTAAACACAAAAGCGCGAAAGAAGAAATACCATGCAAACATTAAGCAAAAGAAGGCTGCAGTAGCTACACAGCAAGGTATAACCATCTTACAGGTACACCACTGCTGTGTGACGAAAGGATAATCTGAGCCAACTGTATCCTTTTAAATTTTCATTAAGTAGTCTCATTAACAAAAATAAAAACAGGTAACATTTATCTTAATAATGAATGCATCTTTCTCCTCTTCAGAACTCCATGGAAATAGTAGTAACTTATCTCACCTTCCCTTAACAATTTAAAAATGGTGTGATAAATTAAAACAAACCTGTACATCTGGATAATTCGAGTTAAATATAAGTTTCAACTGCCTACCAATATTCTAGTTCCAGTTTTCTATTTTCTAAGGATGGCAGAGATTCCTCACAGGAATGCTGTAGTTCTATCACTGAAATTTTATTTCACAAACTTAATATGTTTTTAAAGAATAATATTATCATAATTTTATCTGAAATATACTATGTCAAGATCAAGGGGGAGAAAACGGCCTCCATATAGTCACTTTCATCCCCTGTCTTTTATAATCCTTTACATCCCAACTTTAATAGTGAAAATGGGCACAACATGACCACCAATATAAGTACCTATAATATAATTACTTGTTTAGCAACAGAGAAATATTTAAAGTATCTATCAATTCTCTTTTGCCTCTTCTCCCTGTATCTGGGCTGATCAGGAATTCAAACGGAGGTCACAGAATACAATAAAGCTTACTGATGAGTATTAGTGAAAACCTGTAATTTTAGCTTCCTAAGGACAATTTTTTTTTCTAAGAAAGATCAGAAGTTTATATTAAGACAAGTAGGTCAATAGTATGATACAACTATTGCTAATTAAACTAAAACTACCAAGTTACTTACACAGGTATTTCTAAGAACAAAGTTTAAATAGAAATCTATATCCATCTAGTCAGTGATTTTTTTTCCTTATAAAAGAACATAAAGAGTAAAAATGTTCAAAACATTTTTAGAACTTGTCTTTCAGATTTAATCTGAGAATACTGTCACATTCTTATGATTTATCCAGAGTGCAGGAATTCCACCATAAGGTGGAATCTGACTTTTAGGAAAAAATTGAGTACAATCTCTAACTGTAACATACCATTCTTATTCAAATGCAAATAATAAGATGAAATGGTTTTTGAATTGCTGTGGTAACCAAAGAGGACTGAACATAAAATCAAAGAATCTCAAAAACGGAAGAGACTTCGGAGTCATTTAAACTATTCCTCATCTGCCCATTCAATGCTTGAATCCCAGCTACAGATTTCCAAGTGGTTGTCCAGCCTTTGCACAAACCACTCAAGTAATGGCAAACTCATTACTTTCCAAGGCAATCAATTTCAGTTCTGGATGGTTTGAAATGCTAGAAAGTACTACCTATCTAGTACCTACATATATTTCCTTGGAACCTCCACACACTAGCTTAAGTTATACTCCTATGGCTCCTGTATTTGGGGAATTTAAACATATATAGGAACATGGGAAGAAAAGGAGAGAGGTAAAGAAATGAAAAAAGATACTGTATAAATAATATAGGACAAATTGGGGGCATATGCTTGATTTTTTTTTTCATTTTCTTCATTCTCCCCGTTCATTGCTAAATATAGGAAACATTATCTCACAGAATTATATCAAACCAAAGACTGTTCTTGGTGTGCCAATGATAAATTAAGGACATACTGTGTTCCCACCACTGTGGTAACCAACACAAGGACTACAAATGCACATCAGGTGAAGTTACTAATTACTGGAAGGTTACAATTAACAGACATACACAACGGTAAATAACAATATGTGGTAGTAAATAATTAGGCACAACCTATATTTTGAAGGTTTATTAAAGTATGGCTTTAACTGGGTTTTAAAGAATGGGAAGGGTTTGGTTTGAAAAAAGGAATATTCAGAAGATACTTCCAACAACAGACAACCGCACAACCAAAACAAACAGCAAGAACTCACTGCCAGAATAATTCAACAGGAACAGCTGGCTCTATACAGCAAAGAGATCTATTGTAAAGCATCTGGAGGAAGGTCAAAGACACAGGATGAAGTCAGATGGCAGAGGTGTGTGATTACCAATTTAAGGAAAATAAAACTTTTATGATTCTCAGAGGAGAACCAATATAAATTTCTTAGAAGAGAAGTCAAATGACCAAAACAGTGTTCCAGAAAGATTATTCTGAATGTGGTATGTAAAAGTGATGGAGAGGGGACAGTGACAGGAAGATCAGGAATAAGCTAAAGCCACGGACATGGCAAGAGAAATAAGAATGGAAAGCAACAGAAGCAACAAAAGAATTAAGAACTGATGGCATAATGAGGCACACAAAAGAAAGAGGTAAGAACCACAGGACACCACAAGCTTTTAAGATTAACTTGAACAGGGAGCCTGGGTGGCTCAGTGGGTTAAGCCGCTGCCTTCAGCTCGGGTCATGATCTCAGGGTCCTGGGATCCAGTCCCGCATCGGGCTCTCTGCTCAGCAGGGAGCCTGCTTCCCTCTCTCTCTCTCTCTCTCTCTCTCTGACTGCCTCTCCATCTACTTGTGATCTCTCTGTCAAATAAATAAATAAAATCTTTAAAAAAAAAAAAAAGATTAACTTGAATAATGGCATAACTAAGAAGCCAGTATGGACCACCAGATAATTATTTAAATTTTAAGTGTGTCAAGTTGCAGATTAGTGGCATCTATTAATCTTAACATTTACAAAGGCTACATATTAATAACTTAAATCCTTTTTTCCTGTTTCCATATGAAACATTAAGAGATTTTATTGATACTGCTAAAGAGCAACAGTTAATTTTGATATTCTATTCTTTTCTTTTTTTAAAGATTTTATTTACTCATTTGACAGAGAAAGAGAGACAGAGAGAGAGGGAACACAAGCAGGGGAAGCAGGAGAGGGAGAAGCAGGCTTCCCGCTGAGCAGGAAGCCCGATGTGGGGCCAATCTCAGGACGCTGGGATCACGACCTGAGCCAAGGCAGACACCCAAATGACTGAGCCACCCAGGCACGCCCGATATTCTATTCTTAATTTTACTCAAATGCGTAATGTTATCTGGCAAAAAGAAAAAAAAACCCATGCCCCGTCATATCTATTCCTTTCTGTTAACTTCTATCATTACATTAATAGCCAGCTTTCTCTGTTTCGTAGTGAAGTATTTTTCATAAAGCAATGAGTTTTAATTACTTCACATGAATTACTGAATATACAAAGATGAACAGATATGTAAAGCCATGTTGAAATTCCAGGGTTATGGAACCAACCAGATTGACTAACTCCAGCCTCAAAGAATATACAATTAAAATGGGTGCTAGGGCAAACTATCAATTACTTCATGCCAAGGATATCCAAGGTTTCTTAAGATCGGTAAGTCCACAAACAGCAAAGGTCTCTAATAGGCAATCTAAAAAAGAACTGAAATTCACTATAGAAGCCACTATTGGACAGACAGGGGAAACCATCTGCACAAAAAAGTAACTGAATCCATGAGGGTAAGTGAGTTCTCCTATGTAGAGAGACTAAAGAACAACAGGGGTAAAGACAAAACTAGAAAATCTCCACTAGGGGGAAAAAGCAAAAAAAGAAATAGTAAAAACAAAACAAAATAAATCAGAGACTAAATAAACCAAATAGAAGACATGGTGAGTAACTTTAGCTTCTTTCACAAAGAAAAACCTTCAAGAAGGCAGGGATAGTGTCAAGTGAAGCAGGAAGACCAAGGAGGAGGAGAAGAGTTGGATTTGGTCATTAGGGGTAACTAGTATTCTTTATGAGTGCAAACTCAGCAGAATGATGGGAACAAAAAAGAGTTAACTTAGCAGAAGTAAGGTAAAGAAATGAAATAGTGGGTAAAGATCTTGTTCAAGAAATTCAGGGGCGCCTGGGTGGCTCAGTGGGTTAAGCCGCTGCCTTCGGCTCAGGTCATGATCTCAGGGTCCTGGGATCGAGTCCCGCATCAGGCTCTCTGCTCAGCAGGGAGCCTGCTTCCCTCTCTCTCTCTCTCTCTCTCTCTGCCTGCCTCTCCATCTACTTGTGATCTCTCTCTCTGTCAAATAAATAAATAAAATCTTAAAAAAAAAAAAAAAAAGAAATTCAACCGCTAAAGGGAGACAAGAGCTAGTCACTAGACTACAGAGACTGGCACACTGTGAGTACTTAGTAAGTGTTCAGTGGCTGAATAAGCAAACGAATAAATACAGCAGAGTCAAGAGCTATTTGTTGAGGGAAAGATGGTATTAGGAAGACTTTTTTTTAATGGCAGAAGCATGTGAGTAATGCATTTCAAAGAAGAAGAAAGAATTTAAATGTGCCTCCAAATGAATATAATTTTTTTAATTAGGTGGAAAAGCAGGACGGAAAGCTGCAAATGAAAATAAAGGCAGAGAAACTAGCAGCCACCCCCTTCCATTCTGCCCCTAAACAAGAGAACAAAACGCTGAAGTCAAAGCAGGGTTTGGGGGGAATGGGAAGAAAGCAAACTTCTATTCTTTTGTTTTAACAGAAAGCAAGAATGTGAGAAGAGCTGGGTTTAAAGACCTTTCCTTCTAGCCAAAATACAGTCAAAGCTAAAGTAAAAATGGTAAAGATATTAACAGAGGGAGTAAAAATGCCTATAAAATGTTGCAGGCAAGTTCACTAAGGATAAATCATAGGCCTGTGGAAATTGGGCAGTTTCAAATGTAAAATTCCCCACAATATATTTTATAATGAGTAAATCTCAGTTGTGTGGCCTTGGTGTTCCCAAGAAAATACTAACTACCACATCCAATAAATGACACTAGTCAGTAGTAAACAAAGAACCTGTGAAAGAAGATTACTAAAAGATTTATAGTTAGTAAAGTATTAAAAATGATCCAAAAGTTATCAAGATAAATACCAAAAACATGGGGTATACTTTGCAATAGGGACAAAAATCTCACTAAGATGTTTTATTAGATGGCGCAATTTACAAGACTCTGCACAAAGTAAGCTAAGAAACTTGAAGACACAAGTAATATTCCTCTGCAGTAAAAATAAGGTATTTTTCATTTTAACTCTTTCAGTACACACAATGAAAACTGAATTATTAAAAATTTTTAAATAATGGAGAAAAATGGTACTCAATACTTGGGGTTAATGAACCAGTACAAAATAAAAAAAAATATTTTAGTATTTATATAAGTACAAAGTGATCCTTCATAAAAATTTCAGAAAAGTGCCTGAGAGTAAGCCTAAGACAAAAGATTTTTTTTCCCTTGTTCCCAGATACACTGATTATGCACCACACCTAATGCTCCATGCAATATGTGCCCTCCTTAATACCCACCACCAGGCCAAAAGACATTTAATCTAACCATGAACCACATTTAAAAAAAGAATTTTGGTTAAAATGTAAGGTGAGTAACTCTGTTTCCATGCTAATAAAAATCAAAGTAAGTTCTGATAAATTTTCTTTGAAAAATAAGCATAAAGCAATTCTAACCCAACTGTGATATGGCAGATGCCCTAAAAATTGATTCACACACTCAAAACATGTATACAAATGATTGATATAAATATGGTGTATATATGTCAGTTGATAAGAAGCTCTGTGGCAAAACTTAAGTAGTTACATTTTATGGAGACACACAAAAGAAGAATATTTTTATTTAACAGCTGGGTTCAGAGATTAAATCATGTTTCCACATTAGCTATTAAAGATCTAAAAATATATAAAACTACCCAAAACTAAGTATCATCTTTGCAAATTAAAAATATGATTTTTATGAACTGTTGGGGTTGGTGGTAAGGGAAGACATAGGGTAGAAGTATAGGCAGTAAAATACTTTCCTTCTGCAAATAAATGCCTCCTGACTTTTTTTTTAATATCCAAGAAATTCTTACAAAATGTCATATGAATAAGAACACTAAATTACACTGTGATCGTCACTCTTCCTAATCTGAATGAAGAGTCAGAGTTAATAAGAACAAGTTCCAAGAAATAAAAATCTCAATGTACAGCAACCTACGGGTACAGACATCAGTGTAGTGGTTGCCCCTAGAGAACCTGACTATAAATTGACACAACGAAATTTTCTAGGATGATAAAAATGCTCCGTGTATCTTCATTGGGGTGTTGGTGACACAGTACAGACATTTGCCAAGACACATAAAACTCACATCTGTAAATTTTGGTCTCTGTAATTACACTTCGATTTTTTTAAGTTAAAAATAAAATGCGCAGGTATAGAGTTGGACTATATCAAACATACGTACCATGACAGGGAAAAGGATATGTTTAAATCCGAGTAACAAGCAACTCAATAGACAACTGATATGTTTACCGAATCATCTCAAAATGCCTTAACATCCAATATTACTAAAAATGAATTAATTCTATTTCACAAACATCCTCAAAAAGTAATTAATACTCAATACCACACAATGAATCAATCTGTTTATTAACTCAGTAGTACACTTAGTTACCAATTCATCACAGATTTACTAGGAAGCCACATTGCTTAAGATTAGAAAGATACTCAAGGCAGCAATATTGAAGGTTTTAAACAATGAATAAATGGACTAATATTACTAATAACTGGTAAGCTAACATCGGGTATTTAAAATGTGCCATGTACTGTTTTAAATGCTTTCCCCACATTAACTTATTCTATCTTCACAGCAATGCACAGAAGAAGACATTCTTACTATTCCCATTTCATAAATGAAGAAACCGAGGTCCCCTGAGATTAAGTATCCTGTCAGGAGTACCTAGGTCTAACTCTGGCTGTCTGCCCATCTAAAGACAACTTTGTAAATCACTTTGTTCTACTGTGTTTTTACAATCAGTTGCCTTGAAATTTTCTAGGTTAAAATAAAGGTTGTACTTTATAGAATGGAACCTTGGGGCCTTCACCAATTACTTACTCATTTATATTGCATATCAGTCCCAGAGTGATTTTTTAAAGAACAACTTTGGCTTTGCTTGCAAGTACTTAACAAGGCCCATCCTAAGAATACTGGATGGCTTACTCATCTGTCTGTGTGATTAAGTTTCTTCATACCTTTTTTCTATACTTTTTTTTAAATAAAACTTCATTGTCTATTCATTTAACTTTTAAGTGAGCGCATCCTAACCTTATTTCTCATCACAGAACACTGAAAGAGGAGCTCTGTGGTATATAGTCATACAGAGCACCCTCTGGTGATAATTAATCATCAAAAGTCTTGCATTCCAAAACAGTAATTCTTATTTCAAAAAGATGACAGGCGGAACCATATAAATGATGTTCGAATACAATTTTGAAGACTGTATATTACTTAATAGTTGTTTTCTAAAGCCTGCCATTTTTAATAATTCAGTATCTTGCTGTGTAACTATTACTTATTCTGCAGAAAACCAGTGAATTCCAGCTGCAGCCCTCTGACTGGGAAACTCTGCTCTCAGGTATAAGAAAAAAACAGCTGCCCACCTCAAATAAACCTTTATTCAATTCCTTTTAACAGGCTAGCTGAGAAAAATATTATTTCTGGAAAACTGAATTGTCCAAGGATTTCATGTTTTGTCCTTAGGGGAAATGAACCATTAAAAAGGCAATACACCGGGGCGCCTGGGTGGCTCAGTGGGTTAAAGCCTCTGACTTTGGCTCGGGTCGTGATCCCAGAGTCCTGGGATTGAGCCCCACATCGTGCTCTCTACTCAGCAGGGAGCCTGCTTCCTCCTCTCTCTCTCTCTGCCTGCCTCTCTGCCTACTTGTGATCTCTGTCTGTCAAATAAATAAATAAATCTTAAAAAAAAAAAAAGGCAATACACCTTGGGTCTTGAATGTGTTGTACCTCCATAAGCCATTACAAACACCAAGTTACATTTTCAAATTACACTGTATCACATTTTCTTGAAGACAACTTAAACATTATGAAATCTGTTACCACAGTTACTATAGAAATATTATCAAGAACAGAGGCTTATATGCAATGTTCAAAAAGCTCTACTTCCTTGATAAAACAAGTAAATTTTCTCCTCAAGGATTAGGAAAATACATAAAGTGCCATATTTCCTTTTATGTCCTAGTCAGCAAAATCCTCAAAAACTTATTTAAGAGTGAACTAAAATAGCTATGCTTGACTTTATAGCCTGAAGATCTCTTGGCTATATGCAGCACCTGCCATTTCAATATAATCCATTTCAATGTTAGATGCAAGAAGGGTTAAAGACTTTAAATTCATTTTAAATGTTGTAAATAATCTCTCAATAAGGAAATGTTTACCTGTATCTGTTCTGGTGTCCATTGGTCTAGGTTGACTGACTTGACCCTGGATATATGAACCCCAAGATTTCTATGGATTCCAGCACATCTGATGCAAATAAATACACCAATATTCCAGGAAGCCCATCGAGGACCTAATCAAGGAGAAAAAAACAAAGATAAATATTAAAAACTAAAGTAAATATTATGGCAGCTTTTAAGCAGCATTCTGATTTTTTACACAATTATAATGGAGCCTTACAGAATTTCAAATGGCACCAACAGCAAGCTTATAAATCAACCTTCAAAAACTAAAATGAATCTACTAATTTTGCTTTTCTAGAAACTTTCCCAAACCTATCTAAGAATTTAAAACTAATTTATGTGAACAGTGTTTTCACTTAGCATATTTGAACCAGGAACAGTAATATCCCACAGTAAAAAGTTCTTCATTAAATGTGTAAGGTGTTCCTTAAAAGATTACCAACAAATATAAAAGAGTTTTTAATGAAATGAAGACATTAGTAAGAAACACACAACCAACCTAAAAGAAAAATGTGCAAAAAGATATGAATGGGTAATTCACAGAAGAAATGTATAACCAATAAACATAAAAAACATGTACGAGCTCACTAGTAGGGGAAAAGACCTTTAAAACTACAATAATCTCCATTTTAGATTCCACACATTGGAAAAGAAATTTTTTAATCAACTAAATGTTAGGAAGACTGAGAAACAGTTAAAGTCTGTCTCAAGAAGCCTTATAACAACATGAATAAATCCCAACTATAGCCCTGAATTAAGAAAAGTTACAGATAAACTATGGTGTGGTATAAAATGTTAGTTCTTTGGATCATTGTTTAAAAATTCTTAAAAACATGGTAGAGAAACTCACATAAAGATAAAAGACTAGAAAGCCTTAGCTGTACTATTCTTTATGTCTTTGAATGTATTTTAATAATTTTAAATATCCTTTTTTAAATTTAAATTCCATTAGCCAACATATAGTACATCATTAGTTTTTCATGTAGTGTTCAAAGATTCACCAGTTGAGTATAACATCCAGTGCTCATCACATCGCATGCCCTCCCTAATGCCTATCACCCAGCTACTCCATCCCTCCACCCATCTCCCTTTCCACAACTCTGTTTCCTGGAGTCAAGAGTCTCCCATGGTTTGTCTCCCTTTCTGATTTCCTCCCATCCAGTCTTCCCTCACTTCCTATGATCCTCTGCACTATTCCTTATATTCCACACATGAGTGAAACCATAAAAAACATGTATGAGAGTAATTGTCTTCCTCTGATTGACTGATTTCACTTAGCATAATTCCCTCCAGTTCCATCCATGTCGATGTACATAGTAGGTATTCATCCTTTCTGATAGCTGAGTAATATTCCATTGTATATACGAACCACATCTTCTTTATCCATTTGTCTACTGAAGGGCATCTCAGCTCCTTCCACAACTTGGCTATTGTGGACACTGCTGCTATGCACATTGGGGTGCAGGTGCTCCTTCTTTTCACTACATCTGTATCTTTGAGGTAAACACCCAGTAATGCAATTATTGGCTTGTAAGGTAGCTGTATTTTTAACTTCTTGAGGAACCTCCATACTGTTTTCCAGACTGGCTATACCAGCTTGCATTCCTACTAACAGTGTAAGAGGGTTCCCCTTTCTCCGCATCTTCACCAACATCTGTTGTTCCCTGTCTCATGAATTTTAGCCATTCTAACTGATGGAAGGTGGTATCTCATTGTGGTTTTGATTTGTATTTCCCTGACGGCAAATGACGTGGAGCATTTTTTCATGTGTCTGTTGACCATTTGGATGTCTCCTTTGGCAAAGTGTCAGTTCATGTCTTCTGCCCATTTCCTGACAGAATTATTTGTTTTTTGGGTGGTGAGTTTGATTAAGTTGTTTATAGACCTTGGATACCAGCCCTTTATCTGATACGTCATTTGCAAATATCTTTTCCCATTGCATAGGTTGCCTTTTAGTTTTGTTGACTGTGTCCTTTGCCAAGCAGAAGCCTTTTATCTTAATCAAATCCCAACAGTTCATTTTTGCTTTAGTTTCCCTTGCCTTTAGAGATGTATCTGTAAGAAGTTGCTGTGGCCAAGGTCAAAGAGGTTGCTGCCTGTGATCTCTAGGAGTTCTGATGGATTCCTGTCTCACATTTAGGTCTTTCATTCATTTTGAGTTTATCTTTGTGTATGGTATAAGAGAATGGTCCAGTTTCATTCTTCTAAATGTGTCTGTCCAATTTTCCCAGCACAATTTAGTGGAGAGACTGTCTTCTTTCTATTGGATAGTCTTTCCTGCTTTGTTGAAGATAAGCTGACCACAGAGTGAAGGGTCTATTTCTGGGCTCTCTATTCTGTCCCATCGATCTATCTGTTTGTTTTTGAGCTAGTACCATGCTGTCTTGATGATCGCAGCTTTGTAATATAGCTTGAAGTCAGGCATTGTGATAGTCCCAGCTTTGGTTTTCTTTTTCAACATTCCCCTGGCTATTCGGGGTCTTTTCCAATTCCACACAAATTTTAGGACTGCTTG
The DNA here is from genome assembly GCF_002288905.1 of Enhydra lutris kenyoni. Classification (NCBI taxonomy): domain Eukaryota; kingdom Metazoa; phylum Chordata; class Mammalia; order Carnivora; family Mustelidae; genus Enhydra; species Enhydra lutris. The sequence goes on from NW_019154112.1 coordinate 10,874,434, forward strand.
TTCCACCTCTGTGAAAAATGTAATTTTAAATATTCTTATGATTATTTTCATATATTGCTTGTATAATCAAAGTAAAATTGGAAAAATAAACATAATATCTGATAATTATGTCAACTATTCAGAAGCTTATACCTAATGGACTTTTATAAATCACCTGATTATGAAAAAAAAAACATACACAGTATGGGATATCAATAAAAACCAAGCTTTTTAAAACATTTATTAGACTTCTATTTTAAGTACATCCTTTTTATCTCAAGGAGAGATTTAATCTACAAAATAACACTGAAACCAGTAATTCCAATGCAGTAAAACCAAACACATTCCTCTCCAAAATTCTTTAGGAAGTAGTTCATGCATATACAATTCATACCAAAATATGCTGCTTTTAAGTTTGAGAAATGACACCTGTAAACTGACAAACATCTGGGACATGTTCTATTTAATGACTGCTACCAGCATAGAAATGATTTAGAGACCAAAAGACCTGTATTGTCAAACAACTCTGCCCTCAATGAACTGCATGAATTACCCTGCACTAATAACAAACTAAGCAACAAGGTTCTCATATTTTAAGTGGACTCAGGATTGGCTGCCTCATTACTTAGGTGAGTCTTGTACAGAAAATATTTTGATAGTTTTAGAGCACTACTTAAGTACAAGTTATTGTCATCTTATGAAATTCTGAAAATCAAAATACAATATGTTCCTACTTTAGAACTAAAGTTTTTACACTGATCTGCAAAACAACTGTATCTTAAAACTTTCCTCAGAAACAATTCCCAAAAGGGCAGTGAATCCAAAGCTTGATGGGAAGAGATTTTCAACACTCTCCCAAGTGTGGCTTCATTTCTGTTCTTAAAATAGAATGATTCTCCTCAGAGCATGTTAGACACACAGCTAAATACAAATGGAAACTTTTCTCTACAGCACAATTTTCTGATGCAGCAAATGTTATGACTAAATGAATTAATTAGAGAGCACCATTTGTGGGGTGCCTGGGTGGCTCAGTCAGTGGAGCATCTAACTCTTGATTTCAGCTTGGGTCATGGTCTTGGGGTGAAGGGATTAAACTTGCATCAGGCTCCGCACTCAGCATGGAGTCTGCTTGTCCCTCTCCCTTGGCTCTCTTTCTCTCACTCCCTCAAATAACTAATAAATAAAATCTTAAAAAAAAAAAAGCAAGAAAGCATCACTTGCACAATGCAACAGTAAACAGTCCATGTAGATAAAAAGTTGTAGCACCAAATAGAGTGGTGCATTTTTACCATAACCAAAGATAATAAAGGGATCAAATGTATAAAAGCAATATACAAGAATAATACTAGCAGTAATAAAAACATGAACATTACTATTTAACAAAAAGCTAGATATAATAAGTGATGTTCAGATTTTACACAGCTTTACACACTGCTATCACTTATGGGAGATGTTAGCCCCAATTGTTTTTTTACCAATTGAAATAATAATGCAAATTTGTCAATGCATCTTTCTTTGGAATAGCTATCACCTCTTGACCACTATAGTTAGGGAACTTCAAAAATAAACTTTTAAAAGCGTAACCAAAATTATAATTGGGTTATCCACTCTATAAAATTAGCCTTGTAAAATTTACCTAAAATTGATAAAATAGTAGCTGCTCAACATGGTAGTCATTCAAGTATTGGTATGAAATCCTCATTTTCATTCACTAAACTACTGGTAAATATTTACCAACTCTGTGCTAAGTAAATGCTATTAAAACACCACAAACACAAAGGTAAAAACCAAAGTTCCCAGACTCTGAAGGCCAAGACCAATATAAATATGTATAGCCATTTTAAAAACAATTTGGTGAAATCTAGTTAAGTTCCAGATGAATAAACCCTTCCATCAGGCAATCTATTCATACACACACACACACACAGATTGACCAATTTATATATGTAATATGACATATCTAGGTACACATACACACTCACATATAACATACCTTACAGCAGTTATTTTAAATGGCAAATCACAACTCATTAATTTAATCTCAACAAGTATTTATCTTTAAAAGAGAAAGAAAAAAGATAATGGTACATCACACAAGGGGCAAAAATAGTTTTATTGAACTCTTTTTAAAAATCAGTAATGTAAGGGGCGCCTAGGTAGCACAGTCAGTTGAGTGGCCTACTCTTGTTTTGTGCTCTAATGGTTATCTCAGGGTCATGAGATCAAGTTCCACGTATCAGACTCCGAGCTCAACAAGGAGTCTGCTTGGGACTATCTCTGCCCTCTACCCCCACACGAGCACACTCATGCACACACGAGTACACTCATGCACACACTTGCTTTCTCTCTAAAATAAATAAATAAATCTTTTAAAAAATCAGCAATATACATATGTATGTATATAGACGTATGTACACACAAAAATCAAGGCATGCTGTAAAATGTTTTTTCTCTGGGTCCTGGTCAACTATGGCTGAAAAATACTACAAAGAAACTCATACTTGTATTTAAGAAGCATGTACCAGAGTATTTATAGCAGCATGGATTCCTAAAGTGACCGGAAATAACTTAAATTTTCACTAATATGATTACCTCACCATACAATGTGAAAATGAATAATCTGCATTTATCAACAGGCCAAAAATCTTAATTATAACATGGAGTAAACAATTTTAGCATAAGCTGATCTATATTACTATATATGCCCTTTCCTGCCTTCTTGCCTTTGCATATGGTCTCTGCACCAAATGCTTCTTCCTTAGGTCTTCATATGCCTGGCTTACTTTGTTGTACTGGCCTCAGTTCACATGCTACCTACTCACAGAGGACTCCCATGACTGCTCTAGCTAGAGCTGCCTCCCCCAGTTACTTTCCATCATTTATATATGATACTTCCAGCAATCTGTTCTGAAGTTCACACAAAAATCTAAGGTAACAAATAGATACAAAAAGGTAAATTGCTGGAGGGTTTAATTATTTTAGAGCTAAATCTCAAACTAAGAAAAATTAAAGAAAGAAAGCAGACAAAGATCAGTATCTCTCAAACGCTAATGAGCATATGTAACCCTAGGGATATTAGAGATTCTCATTCTGTAGCCCTTCAGAGGCACCTGAGATCCTGCATTCCTAACAAGCAACCAATGACGTCCATGCTGCCATCTATAAAGCACATTTAAAACAGCAAGATTCTAAATTATTCTTTTTTTTATATTTTATTTTTTTATTTGACAGACTGAGATCACAAGTAGGCAGAGAAGCAGGCAGAGAGAGAGGGGAAGCAGGCTCCCTGCTAAGCAGAGCACCTGATGCAGGGCTTGATCCCAGCACTGGGATCATGACCTGAGCAGAAAGCAGAGGCTTTAACCCACTGAGCCACCCAGGCACCCCTAAATTATTCTTGACAAGGTCTTCAATTCAAACATTCAGCATACTTCTTGACCTGTTTTCATTATTCTTACTGAGTATACGACTCAAATTGTGAAAATGTATTTTAATATATTAGGAATCAAATATGCTGAGGAAAAAAATCCAGAGTGTATTTAGAATTCAAATATTGGGTTGTTTGAATGACCCATATCACTACCTCACTTAAAAGCAACATGAATAAGTGAGCATTAACTAAACTAGTAGTACTTATCTCATAATCACAATCACACCAAAACAAAGCTCTAGTAACAAAAGAAAAGATGTTATTTGGTCTCACTAATATTAGCACCTTGACTGATATCCTTCATTGCCAAATACTTAGAGAACATTAACAATCCAAACACATCACCTTAAAGGATTAATAAATGTGGCAACAATAAGAATGGGAATGGACAAATATGAGAACCACCAGGAAGAACTGACAGGAGTTAGTGAATGGCAAACAGTGATAAAGGAGAAGGTAGAGACCAAGATGCCTGTAAGTTCTATTTAAATTGATTTAAATCTATTCTAAATCAATTTAAATAGATATTAAATCTATTTAAAACCATAAAGGTACTTGTAGACTCAAAAATTTTGCAGGTAATCTGTTGAATGCTTTAAATGACAGAGACACATGGGAGATGAAAATGTCCATCAAACAATTAGAAATACAGGACTTAAGTTCAAACTAGAGATACAAACCTGAGTGCCCTCAAGATGGCAGTTATAGCCACAAGAAAAAAAGGCAAAAGAAGCAGAATAAAAAAAAAAGAAAAAAGAAAAAAGAAGCAGGATAAAAAGTCTTAGGAAGAAAATGAAAAGTAATACAAAAACAGAGGCCATGGTCTTAAAGAAAATACAGTCAACAATGTTAAAAACTTCAGAGACATCAAGAATGGAATTAGGAGAGAATATCTGGATATGTTAACTAAAAGGTCATAGGTAACCTCATGGAGATTAGGAAGGAGAGGGGGAGGAAGAAAGGAGATTCACCCACTCTGAATTCATTATCAGATTAAACTTTAACCATTTCAGTCTCCATCTCCAAGCTTTTAACATTTTTCTGTTTTCCTCTACTTTGCTTTCATGACCATTTATAACCTTGATCCTTCTTAAATCAACTTTATTTTGCAGTACTCCAACTTACATACTCAGGGAGCCAATCAGAAAACTCACTGTTTTCCCCTGAATACAACTCAATTATCTTGTCTTGAACCTTTCCTTCACACCATTTCCCTTGCCTATATTGCCAACTTATGACCATACAGATCCTACCTCATTTTCAAGGCCTAACTAGAGTCCCGTATTATCCAGAAAGCCTTTCCTTATGACTCCATCCCTCCATTCTCTTTTTTTTTTTTTTTTTTTAAAGATTTTATTTACTTATTTGACAGAGAGATCACAAGCAGGCAGAGAGGCAGGCAGAGAGAGAGGAGGAAGCAGGCTCCCCTAGAGAGCAGAGAGCCCGATGCGGGGCTCGATCCCAGGACTCTGAGATCATGACCTGAGCCGAAGGCAGCGGCTTAACCCACTGAGCCACCCAGGCGCCCCCCTCCATTCTCTTTTAGTATAAATGTCTACAGCCCATGACAGCTTGTTTCACACAATATGTATGTTCCAATAGGTACCTGATATTTTTTCATTTGTAATTAGTTTTATCTAGTAAGTAAGTGGTAAATTTCTCACTAGCCAGGCTCTATATGGCCTTCCACATCACTTACATTAAGTACACAGGCTTACAGTCAGGGTATATATGGAGCATAATAAAAAAAAAAAAATCTGCTAAGTCTGATGACTTGGTCAAATATACAGGTTCTTTGTTTGATACCTGAAGCAATTTATATACTATTTTAAAAAATGGAAACAAAAGCAATTTACTGTGAGGCAGAACTATTGTTTTCAATATCCATTTAGCCATTCTGCCTCTTAATAATAACAGCCCCTAAGCTTTAGCTAAAAATATGGCTGTCCAGCTCTAGACTAAAGTTCTCAGCCTCCACTGCAGATGTGGCCACATGACCAAGTTCTGACCAGTGGAATATGAGGTGAAATGATGTTTAGGCATTAACCAAATTAGGACTATATCCCACTTGCCTCTTCCCCTTTCCCATTAGCCACAGCACAGTAAGAAATGAGCCCGCTTGGGGCGCCTGTGTGGCCTTTGCCTTCAGCTCGGGTCATGGTCTCAGGGTTCTGGGATTGAGCCCCACATTGGGCAGGTAGCCTGCTTCTCCCTCCCCCTCTGCCTGCCTCTCTGCCTACTTGTGATATCTCTCCCTCTCAAATAAATAAATATAACCTTAAAAAAAAAATGAGCCTGCTGTCTTGGTCTCAGATATTAAAAGCCCCATGCTGAAGATGACACAACTACTCTGTCCATAGTGGACAGTTCATCCCCAGACTAATGTGATGGAAAAATAAATTTATATCCTGTTTAAGCCACAGTATTTGGGGGTCTTTTTGTTACAGCATCTAAGCCTGTAATCTACCTAATTCAATGTGAATTATATTTGATTGTTGGTGGCAGGAAGTAAAATGTGCCAGAGATTTAATCCTTTATTTCAGAGCCAAAATTCTAAGAGGTATTAAAGAATAATAAAGCACAGTTTCATCAGATCTTAGTTTTCCAGATTCAATTTAAATCACCAAATATGTATTAAGTGTCTGTTTTTACGAAGGTATTAGATGAAGAAGACAAAATACAGGTTTTCTGCCTTCAAGGAGTTGTACTCTAGAATGTCATACAATGGTTACAGCATAAGTACAAATGATGGGGGAACACAGAAGAGGAAAAGATGAATGTTGGCCAGGGATATTAGTACAAGCTTTGTAGGGACAGTGGCATTTGAGATGATTACCGAAAGATAAGTCCAGTTATAACAGGTAAAGTCTGGACAAAGTACTGTTAGGGGCAATTTAATGTTAAAACCTGTTTCACTATTAGGACCTGCTTAGCCAAAGTGACTCCATATTGCCTGGGTAGCCATATTGTTGTTTACATCCATGGACTTAATTCCGGGAATACACACCCCAGCAGTTCCCGGTATAGGTTCCAGGTGTCAATTCCAGGAATAAACGACCTAACAAGCCGAGACAGGTGGCAACATCCAATCAGCTAAAAGCCACATACCTTGAAGTCTGAGGTTATGCCCTATAAAACTAGTCTGTAAGATCGGGCTGGGGTCGCTCTCATCCGAGGCCCTGACCTGTCAGTCTGTTTTCTGTTGCCTGGTGTGAAAATAAAGCTTTGCTTAACCTTCGCTTTGTATCAGTCTCACTCCTTTGATCACAGACCCCATCTGTACATTCTAGGTAAAATGAACCGTATCTCTCCCTTCCAACCTTGAAGAGTTTCCACTACGCTGTAAGGCTATAGCCAAGAAATTAATTAATTAATTAACTAAAATAATAAAGCATCTAATTATTGTTAGGTTTCTTTTATATAAATACAAATTTGAATTCGAGTTGTGATATATATGCACCTAAATACCAAGTACCAAGTGGCTAATAACCTTCAAACAGAGATGAAAACAGTTTTAAGATATGGAAACTGTAGAAAGTGGGAAAATGAGGTTTATGAAACTATAAGTTATTACATATCTAAACAATTTTAAAATATATCTAAACAATGAACAAGAATTTCACTGAGAACTGAATATACTTATCTTGTAGCTTTCATACCACTTGAGAAATAAGATGAGAAGAAATTTCTCTTAAGTTTCTGATTACCATGACAGACTAACAGAAAAGCTACTTTGAATTTTTTTGTAAATAGAAAATAAAGAGACAAGGAGCAGAGAATATAACACTAACTGCTAACTGCCATTTCTTTTTAAGACTTAGTTCTATAAAGCCTTCGCCAATTCCCCCAAAACTTTTGTAACCTTTATCACAATGACCTACAGTTAACTGTTTTAGCTAAGTTTTCTGAAAAAACAGTGACCTCTTTGAGAATAGGATCATTTTATTGATCTCTGTATACTCTCCATTCATTGTAACATCTGGTATAAAAACGTAGGCGGTCTCTAGTTTACAAATGATAGCTAAGACCTTAAGCCACCTGAGTTCTGCTACCAAAACTGCTGGGAGGTAATTTTAGAGGAAACCACTGCCCTACTGAATATGCAAGCCATCATTCATCATATTTCCAGATACAATGTCTGGAATGTAATCCTAATAAATATGTGAGGTAGGTAGTATTATCACACCATTTTCAGGACTAAGAAACTTAAAGTCAAATGTTAGAAAGGGAGAGAGAAAAAGCCAAGACTATACCACAGGTTGATCCCAAAATTCAACTGTGGAAACTGCACATCTCCTACTATAATAATTCCAACCTTTCAAACAAAATTCCTTTGCACTGGCTATTTTACTTTATTCTCTCAACTTTTTGACATGCCAAGTCACTTACTGTTGAAGCCAATAATATAGATTTAAAGATGCAAATAATCTCTTCAACTCTCCAAAAGTATCAATGCTACTCACAAGATTTCAAGTTCACTTTATTTCTTTCCCCATAATACCAAAGATTAGAGGCAGTAGAACTGGATTTGGTTTAATTTGTTGGAGAAGGAAATTGTAAAGGATAGAGAATTTTGATCAAGGTGGGAGAGAGGAGAACAAGGGCAAAATCAACTAAAACTTAAAGAGTATTTTCATATGACAGCATCACAGTAGTGGATGCCTAGGGAAAGGGACACACCATAAAGCAATAAAAGATCCTAAAGAGAACAGCCTGTATCAAAATACTGTCGACAATCAGGCATGAAACAAGGAAAAAGCCCTTTCTCTTTTCCTATTCCAAAACCCTTTGTTCTTTACCCAAGCCTTTCACTGCTCATGGTCAGCTTAGGTTATAGATTTACGTTCATTTGTAGATCAGCAAGAGAACCAACAAAGAACTCCTGAAAACATGTTTTCTACATTGTAAACAACCAAACTACAAACTTGCAAAAGAACCTGTATGTGTGGTGGGAGGAGGGGAATCATTGAAAATTAAGCATGAGGAGGGGTCGTTTGGGAATGATGGGTATGTTCTAAAATCTAACTATGGTGATAGTTGCAAAATTTTGTTAATACATTAAAAAATCATTGTATTACACACTTAAATGAATTTTACAGTATGTAAGTTATATCTCAATAAGGCTGTGCTTAAAAAAACCTGCATACATTTCTTTAAATGTATGATCTCATGGGTCAGTGGGAGTCTGCTTGAGATTCTCTCCCTCCTCTCCTCCCTGCACACACCTGTTCTCTCTCTCGCTCAAATAAATAAATCTTAAAAAAAAAAGAAAGACTTCAGAATTAAACAAAAAGTTTAAAGTTCCATATGTAGTATTTCAACAATATTCTATTGCCAAACCATTTCTTCCAGCAAACATATACAACAGAATGTTTCATTTTTTAAAATATTAAGTATTTTAACATACAAGGTTTTACTAAAAAGGAAATACAATGTTCTTTTTTTTTTTTTTTTAACCTGAAAGTAACTAACATGCTTTGGTATGGCCTAGTCACCTATGGCTGACCTACCTCAAATTCATGTTTTCCTATTAAGTAGAATCAGTGATGCTAAAAGATGACATGAAGGGACTACATTTGATAATCAGGGTTTCCAAGTGACTTTACAAGCTTTAAAGAGTCACTACAATGCTGATTAGAAGAGTCATGCTATTTTAATCAATCACTTCCTGGAAGCTGGTATATAAAACATTAATAGAAGCCAAGTGATTATAATTACTAAAAAAATGAGCTCACAAATATTTCCTTAAAACTTCTCCATTCAGAAAGATCATTTAAGTTGCAGAATTTAAATAATTCCCTCAAAAAATTTTTTTTTCTTTTTTAAGTCTGTTAGACTCAGAATAGCAACACATGTATTTAACCAACAAATATTTACTGAGTGCTTGCTATTTCAAGGTACTACTGTATCTTATACTGTACCTTGCATAGGGACTCTGGAGATCCAGTGATAAATAAAACAGATTAAACTCCTGCCCTCATGGAGCTTAAATTTCAATGGAAAGCTGTATAAAAACATGTAAAAGTAACAGTGAGTTAACAACAGAGAATATTATGGAGAAAAATAAAGGAAAAATGGATAAGGAGTACAGATGGAAAGGAGGAAGGGAGAGGTAATTGTTATTTGGTCAGGAAAAGCTGTATTTCACCAGAGATCTGAAGAAGGTAGGGGAACAAACTATGCAGCTATGTGGGCAAGAGGAATTAAGGCAAAAGCAACAATAAGCACAATGGACCTGCGGGAAGTGGATGTGCCTTCATCAGGTTTAAGGCATACCTTAAGAAATGTTTAAGGCATATTTAAGCAATACCGATGAGGTTTTGTTTGTTTTTTAAAGGGTCTGTGAAGGGCTACTTTTGCATCCTTACATCAAATACAGTAATAAGACATTTGCTATGAAATACTTGTAAATGGTTGTTGCTCAAACTATTTGTATTCCCTAAAAATAAATCAGCATAATCAGTACATATACAGACTCCCAGCATTTTAATTCAGCGCCCAGCACATGCTTAATAGTATGAAAGAAAGACAAGAGAGAAAATAAAACTAAGTAAGAAAAATAACTGTAAGATTCCTGCAAAGAATATCTGGGGCATGCACTGCTATTCTCCCAGGCATGGGAAGGGGTTATAAGGCAAAAACCAAAAGCAATCTACCATACTCTCTCCAAACCTCAAAGTCTAACTGCAGGAAACAGAGCAGGCAAATATATTCAGAGAGACTTATGTCCATTATCTTAAGAAAGCACACTGTGTTAGGACCCCTGGGTGGCTTAGTCCGTTAAAAGTCTGCCTTTCATTTTTTTCCATCCCTACCCCTCAAATCCCCCATTCGGTCTCTCAAATTCCACATATCAGGGAGATCATATGATAATTGTCTTTTTCTGATTGACTTATTTCATTCAGCATAATACTCTCTCTAGTTCCAAGGGACACAAACCATAAGAGACTCTTAATCTCACAAAAAAAACTGAGGGTTGCTGGGGGGAGCGGGGTATGGAGAGGGTGGTTGGGTTATGGACATCGGGGAGGGTATGTGCTATGGTGAGTGCTGTGAAGTGTGTAAGCCTGACGATTCACAGACCTGTACCCCTGAGGCAAATATTACATGTTAATAAAATACTTAATTAAAATTTAAAAAAAATAATAAAGCAATAGATGTACAATGTGGAAAAAAATAAAACAACTGAGGGTTGCTGTGGGGAAAGGGGTATGGAGAAGGTGGTTGGGTTACGGACATCGGGGAGGGTATGTGATATGATGACTGCTGTGAAGTGTGTAAGCCTGACGATTCACTGACCTGTACCCCCGGGACATTATACGTTAATAAAAATAATTTTAAAAAGAAAAAAAAAAAAGTCTGCCTTTCACTCAGGCCATGATCCCAGAGTCCTGGGATCAGGTCCCATATCAGGCTCCCTGCTCAGTGGGGTGCCTGCTTCTCTCTTCCTCTCTGTCCCTTCCCCTGCCCATGCACATGCGTGTGCTCTCTCTCAAACTTTTTTTTTTTTAAAGCAGACTGTGCTTACAAATGCTCTGACATCAATCTAAAAATCTGCTTATTTACATGACACCATCTTTCATTCATATTTGTTGAACCTGACAAATCAAAAATTTATTCTTGACATTATTGGGACAACTGGTGAAATCTGAGTAAGGTCTACAGATTAGGAAACAGTATCATATCAATTATGATTTCCCATTTTGATAATTGTACTGTGGTTATATAAGAAGGTCCTTATTTTTAGAAGATAAACACTGACACATTTAGGGGTATGGGAGCATAGCTAAGAGTCCAACAAAAAGGAAATGTGTGTGTGCATGTGTGTGTATCTCTATATACATGGAAGAAAACAAACGTGGTAAAATGTTAACATTTGAAGACTAGGAAATGGTGGGGGAGAGTATTCTATTAACAGCCTCCTTCATCTTCTTCTTTTTCTTTTTTTTTTTAAAGATTTTATTTATTTATTTGACAGAGAGAGATCAGTAAGCGCAGAGAGGCAGGCAGAGAGAGACGGAGAAGCAGGCTCCTTGACCTGAGCTGAAGGCAGAGGCTTAACCCACTGAGCCACCCAGGCGCCCCCCTCCTTCATCTTCTTATATGCTTTCATTTGTAGAAATGAATAATAAATGAAAAAAATACTTACGTATAATCATTCAACAGACAACTATAATAAAAAGTAAAAAAAAAAAATTATCCCTGCACTCACACTTCTTTGAACATCAGTTTCTTCATCTGAAAATTAAAATGCCATCTTCCTTACTCAAATGACCACTATGAACATTGAAAGACAAAATCCAAATGAAAGCACTCTATATCTACAAATCATTTTTTGTAAGACTAACATGTCCTTTTCTTTGTATTACACACTTTCTCTTGCTAATTTCATCTACTACTATTAAAAGACAAAAATCTATACTTCCTATTCCACTGATTATGATATATAATAATTTTTAAAAAGAAATAAAACATTAAAGTTACAAATTAATTATGAAACTTCTCAAAATCAGGAACACAAAGTTTTTTTTTTTTTAATTTAGAACATGTGGTATATTTCTAGCACTGATCTTTTCTCTAAGCATCAGATTTTTAATAACCAACTTGGATACCACAGCATCACCAGTTATACATGTCCAAGATGGAATTCACTTCACTTCGCCCCTCTCTCTCGTCCTCCTCTGTCTCTCTCTCTCTCTCTCTCACACACACACACACAGTTCTTCCTGATTCCTCCAACTCAGTTGATAACAACATTATCTACTAATGACTTACGGTAAAAAATAAAGAAGTCGTTCTTACTCCTCTTTCATCGTCCATAATCAATCACGCAAACACTCTAATCATTTTATTTTTTACTAATCATTTTATCTTTTAATTTTTTTCAAATCCATGACTTTAATCTCATTCCAGCTGGGCCTGTGCCCCAGTTCAGGATCTTATCAGCTAGAGTCGCAGATTACTACAATGTCCTCTGAAATAACCTCCTGGATCCAAAAATCACTTTTCAGATTTATAACCCATCAGATAAAGTTTAATTCCCCTAATCACTTACAAGGACCATCATGGTCAACTACACCTACTTCCCTAGCCCAAGTTCTAGTAATACTGAAATATTTTTAAGATTTCTCCTGACCACTTAAGAGGAATTATTACATTTTAGATTTTATTTTCTTGTTTTGTTAATTTGTCTGTTTCTTAAGTTTCTAGCAGTATAATTTTTTTTTTGCAAACCTCAAAAATATTTGTGTACATAATCCACAGCTAGGACAAAAAGGAAATTTGCTAACTCTGAGCCTTGTGAGAAGAATACTACTAGAAAAATGGATCATAGTTATAAGAAATACAAGAACAGTAACGGCTTATGGGCAAAAAGTGAATGAGGCACTGGGAATCAACTGAGACTCAAGAATTTCCTTACAAGACTGAAGTAAAACTAAATATATTAATATGCCCAGTTACCACTGAACAAAGAAATTCTTTAAGCTGAAATAGAAGACTTATATTTATTTACCCTAATACCAATGACCAAGAAAATATTTAAAATATTGGAAAGAGGGCACCTGGGTGGCTCAGTCAGTTAAGCGTCTGCCTTCAGCCCAGGTTATGATCCCAGGGTTCTGGGATTGAGCCCTGCACTGGGCTCGCTGCTCAGCGTGAGGCCTGCTTCTCCCTCACCCCAGCTCCGGGCTTGTGCTCCCTCTCTCCCTGTCTCTCTCCCAAATAAATAAATAAAATCTTAAAGAAAGAATTATTGGAAAGAGAGCTTGTGTGGAGGAGGGAACAAGAATAAAATAATCTGTTTTCATTTTTTTAACAAAACCTGTTCTGAGAAAATCAGCAAGTGACAAAGTCACATAACTTTTTCTTTCCCGATCAAAAGCAATAAAATAGATACATTAAACTTAAGAACTGACTTTTTTTTTAAGCTCTTCTGATAAAGATAACTAAGAAAAGTAAGAATCAATAACAAAATATGTCTCCCCAGGATATTAAAGAAAAAAAAGTCCTAGTTCTATTTAACTGGTATAATCAGAAACAAAGTCACCTAAAAATACAACTTAAAAATGTGTTTGACTTATACGTTTTTAATATTAGGTTTTAAATGTCTATTTTCAGGGCTCCTGGGTAGCTCAGGCGGTTAAGCATCTGCCTTTGACTCAGGTCATAATCCCAGGGTCCTGGGATTGAGTTCCGTGTCAGACTCTGCTCAGTGGGGCTTCTGTTTCTCCCTCTGCCTCTTCCCCCTCACTCATGTTCTCTCCCTCAAATAAATAAATAAAACCTTTTTTAAAATGTCTATTTTCTAGCCTTTCTAAAGCCAAGAAACAAAGATCTCCCAAAGGTACATCATAACATAAATGCTTAAAACTACAGATGAACTGAAAAATCTTAGAAGCAGTTGGGGGAAGTAATGCATAACGTACAAAGAAACAAACAGAATGATGACTATTTTCTCATCAGAAATAATGCTACAAAAGAAAAAAAGAAATAATGCTACCTAGAAGACAGTGAAACATCTTCAAAGTATTGTAAGTGAAATTTTGTACACTGAGAACTATTTACTTGCTAAAATATCTTTCAAAAACAATGGTGACATAAAGAGGACAGAAATCAATGAAACAGGGGCGCCTGGGTGGCTCAGTGGGTTAAAGCCTCCGCCTTCGGCTCAGGTCATGATCCCAGGGTCCTGGGATCGAGCCCCGCATCAGGCTCTCTGCTCAGCGGGGAGCCTGATTCCTCCTCTCTCTCTGCCTGCCTCTGCCTACTTGTGATCTCTATCTGTCAAATAAAATAAATAAAATCTTAAAAAAAAAAAAAAAGAAATCAATGAAACAGAAAACAGGAAAACAACAAAGAAGGTCAATGAAAATAAAAGGTGATTATTTGAGAATATCAATAAAACTGACAAATCTTTAGCGCAACTGATTAACAAAAAGAGATAAAACACAAATGACCAACATCAGGAATGAGATAAGTGGCATCATTACAGATTCTAAAGATACTAAAAAAATAATAAGGGAATATTATGGACAATTTTATGCTAATAACTTCACTGATACTTTCAAAGACCCAAATGAGCTCTTTCCACAAGGAAAAGATAACCAAATAGACTTTCTATTAAAGAAATTGGATCTGTAGTTAAAAACCTTCCATCAAAACCCAGGTGATTTCACTAGGGAAATCTACCAAACAATTAAGGAATGATACAAATTCTACACACACTCTTCAGGAAACTGGGGGGGAGGGGATGGGGGGAGGTAATTCCCAATTCATTCTAGAGGTCAACATAACCCTGATACCAAAACCAGACAAGGACATCATAAAAAATTAAACGTACAGATCAAGACCCTTCATGAATATTTGCGAAAACTCTTAATAGAGTTTTAACAAATTAAATTCAGGAATATATGGAAAAGATAATGACCAAGTGTGGTTTGTCCCAGGAATGCACAGTTAGTTTAATATTCAATCAAAATCAAATGTAATCCCCTATGTTAAAGAACAGCAACAACCACAAAACACTATGATCTCAAAAGATGCAGAAAAAGCATTGATAATATTCAACATCCATTTCTGATTTTTAAAAAACCTCAGAAAACTAGAAAGAGAGGAACTTCCTCAATTCAATAAAAAAATCTGTGAAAAACTTTTGGCCCACACATATTAAAGGGTCAAAGTTTGCATGTTTTCTCCTTTAACATCATGAATGAGACAAGTAAGTCCACTCTCACCACTCTTATTTTACTGAAGGTTCTAGCTACTGAAATAAGGTAAGGAAAAGAGGTATCCAAATTGGGGAGGAAGTAAAAATTATCTTTGAGGATGACAATCATCTAGGTAGGAGATAGGTATCTATTAAAAAGCTACTAAAACAAATACACGAGGTCAGCAAGGTTTCGGGATACAAGACAAATATGCAAAAATCTACTATATTTCCATATTCCAACAACAATCAGAAATTGAAATGTTTGGGGGCACCTAACTGGCTTGGTCAATGGAGCACACAACTCAGGGTTGTGAGTGTGAGCCCCACACTGGGTGTAAAGATTACAAAAATCTTTAAAAAAAAAACAAAAAAAAGAAAGAAATTGAAATGTTAAAAAATCCATTTACAATAACATTTAAAAATAAAAATTACTTAGAAATAAACCTGACAGAAGATAAATAAGATCTGCATCCTGAAGACTACAAAATACTGCTGAGACAGTATATGTATAGCTCATGGGAGCACCTGACTGCAAAATACTGCTGAGAGAAATAAGATGCAAATAAATGCAGAAATATACTTTGCTCATGGATTGGAAGACTCTTATGTTGTTAAAGATGTCCATTCTCTCCCAAATGGATCTACATACTTAAAGCAAGTTCAACTAAAATCCCAGAACATAACTTTGTAGAAATGGACAAACTAGTTCTAAAATTCATAGGAAATTCAAGGAACCTAGAATAGCAAAACAACTTTGAAAAAGAATAACAAAGTTGGAGGACTTATATTACATGACTCCAAGACTTATTATAAAGCTACAATAATATGGATATTATAATATTAGCATAAAAGTAAACAAAGAGATCAATGGAACATAACAAAATCCAGAGGTTCTCCTAGATAGCTGTGGTTGATTTTTGAGAAAAGTGGAAAGGCAATTCAGAGAAAAGACATTTTTTCAAGAAATGGTGCTGGAACACCGAATACCCACATACAAAAAAATTAATTTGGATTCATACCTGTATCATATACAAAAAGCAACTCAAAATGAAAAATGGCCATAAATACAGAATGGTAAAACTTTTAGGAAACAGCATGGGAGAAAATCTTCAGAATTTGTTTAGGAAAGAATCCATAGACTTACCAAAAATATATAATCCATAAAAAGAAAAATTAATAAATTGGACGTCATCAAAATTAAAACTTTTGTTCAGGGACGCCTGGGTGGCTCAGTTCGTTAAGCATCCGCCTTTGGCTCAGGTTGTGATCTCAGGATCCTGGAATCGAGCCCCACATCGGGCTCCCTGCTCAGTGGGGAATCTGCTTCTCCCTATCCCTCTGCCCCTCACCCTGCTTGTGCTCTCTCTCTCTCAAATAAATAAAATCTTAAAAAAAAAAAAAAAAAAGACCATGTGAAAAGGATGTAAAGACATGCTACAGGAGAAAATAGTTGCATATATCTGACAAAAGACTAATGTCTAAAGTATACAAAGCACTTTCAAAACTCAACACTATCTTGATAATGGAGGAAGCTACACATGTGTAGAGGCAAGGGGTAGATGGAAAATCTCTGTACCTTTTTAATTTTGCTGTGAACCTAAAACTACTCTTAAAAAGTCTACTAAGAAGAAACACAACTCAGTAAAAAAAAAAAAAAATCAATTAGAAAATGAAAGACATGAACAGATATTTCACTGAAGAAAATATACAGATGGCAAAATAAGCACATGAAAAAGATGTTCAAAACCATAAGCCATTAGGGAAATGCAAATCAAAACCAATATCACTATCATTACACATCCAACAATGGATAAAGTAACAAACAGTGACAACACCAAATGCTAGAAAACACGTGAAAACAATGGACTTAAAATAATACAGCCACTCTGGAAAAGTTTTGCAGTTTTTTTTGATTCTAAGTATGCCATTACCATACAACCTAGTAATTGTACTATGGGCACTTAACAGAGAAATGAAAAAATATTTCACACAAAAACCTGTGCACAAATTTACAGCTTTATTCATAATAGTCAAAAACCAGAAATGGCTCAAAGGTCCTTCAGCAGGTGAATGGTTAAACTATGGTACATACACATACACAACATAAAATTCTACTCATTAATATAAAGGAAAGAACTATTAATACATGCAACAACTTGGACAAATCTCCAAAGAATAATACCGAGTAAATAACACCAATCCCAAAAGTATCATATGATTCCATTTACATAATATATTTGAAATGACAAAATTTTAGAAGTGGGAAACAGATTAATGCTTGCCAGAGGTCAGGGATGAGAGGGCTGCAAAATGGGAGGAAGATGTGTGTGGTTATAAAAGGACAATGCAAGAGATCCTCGTGGTGATGGATCTGTACTGTATCTTGACTGTGGTGACAGAGACGTGAATCTACACCTGATAAAACCGTATAGAACTAAATCCACACACACAAATACAAGCAAAACTGTAGAAATCACAGTAAAATTGGATGATTATACTGATGCCAATATTCTGGTTATAATACTGTGTTATAGCTTTGCAAGATGTTACCATTTGAGGAAGCTGGTAAAATGTTTATTTTTTAAATCAACCAACATCCATTAAACTATGATTCACCCTGTCATAAAATCTTAAGTTTCTCTACATATGCTCTGGTTTTTAGCCTTCCTTCCACCCAAACATACATCAAAGGGAGAAAGAGGCTATTATCTTAATTAATAACACAGAGAAAACATGACTGTTATTTTTAACTTAACTTTAATCTTCCAGAGAATAAAAACACTAGAAATGTTCAATGCTCTACATTGAGAAAACTGTACTCTAATAATTTGGATATATATGGTTATAAAAAAACAATGCAAGATATATATATATATATATATATATATAGTACAGTAAGTTATGTAGGTACAAAAACAATCTTAAAGGAAAATCCTACTAAAGAGATTCCGTAGTTAATTGGGATTCTTTATTAATAACTGTGCGGATCTAAAAAAGGTTCATAGAAAAGAAATTCATTGCAATTTTAAGAATAATTATTTCATTAAAATAATAATCCTTGTTATTTAAAATTTAAACATTAGAATAACACTGTCAATTGCACTTTCTGTGATATGGAAACATTCTTTAATCTGCACTTGCAAAAAAAAAAAAAATTCAAACAAGAACACAAAAACACATAATGTAAAAATACTCATCAATGTAGTGGGTATTTCTCATCCATGACACTACTGGCCCTTTGAGCAGAATAATTCATTGCACAGTAAAGAAAATATATTCCTTTCAAACGATAAATGTATTTTTCCTAAATGTAATTTTATGGCCACTCTTGATAATACGGAGTATTGCCTCACTGGAATAAATTACTGAAGCTATTAAGAACAATAATACATTTTCACCAGCAGAGGGCAGATATATGTTATAAATACCTCTTAAACCAATTTCAAACGTTTAAAAAGTACAATAGTACTGAGTTAAAAGACACAAGTATATTAAATTACACAAAAGGAATTATACTTCTTAGATAAAAGTTAAAAGAGAAAAAGTGCCAAAAATAAACATATTTTTCAAAAATAAACTGGCAGGTCTCCCCAGAAAAAAGTTTTCATCAACTTTATCAGTTGATTTAGGAGTTAACTGTAATCCTTCAAACCAAACAAAATAACCCTGATGAATAAAATGTGAGTCAAGCCTTATTTTTCAAGGCCATTTACATATACGTAATAATATTCTATGGGCCGCAAAATAAATTCTAAAGAATTTTCCTCATAGGATAGAAAAGTTGTGAGAATTCCATGGAAAAATAGAGCATTTGTTTCATAAGTAAATTAAATGCCAAAAACAAAACAAGCAATGTAATTTGGCAAAGGTGCTAAAAACAAACAAACCAAACAAAACCAAACGTTTGCCTCAGAAAAACTTGAGAAATGGTCCCAACATACTGAAGATTCATTCACTTTTTTTTTTAAATTGACCACCTTCACCATTTTTTAAGATTTTATTTATTTATTTGACAGAGATCACAAGTAGGCAGAGAGGCAGGCAGAGAGAGAGGGGGAAGCAGGCTCCCCGCTGAGCAGAGAGCCCGACGACGAGGGGCTCGATCCCAGGATCCTGGGATCATGACCTGAGCTGAAGGCAGAGGCTTTAACCCACTGAGCCACCCATGTGCCCCGATTCATTCACTTTCTTGACTCTCACTACAGAGGATGGAAAACAGGTTCTGAAGCAATTTTACAACAGACACTTTCATAAAGAGCTTAGAAAACAGTTTTAATATCTCCCAAAATTAAATGCCCTTTTCTAGCCCCTTTTAACTCCCTGCTGCATTTAATATTCCTGACTATAACCCCTTCTGAAAGCTGTCTTCTCCTAAAGCTTCTCAGTTCTGGTTCTCCTTGAAGTCTCACAGGCCACTATTTATTTTTTCCTTCAACGATTCTACTTCCGACTGCTGCCTCCCTCCGGTCTTGGTCACTGACCTTTTGATCTGTAAGTGTCTAATCCACTCATGGCTTTGGCAAACATGTCCACAAAGATGATTCCCAAAGCAATAATCACTCCTTTGTCTATCCCCTTTCCTAAATTTCTGCCTGGTACTTATACCTGCTTCCAGGAATGTGAAAACCACGTGCACTAAGTATATGGACAAACTTGTCCTACCTAGAATAACTTTCTACCTGGAATAACTTTCTACCTAGAATAACTTTGCCACTCTTTGCCTTTAAGTTTGATTCTCCTCTTCCTCAAGAACTACCTTTTTTGTTAAAAGGCTTCCCTGACTCCTGCTCTGGTGATTTTTACTTTCTCTGAACTTCTATAACACTTAATGCTTGCACTACTCCTTCCACATAGGTATCTAGAATATATATGTGTGGGTGTGTCTATATAGACACATTACACAGATAAATATACATAGACACACCCACACATATATAAAATAAAATATATTAATATATAATACATATATAGTCTTTGTGCTTACGGCTTGACTGTTTCCTTTTTTTTTTTTTTTTTAAGATTTTATTTATTTATTTGACTGAGGGAAATCACAAGTAGGCAGAGAGACAGGCAGAGAGAGAGGGGGAAGCAGGCTCCCTGCTGAGCAGAGAGCCCGATGCGGGGCTCGATCCCAAGACCCCGAGATCATGACCTGAACCGAAGGCAGAGGCTTAGCCCACTGAGCCACCCAAGCACCCCAGCTTGACTGTCTCCTTAAGGTAAAGGATCCTAAAGGGTGGGGCAGGGCTTCTGTTATATACCTCTGATTGTCTAGTGAAACAGCACATAAAAGGTTAAAAGAAAATAACAACCTTCTTTTCCTGAGCCTTCTATAAAGTATTCTTGCTCTCAGAATCTACTCAATTACATTATTTACCAAATAAAATATAATTCACAAATTCTTCCTGCAAAGTAAAAAACAACAACAAAAAACCACTAAATGATTCTGAGTGCTTTAAAAACAAAACAAAACAAAAACCCACAAGATCCAACATAATTATCATACCCTTACTCATTTATCAAACCCTTATTTTGTACCAGACATTACTTCATCACAAGCTCAGGTAACTCTCATAACTCTGTGACAACAGGTATGGCCATTTTACATATGATGACACAGAGGCTTAGAAAGTTTAAATACCACACTCCCACTGCAAGGAAGGAAGGAGGGAGGGGTGAAAGCGAAGAGAGGGAGAGGAAAAAAAAAATCAGAGGTAGCAATGGGAGAGCTAGGATTTTAACACAGAGCAGTCAGCCTTCAAAACCTTTGTTTTTAGCTACTGAACTAGTGTCCTCTCAAGGATAACAGCAGAGCAATGAATCTAACAACCCACGGTCAACTAAAGGAAGAAAACTAGAGGGAAAGTTATTATAAAACTTCTTAAAAAATATTTATTTATTCTTTAAACTTTGGAAAAAGGAATATGTAAATAAGTTCAAGTATCACAAGGACAGTGAAAAACTTTAAAATCTACAAAAACTACAAAAAAAAAGTATTCCCCTGCCATTTTTCAAATGTTGATTTACTTTGGCAAAGAAATTAAACAGTCATAATAATTTAAGGATTCACTATCATCAGGATGGTACAGAATAAAAGGAGAAAATGGAATGAACCTTAATTTTAAGAATCAACAATCCTTGTTTCACCTGCCTGTCCTAAAGTTTAAGCCTTGTCAAACCTGCTTCTTTCTTTGTTCAAGGGACATAGCATCATTCAAAAACTCAGCTTAAAAGTTCAAAAGTTTGAGCAAGCATATTACAGCTTTCCATTATTTTGTTTCCTCTTTCACAAATATTCTAGTGCTTTATACTTCCAAAAATTTCCCTCTCAAGCACAAAGATATACAATATTTACAAAAATCCCTCTTTTTAAAGCTATTCTCAGCACTATTTACAGATTTATCACAGAGATAACATTTGCTTTTAGATAACACCTGAGACACCAACCAACAGCACTCTACATTTTGAACATGTTTACATTTATTGCCAAATCTGTGTTTAAAAAACCTGGCTAAGTAAATATTTAATATGCAACCATTTCTCAATGTGATTACCAATTTTTTTCTTAATATTCTATCACTAAACAGGGTTTGGTTAAGCACAAAAATGCAGAATTTACCACCCTTCTCATTGTATAGATTGTAAATGTAAAGAAAAAGAAAAAATTAAAAAGCTGAGAGTTACCTTTTGCAAAGGTCAAGGGTAACACATTCATTTGTGGACCAGAAAATAACAGACCAGATAACTTCAGTTCACTCCCAAGTTCTCTCATGGTTACAAAGTTTTAAGCAAGTCATTTAACCTCTCATGACTGGTTTCATGACTCTACTAGGAGATAAGAGCAGGTGAATGACATTTCTCTTCTACCTCTAAACTTTCTATAATTTCATACTCATTAAAAAAAAAAAAAAGTAGATCAAAGCGTGAAAATCTTCCCAAAGTGCTCCACCATTACTTACTAGTCAGGCTTACAGAATCTAGGAGTGAATGTTGCTGCCTACTACTATACTCAGAGGAATGAATGTTGCCTGGTATTTTGTATTGTGGCCCAATGACTGGTCAGGAGAAAAATGTGAAAAACACAGCCAACCCCTACCCCCCAAATGAAGGGGCAAATCATAAAAGAAAAAAAATGGCCAATAAGCACATTAAAAATTATTAATTTGGGGGTGCCTGGGTGGCTCAGTGGGTTAAAACCTCTGCCTTCAGCTCAGGTCGTGATTCCAGGACCCTGGGATCCAACCGCGTCCGGCTCTTTGCTCAGCAGGGAGCCTGCTTCCCCCGCCTCTCTGCCTGTCTCTCTGCCTACCTGTGATCTCTGTCAAATAAATTTAAAAAATCTTTAAAAAAAATGATCAATTTTAAGAAATAAAACAAAACAGTGTGATAACAATTTCACCAACCATATTAAGAAAACTTTTCAAAAATATGAACACCAGTGACAGGCTGCGTGCAGTCAACCAGTCTTTATATACTACTGGTGGGAAGGTAAACTGGCACCAAGATTCCTGGCAATACTAATCAAACGGGCTTTAATCTGCATACTCTAACATATACTTTTCACATATAAGACTCTGAGGAACTAATTTTGTGTGCCCAAAGCTTTGACAACAGGATTGTCTGTAACCACAAGTTCAAAAGCAAATGCCCATCAATGAGGAGACAGATTAGTTTAATATACTTCTATCTTAAAGTACTTACTATTAGCAAGTATTTTATGCAGAGAATAGATTTAAATGCCCTACAAAGTCCCACTATCCTTATTCTCAGCAAATGACTTCATCACCTAATTGTCCCTTACATTTCAGACCACTGTTACTGGCCCCTGCCATATAAACTGATCCTCATTCTTCCTAACTTTTTCTGCTAAAATTAAACACTTCATTCAAATTTGTTTTGAATCAAATTTTCCTCCAAATCTTCTATAAATATTTTTAACTATATAAGCTACTCTTCCTTCTTAGAGGCCTTGCTTGCCTTTAGCCATGGAAAAGGAACACCTATTTGTTCCTGCCACTCTCCTGCCTCCATGCCACAGTGACCAGGGAGGGCATACGGCCCACGCTGGGCCAGTTCATCACAGTAAATGATCCAAGAGACAACCACCTGTAGGAACCAAATAATAGGTCACATAGACTCAGGAACTAGTGAGGTACAGGCAAGCACATGAATAAGGGAAAGTAGCCAATAAAGAATGAAGCAGGCAAGAAAAATCATGTGTTATAGACCCAAAGACACAGAGAGAGCCAAAACAGAGAAAAATGCTGCCTGAATCCATCTCAAGCTATGTACATCCTATTCATTCTGATGTGACTAAGACAGAAACCATGGTAGGTATTGTTGATTTGCTCATACAACAACTATCCCACCCTATTTCTGGTGTGCCTTCCTGTAGTCAGATGATGTAAAGCTAAGAAGCTCTATGTAAAGCTAAGAAGCTCTATTTCTCAGATTCTTTTGTAGAGTTCTGAATGAGAATGTTTCCACCAATTAGATGCACTTATGCAATATCTGAAATCAAAAGTGAGGTGATTATCTTCCTGCCCTTTTTGGCGATTTCCTGTAGGAAGGCACAATCATAAAATGTCTGATCTCCAGCCTCTTGGGTGTGAAGAAGCATTTTTGATGTGGATAATGGATAGACCCCACACTCTAGTACGTAATCACCGGTTTATAGGTGTTGTAAGGCAGATGTAGCTTTCTAATCCCTGGACTACAGCTAATTTGTTTTCTTAAATTCAACAGTTCTAGTGACAGCCTCAGGGATAGTGGTTCCCTGGAATGTCAATTCTGCTATTACCTGAGAGTCATTCCTACTTTTCTACCCTTTCCAGAGCATTTGTAAGCACCTGATTTCCTGTATTAAAGGATTTCTGTTAACACCTAGAACGTTCTGTTTTATATGCTGAAGCCCTATTAAAACGATCTCAACTTGAAACATACAAAAAGATTATATGATTACAGTATTCAAAGTCAGTGACTTTTATAAATCTGATTAAAAGAAGTTTTACATAAGCTTAAAAAAAAAGTTAGAAAATGAGAAATACTGGGTGAGGTCTTATTTTCCAGAAAGAGAATCACTAAAGTCATTTCATCACCTATGTAATATTTCTAAGTCCACTGAGATAAATTAGGTTTTCCTATATTGCTTGTATTGTGGTTATCTTTTGTAGATAATGTCTTAAGCTGGCAATATACATTATTCTTCTGCCCAGGATGCTCTGCCCCTCCTCATCTATTCATTCAACAAAGAGTTACCTAGATCTTAAGTGCCAGAAACAGAAAAAGACAAAAATCCCTGAATTCTTAACATTCTACAAAGGGAAATGATATTTAACAAAATTAAGTATATAGGGGCACCTGGGTGGCTCAGTCAGTTAAGTATCTGAGTTAGGCTCAGGTCATGACCTTAGGGTCCTGGGATCAAGCACCACATAGGGCTTCACCCTCAGCGGGGTATCTGCTTATTCCTCTCCCTCTCCAGTTCCCATTCCTGCCAACTCGTGCACACACGCACATTCTCTCTCAAATAAATAAAATCTTTTTTTTTAAAAGATTTTATTTATTTATTAGCGAGATGGAGAGAGACCACAAGTAGGCAGAGCAGCAGGCAGAGGGAGAGGGAGAAGCAGGCTCCCCCACTGAGCAGGGAGCCCGATGTGGGGCTTGATCCCAGGACCCGGCGATCATGACCTGAGCTGAAGGCAGCCGCTTAACCGACTGAGCCATCCAGGGGCCCCAATAAATAAAATCTTTAAAAAAAAAATCAAATATATAACTGAGTAAGGACCTAACTAGGTAAGGAGGGCCAGCCATATGCAGGTCTGGAAGAACATTCTCCAGGGACAGGAAATAGCAAATGTGAAGGCACTGAGGCAGAAGCCCGATGACTGTATTCAAGAGCACGGAGGGCAGTGTGGACCACTATAAGGGCTCTGGCTTGGACTCCAACATATAAAAATAATAAATGGTTTCTGGTGCAGCAATGACATGATCTAACTGATCCGATTTAACTTTTTAAAGATCACTCTGGCAGGGCACCTGGGTGGCACAGTCAGTTGAGCATCTGACTCTTGGTTTGGCAGATTGTGATCTGAGGGTTACAGGATGATGCCCATATTGGGCTCCAAGTTCAGCGCAGAGATTGCTTAGAACCCATTCTCTCTGTCTCCCTCTGCCCCTTCCCCCTGTGCTCACTCTCTCTCAAATAAATAAATAAATCTTCAAAAAATTTTAAAAATAAATAAGCAAAGATCATTCCGGCAACTGTATTAGAATAGGCCACGGCAGGCAAGAATAAAAGCTGGGAGACCAGTTGGGAGAATACTGGAGTCAACATGGGGATAAATTCAAAGTTTGGAGCCAGAGCAAAAGGGGAGAGCAGGATGGGCAACACCACCCATGGAGTAGGCTTAGAAAATGAAGATCAAGATTTCAGTTAAGACATGTTAATTTGGAGCTACTGAATGCACAGCCACATACAACTGGATGTTATCAGTATGGAGTTCGGGGACAAAGTCTTCTGGTCTGAAGATATATAACTGGGAATCGATATAGAGTCAATAGTTAAAAGCAAGAGACTGGCAAGGGAGCGAATAAAACAGAAAAGAAGTTCAAGAACTGAGTCATATGGGGCAAGTCTCCCTCCTCTTCTGATTAAAAGAAAAAAAGAAAAAAAAAACCAAACACACCAATGCCCAGTGCTATTTTGCTTAAGTTAATTCTAGTTCTGTTTCTATGCTCTACAATGGAAAGTTCTAAATAATACAGAAAGCTTTGCGGTCAGGATTCACACACCTTACACAAGTTCAATTCATATGGCAATTAGCAGCTGTGCTTTACACACAACTGGTGTTCATAAAATACCTGTGAAATGGGGCACCTAGGTGGCTCAGTTGGTTGAGGGTCTGCCTTTGGCTTCGGTCATGATCCCAGAGTCCTGGGACTGAGTGCCATATCAGGCTCTCTGCTCATTGGGGAGTCTGCTTCTCCCTCTGCCTTTCACCTCACTTCTGTTCTCTCTCTCTCTCAAATAAATAAACAAAATGTTAAAAAAAAATACCTGTGAAATGAATACTCCTTTAAGTAACCCTTGGATAAAATCTAAGACAATAACGATGAGCATTAGAGGTTCTGGTGTATTTTCATGGTTTGTGCCAGTTCTTTTCAATGTGTTCTTGAAAAACAGGGTGATGGAGAAGTAAAATTAGAACATACAGGGGCGCCTGGGTGGCTCAGTGGGTTAAGCTTCTGCCTTCGGCTCAGGTCATGATCTCAGGGCCCTGAGATCGAGCCCCCCCGCATCGGGCTCTCTGCTCAGCGGCGAGCCTGCTTCCCTCTCTCTCTGCCTCTGCCTACTTGTGATCTTTGTCAAGTAAATAAATAAAATCCTTAAAGAAAGAAATAAAAAACATACATTACTGCATTTTCAAATGCTTTTTAACAACAGCTATATAACACTAAAACAGCTCCACGATAATCCTTTTCTGACCAGCATCCTATCACAAAGAGCCAACAGTTAATGTAATTATTATTCCTTAATCACACTGTCTTTGTAATCATAGTTTAATTTTTTTTTAAACTCCTTCTGTTCTTGGTATGTTTACACAGACTCTGAACATATTAAGAACAGCTGATATATATATTAAAAAATAGCCATTTGGTATACGATTACCTTATATCCAGAAACATACTATCAGTCAAGACTAGTTAATTAGTGCTATTCTTCCAATTGGGGAAAAAAGAACCCTGCAGACCAAGAAGAACTGAACTTATTTTATGTGCAGTGAGGACCCCTTACTTATTGGTAGTTTGAGTTTATTCCTTAAGCACAAAAACTAAAAAAATTTTTCTTAATTTTTATTATCAAAAATTTTCAAATACAGAATGGAAAGAAAGACTAGTATAGTGAATACCCACATACCTACTGTCCAGGTTCAACAATTGTTAAGATTTTGTCATATTTTCCATTTTTTATAAAGTATGGTAACTTCAGGCATCAAGATACCTCTTTTTCAGTATGAATTCCTAAAAAATATAAATTTTCTTCCCATAACCACAATAGTATCACATCTACTAAAATTAATAAGTTCTCACTGTCATCTAATATTTAGTATGTATTCTATTTCCCACAACTCTGTTTCCCCACAACATTTTTTTGTAAAGATCTTTTTCAAAAAGTATCCTCTCAAGAATCAGGGACTGTGGTTAGTTATATCCCTTAAATTCCTTTTGACTTAGAAGAGTTCCCCTCCCAATTTTTTTCGTATCATTGACTCTGTAAATATTAAACCCAGTTTTAATATAAAGAGTAATTACAACCTCCATTTAAAATATTTTCAAGTGACACATACATATATTAAATGTCACCGATCAGTATAATGTTCCTTACTTCATGTGAATTCTGAAAATAATTTGAATATGAGTATCAACATCTACCACAAAGATTATAGGTCAGTTGAGTGGGAATGGTTTATAGATCTGCCCCTTAGCTGGGCTAACAGTATTATTTGAGACTGATAGTCTTCTCAAAAGCTTCAGAACCTTTTAAACTAGAAGAAGTTGGAATAGATCTGATGTGAACAAGTTTGCTGAAACTGAACATAATGTTACTTTAGCCATTTATATAGGTTATATATATATATGCATAAGCTGTATACATTCATTTAAATATATGAAAATATTTTTACATGTTTTTCCAATTATTTTTAGATCTCATAAGGTGTGAACTGGCAGCCTGAAGGCATTCTTCTGTTATCTGAAGCATTTTTCATTGTGAAATTTAAGAACCTCAACTATTTTTTTTTTTTGCCTTCTAGTATGTCTTGTAAGTTTTTCTGGACAGCTGGAAATGATGTACTGGATAAATGTAACTGCTGTGAACAGTTTTAGTAATGCAGTGGAAAAGCATCCCAAAGTTCTATCATTAGATCTCAGTCTTTCAGTAAGCCTCTGCCTCTCTACTATAAGTTTCTCAAATATCAGTGCCCCCTACCATGCCTATTCCATTCCCCATGAGATGGGATGGCTAGAGTAGGCTGGAATTGGCATTTCCCTTCTTTCCTGTGAAAGGCTACGGTATCTGGAGTTAGATATTTCCCTTCCCCTAAGTCAGTTAAGCTCTAGTTAAATAGTTTCTCCAGAGGGCAGACCTTGCTAAGAACAGAATGCTCTGGTATAAATTTCCCTTTCGTTCCTTTTCTTACTTCCCCTGACAGAAGCATTAGATTTTTCTCCCATATTCACTGCGCTTAAGCTCCTAGAGATAAAACTCACAAAAGTATGGGGACTGTCCCCATAACTAAACCCCCCTGTAGTTTTTGACTCAGATTTGTCCACAGTGAGCTATAG
Source organism: Enhydra lutris kenyoni (assembly GCF_002288905.1). NCBI lineage: Eukaryota > Metazoa > Chordata > Mammalia > Carnivora > Mustelidae > Enhydra > Enhydra lutris. The sequence continues at coordinate 10,902,903 of NW_019154112.1, forward strand.
CAACTTGTCAATTACAGTTTTCCTACCCCAGCAGTACTTGTTCTCCCAGAATTATGACTGAGTTGTGATCCTCTGTATTCGCTGATCTCACCTATTCTGGGGACAGCAGTTTGCCCTGTGACCTCACTTGGGTCTGAAGATCTAAGATGAGATGTTGATTTTTCAGTTTGCTCAGCTTTTTACATGTTGTTAGGACGGAGTGGAGACAAAGATCCTTCCAGTCTTGAAGCCAGGGTAGAAATTGGAAGCCCCCTCAACTATTTTTTTTTTTTTGAAAGCTAGACAAACATTTATTTTAGGTAAAAACCTTTGTTTCCTGTTGTTTATTGGCATACTTTACCAACTAAGTTAAAAACACTCAAAAGTATAATTGCCCAAATTTGAGACAAGAAATAAAAGGCCAAAAGAGAAGGCAAAAACCTGATAGCCTTGTCTTATCTACGGAAATAAAATTGTCGCCACTAAAAAACAAAGCCCAGATAACAACTAATTTTCAGTAAGTAAACAACAGAAGGGAAACTACTTCTGCACAATAGTTGGGCATAATTTCCACAATGAAAAAACATTTATTTTAATCTAAAAATATGGGAAGAGTTATAGTAGAAACAGGCTAGAAACCTTTGCTTATAGAAAATAATAATGCAACTAGAAAAGGAAACCACATTATAAGAGAATGTGTCTCTATCAAATATTTGCACAGTTTGAGTTTGTGGTTTTTTTTTTTTTTTTTTTTTTTACTTCCTAGAGTAATTACATCAAAAAGGTTAACTCCCATAATCAATTACAACTTTAAGTTAAAAAACACTTAAAATTCAGAAAAATTTCACAACAATAAAACTTAGGGAAAATCTGGAGGAGGAAGGAGTTTTCTTATATCTGAAACCTTGGACAACTCTCTTAAAAAGTAATTGGAAGAGCTGAAGAGTGTAATGCTAAGTGAAGTTAAGTCACAGAAAGACAAACACCCTATGATTTCACTCATGTGTAACTTAAGAAACAAACACATGAGCAAAGAAAAAAAGAGAGAGACAAACTAAGAAACACCCTTAACTACAGAAAACAAACTGATGGTTACCAGAAGGAAGATGGATGGGGGATGGGTGAAATAGGTGATGGGGATTAAAGAGTAATGTACAGGGGCGCCTGGGTGGCGCAGTGGGTTAAAGCCTCTGCCTTCAGCTCAGGTCGTGATTCCAGGGTCCTGGGATCGAGCCCCACATCAGGCTCTCTGCTCAGCGGGGAGCCTGCTTCCTTCTCTCTCTCTCTGCCTGCCTCTCTGCCTACTTGTGATCTGTCTGTCAAATAAATAAAAAATTAAAAAAAATAAAATCTTTATAAAGAGTAATGTACAGAATTACTGAATCACTATACTGTACACCTGAAACTAATATAACACTTATTTTTTTAAGATGTGCTTGTTTTTTACTTTTGTATTCAGTTTTTAATTTTAATTCCAATATATCTTTAAAAATAATAATAAAAATAAAGTAATTGGAAGAGAAAACAAAAATGTTTGTAGGTCTAATCATACATGACTTAAGATTCAAATTTAACATTTACTGACTACCTAATTTCCATCAAACTATACATGCCTCATGTCCATTATACCATGCAACAGTAACACAGACAATCCTATTAATATATCAATATTTATTAAGATTATACAAATTTAATACTAAAACTGTACACAGAGGGGCACCTCAGTGGCTCAATCAGTTAAGCACCTGACTTCAGCTCAGGTCATGATTCCAGGGTCATGGGATGAAGCCCCTCCCCTGCCCCCAAAATCAAGCTCCCTTCTCAGCAGGGAGCCTACTTCTTCTCCCTCTCCCTTTACCCCTCGTCCCCTCCCCCCACTCATGTTCTCTCTCACTCTCTATCTCAAATAAAATCTTTAAAAAAAAATTGCATCTCCTAATCCATGAACATAGTATATCTCTCCATTTCTTTATGTATGCTTTAATTTCTCTTAGCCATCTTTGTTAAGTTTATGGTATACAAATCTTGCATGTATTTTGTCAAATTTATTCCCAAGTTTTCGTATGTTTATGCTATTGTAAATAATTTTTATTTCAACTTCCAATTGTTTGTTGCTGGTATACAGAAATAGTTAACTTTTCTATATTAACCTTAATGAAACTCAATTATTGATTCTAATAGTTTTTTTTTTTTGTAAATTTCTAAAGATTTTCTACATAACTCACAGTGTTGCAAAGAGTCTGTTAAATGACTCTTGCATGCATATACTTTTAAAATAATTCCTGTAAGAACTCCTAATTTGAATTGTACTAACTTCACTATCCTGTGCCCTGTTAAGTACATGCACAGCAGCACCTTTAATAAAAATGTAGGTTCAATATGTAATTTTTATCACAAATCCACCTGTGGGAAGCAAAATAGTGATCCCCAAAGATGTCCATCTTTCAATTCCTCTAATCTGCAAATATGTTACCTTCCATGGCATGAGATACTTTGCAATTGTGTTTAAGTTAAGGACCCTGAGGTGGAATTATCCTAGATTATCCAGGTAAACCCAATGTAATCACAAGCAACCTTAAAAGAGCTACAGAAAGAGATGTACTGATGCAAGCACAGAAAGGCAGAAAGAGATCTAAAGATGACACACTGAATCTGGAAGAAGGGATCATGAAGCAAACATCACAGATGACTTCTAGGAGCTGGAAATGATGAGGAAACAAACTTATTTTGGATTCTAACCTCCAGAACTATAAGATGATAATTTGTATTGTTTTAAGAAACTAAGTTTGTGATAATTTGTCATAGCAGGAATAGGAAATTAATATGCTTGTGATGATCATTTCTCTTTAAAAATTTTACTTCTGCTAGTTTTTTGGCACTATTCACCATTACCATCTTTCACCAAAAGCAACTTTCAAGAGTAGAAATGCATGAACTAAAAAAAATCTAAACTAGACTAAACCATAATTTTTAATGACTGTTCTTGTACTGGAAGATAAAGCTATCCTAAATATGACTTCACACAGAAGTTTTAAAATCCCCTTTATTTTCTTTTTAAGTTTGGGTCAAGCTAATCACTGGTCCTTGAAATGCACTCTTTACAAAAAGATCAGTGATAAACGTCTGAAAGTCTATCATCAATCACTCCTAAAAGCAATCACTTGGATCTCTTGTGAAAGGGAGACCAAAAATTGTCAAGGGAAGGAGGAGGATGCACAGAGAATGGAGAATTACTAGAAGGCTTACAACTCTCTGCCTTTTAGATTCTCAAAGTCCTCACATTTACCATTCAAGATGTACATAAGCATAAAATCAGCACATATTTCCAACAGCATCTTATCAAAGCTCTGTCTTAAGTGAGATTTTTAAAATCATTTCTATATGGTACTAAGTATGACTAAATGGTATGTATGTATGGTACTATGTATGACTAAATGTATGGCTATGGCTATACAGTCTAAAAGTATGGCTTTAGTAGATGACTAGAACAGATAGTTATTTCTTTGATCTCACTGGCATTAGAGTGAAAAAGATTCAAACAAAAGGAGTCCTCAATCTATGAGGAATACTCTTGTAAGTTATATGGTATGGCTTGAGATAAAGATAATACTAGGTAAATCTGCTCAGGTAGACCTAAGTCATCAGTGAAAAGCTTTAAAAAGTATACAGGTTCGACCATGATCCAAAGTTCAATAAGTCCCTAAAATACAAACCCTTAATAATACAATTTTTAAAAATTAGTAATAATAGTAAATACCAACATAGAAGTGACAAGAAGCATGGGTTTCAGAAAAGAACACAGATCACATCAGAGTTGAAATAAATCTTTGCAATAAGGCTCACAGAAGGGACAACTGGTCACCAAGTGAGGCAAAGCCTGGATTCAAACCTAGCTTTACTAACTTAATCCAGGTCAGTGCTCTTTCAATTCTATCAAGTTATTCCTATGGCTTAAAAATCCAGGGTAGATGATCAGTACCTGACCTAAGAATAGAACTGCAGAAAGAGAAAACAAAGAAACTATATGGAAGACCAAAAAATAAAACACACACACACACACACACACACACTACACAAAAGGGTTCATCAAAATATCCAATTTGTAGAATAAAGTTTAGTGACCAGAAAAAAATTCTGCTTTGTTTATATTAGTATTCTGAAGTTATGGTAGTTCTGGTATTAAAAGCAAAGAAATAAGACAAAGACACTGTCCATGCTGGATATTTGGCCATTACCTCAAAAACATATTGTCAGCTTTAAGGTGCTAAGTCTCTTCTATCACAAAATTTCAACTGCAAAAGCATGTGTTTTATCTTCCATGCCATCAAACATGCAGTTAAATAGCTCTGGAGCTAGATATTATAAATTGAAATCCTGATCCTACAGTCCATCTTCCTACTTCCATATCATCCCAATAAAGCCAGAATTTCCTCTAATGCTAATACCTGCTTCTCTGGGCTACCCGAGATACAATGAGATTCTAATATATCCTGTACAATATACTGGAGGAAAATCTATATTATCAAGTATGTTGGGAGGTTCACAAAACCACCCTCAAGTTTGGTAATTTGCTAAGAGGACTCACATGTCTCAAAATACAGTTGTACTCATCACTGTAATTTATGTATTGCAGCAGAAGGATACCAAGCATAATTAGCAAAGAGAAAAGGTGCACCGAGCAAAGTTCAGGAGAAAACAGGCACAAATGTCCAGGTGTTCCCTTCTGGTGGAGCTGCACCAGACACACTTAACTGTCTTGGTAATGATTTCTGACAAGTGTGAAATATTACCCATTAGAGACTCATCAGAGTCTCATTAGAGAACTTGATGCCTAGAGTACTGGAGGGAGGGTGAGAAGGGAGGGTTGTCACATAGGCACCCTTGCCTAGTACATATGGAAATTCCAGACTCCCAGAAGGAAAGCAGGCATTTAACATAAACCACACAATTGTACAAACAGTTCGGACACAGTGACTGACTCTTACCACTTAGGGTAATGAGATCTTCCCCAAATCCAAGTTCCCTGATGCCAGTCAAAGGCCAAATTTGCAAGTAAGGCCTGCTTCCAAAAGACTAACAGATTAGCAGATCCTTTAAAGCTTGGACCTTATCTACCTGTTCCCTGCTTCATCCCCAGCTCCTACACCTGAAATACAGGAACCTTAGGAAAGTTACTTAAGTTCTGTGTGTCTCAGTTTCCTCATTTGTAAGACAGAATAGTATTACCTACCTCAAAAGGTTGTTTTGAGGATTAAATGAGTTAATATATTTAAAGTGCTCACAACATTGCCTGACAAGAAGAAAGCACCATATAACTTCCGTGTATGTGTAATGTTATTACTTGTTTCTTTTTTTCTTTCTTTCTTTTGAACTTCCAACCTTACCTCTTACCTTCTTCTCCTCCTTCTTTCCTATCTTTTTCAAGTCACAGAGCTTTCCCAACACTAAACTTTTAATGAGCTACAGTCTATGCATAGACTAGAATTTAACAAATCATTGTCTCTTGTCTATTGAGATCCCTAACTAGTTTGTGGACCATACCCCGAACTTCTAAAAACACACAACAGTATTTGACATGAAATTTAAACTTTGGAGTGCCCAGAACATACTGATTTACCAACAAAATTATATATATAGATACAGATACAGATATAGATATAGATAAAAATGTATATTAAATCAATTCTTTATAGGGGTCAGAATGTAAGGCAGTCAACAAAATGGCCTCCAAGTTGCTTTGCTCTTCTATTGGGAAATGGAAAAAAAGTGAGTTAATTCTATCCAGTGAAGACTATTAGCAATAGTCATAGTAGTAACAACAGTAGGAAAAGACCTGGATTTATAAAATATATAATTAGAATGTTGAACATTTGCCTTTGCCTTAAAGAGACCATGGGTTCAAGTCCTTATATGTCAATAAAGGTTTTATATATATATATATGTCTTGTACGGGGCTATATATATCTTGTATTGAAATCAAGTAATGAAAGAATATTTTCATCTTTTTTAAAAAATAACAAAGAAAAAGAACTAGGAGGGGAAAAACGGAAGGGGACAACATGCAGCCCAAGTTTTAAACTGATGAGTCAGATAAAGATCAGTGGTTTCTATCCCAGCTCTGATACCAGGGGTCTACACATAATCACCAGAGAAAACCTCAAGATCAGCAGAATTATAAGAACAACAGACCCATCAAACTGAAGGTTAGTATTTTGGGGGAACTTTCAGATTTACAGTTCTCTTTAGATGAATTATAATCAGATTTCATTTATATATATTTATCCCACAAGCATCAACAGCATCATAAACATCATTTTCTCAGGGTGAACTTTACTTTTTAGTATGAATTACTTTAAACTAAGTTTATATGAGAACTCTTAAATATCAAACACTTAATGAAAATGCTCTCCATCCTCACTGCCTTGTAGTAGATTCCTGGATTGAGTCTCACAACCTTCACTTCATGTTTCTACGTTTTGAAGAGATTAGAAAGCTAGAAGACTCCCTTGCCGGCAAGGAGCTGGACATATGTCTATCAGTTATTTGCATGTGGAAGGCACAAGTTCAACAAAGGCCATCTTTCTATAGTAAGGGCAATTGACAAAAATGTCTAATAGATATTGAATGGCTGCAGTAACCACAGTCCTGGTTCCCCCATCTGTTCACCAGTTTCATGGTGAGAAGCAGCTGTGGCAGGTGGTAGCAGTAGCAATGGTATTAGTATAAGGCCTTGAAACCACTAGTCCAGTAGTGGCTCCCTGATTTTTGCTCCTCCAGTCCTTCCAATGTAAGCATCCTATTCCTTAAAACAACTACAGCCGTTCTGCTTCCTGCCCTATACCCCAACTTGCAACACAATGACATTAGGTGAGTTCAGATCCTTATACTCTTGCTCACACTACTATTATAATTAGGTGACATGCCTGGAATCTCTCACCATTTCAGTTCTTCCTGACCTGCTACCATCAAATCTGGTCATGCTTAGAGAAAGTTTACCCTAAAAAGACCACATGTAAACCTCTTATGTTCTCTTATATCCCTGTACCCTGTATGTGCAGCTAACTGTGCCCTTCAATTCCTTTTCCATATGCTGAAATCCCACTCTACTTTCAGAATGTAGCTCCAACAAGACTCCTGTGAATACTTCCCAACAGGGTCACTCTACACACCCATATGTGAACTCATTTCCACATATCCTGCTGCCTGCCCTCAGCTCTGTACTCATTCACATTCACTCATTCAAGGAGTTACATTAACCTACCACATTGTGTAGAGGGCTGGGGATACAAGCCTAAACAAGACAAACAAGATCTCTTCTCTCTTATAGCTATAATTCAACAGGGAAACAGATTACCCAATAATACCAAATAATGTTTAATTACAACTGTAGTAAGTATAATAAAATATTCAGGATGTGTCTTAACATATAAAGGGAAGCCTAACCTAATATGGGAGAATCATTTCCCTTCAAGAGACATTTAAGCAGAACCTGAATGATACGTAAAACTGATCAGGCAAAAAAAATTGTTAAAGAGCTTCCTAGGCAGAAAGGACAACATGTGCAAAGTCCTTGAGGCAGCATTCTAAGAACTATGAAGACAACCAACAGACAAAAGTCAGATGCAATATGGACAAGAGCCCAAACTAAGTAGGGGAGGTACTTCTTACAACCACTATTGTAACACTTGGTACACTGTTTTGGAATTATTCATTTACAAAAATGCAGTCCTCATTACAAAACCTCCTTTAGGTCTTACTAATTTTCTTAGCCCCATAATCCAAGAGTCCTTAGCGGCGTCCCCTCAAGTTAAGATCTGTGGAATGAAGAAATAAGTGCTTGATCTGAGCAAGGAGCTTACCCTCTTAATAAGAGACAGGTGAAACAAAACAATCCCTTAAGGGTTCAAAAACCTTATGTTTCTGACTATCCCAAAACTTACTGGGCAAGAGACACATTTTCATGCCAACACATGTTCAGAATCAAAATTATTATTAACCATGAATTTAAATACTAAAAACTAAACTTTAGATTGGCAAGGGGCCCTAAATCCTCATGGCTCCATAAAGTGCCACCAACTAATAACCAATAGAACTGCATTAAAACTCCCACAGAGTCACAAATAAGGCTAGGGAGAGGAAGTGCTGATCCATCGGCCTGTTCTTATTCTCCAGTTGCTCAACAGATCTGGAAAGTGTCGGATTATAAGCAGGAACCTGGCACCTATGCCATCCTTTTCTCCTTCCTTACTTCCTAAATAATGTCAATTCAGAAAACACACACACTGGTGACTCAGTAAGAAAATGTCAAAATCCAGTTGATTTAACTTTGCCAACTATTATTATAAGTAAAGAGAGCAGAGTAATCTTTAGCCCCAGACTTTAGTCTTTGGTACATGTTCTCAAAGAGTACTGGGGAAGTATTTTTTGGGAAAAAAAGAAAATTGAGTTAAGAAATAGCTTCAAAAATACATGAAAAGCTTGATGTAGTTTATTAGACAGTGAGGAAAACATTAATACATATATACAGTATGGAACCTCTTTATAATAGCTGATCTGCAGAATAAGAACTGTAGCCTGTCTTTTAAAGATATATTTAATCAGAATTTCACTACCTACAATTACTGTGTCATCTGGCATATGTAACAATAAATCCAAAATCATTTAACAAGCCAAGAACTCTACTACGAGAGCTCTATAATAGGGTTCAAACATATAGAACACTTAAAAATTTTACAAAATATATTTAACTTTATCAATAGCTCAATTATGTCAAATTTTTGAACTACTATAACTATGAGATCAAGTCTAGTTAAACTTAACTGTGATATTTTTTCCAGGAAGACAAGATAAAACAGTGAAATAATTTAAAAGACCATTTTAATATTATTCAAGATTTAGTAGCATCAAGGAAAAACTAAGGGTTTTTCCAAATCATGCCTGGAATTCATACCCTTCCCACTGCATGCTCAAACTCCTGATGCTACTCTCTTTTCTCCCCCTTTCTACATTTCTCAAAAACAAATCCACAAACAAAAGACCAAGCAAAACCAAAATAAAACCATTCACTCAATATATATCTATGGACCTCAGTGGCAATACAAACAGCGAACAAAACTAATGCCCCCTTTTCCTTCAGTTACAATAAAATTTTTGTTTTAAATTAAAAAGCACATGATTCTCCTCTCCTCACTTTAAAAAATGAGAATGAAAATGTTACCATGTGGCCCATAAAGGATTTTTCAAAACCTATGCATTTTTTTAAAAGATTTTATTTATTTATTTGACAGAGAAATATACAGTGAGAAAGGGAACACAAGTAGTGGGAGAGGGAGAAGCAGGCTTCCCATGGAGCAGGGAGCCAGATGTGGGGCTCGATCCCAGAAGCTGGGATCATAATCCAAACCCAAGGCAGACCCTTAACGGCTGAGCCACCCAGTTGTCCCAAAACCTACACATCATTTTAAGAAGCATTAGTGAAAATCTGATTCTATATAGTACTTTTTGGGGGACAGAAATTTAAACAAAAATTATTTTTCACTTATTTCTATACCTAATGAAGGTACTTACTGAAACTGTTACTATTCAATTTTTAATGGATTTAATATATACTAACATCTCTTTTTAACCATGTTACTTATCACTCAAAATGCAGCTCATTTCTTTTTCTGGCCTTTTAAAGGTCCCATTTTTCAGTGTTTTACTAGTGCAGTGATGAGTAAGTGAGCCTCAATACAGTATTCCACACACACACCCCCCAAAAAAACCACACACATAATCAAAATCAAGCAACAAATATCGCCATAATAATCAGGCATTTTTAACTAGTCACCTTAAAGGTTACAAAGAATAAAGGTAAGGTTGGGTCAGTCAAGTTACTGTGATACTGAAAAGTGCTTCTAAGATGGTCTAGTTAAACAGTATTCCCACATGATCTTCCAGTAATCAGGTACCTGTTGTGGTAGTGAAGTGACTTGCTGAGGCTGTGTGGCTTAGTCTAATCAAACATCATCAGCCTACTGAAACGTGACTCATTTATATAGTATTGAGGAAGAAGAGTAAAGCTTCAAGAAAAGTCTAAGTCAGTAACAGAAATCTGAAATGACAATTCTCAAAGCCGGACTCCTGCTTTGGAGAACTACCCATTCTTCACCAAATAAACAAACCAATTTACAAATAAGCAAGGTCTTTTCCTAAACATATGACAGGTTCGTTTTTAAAAATCTGAAACATTTTTCTCATGAGATTACTTATGAGACATTAAATATAAATCAGATCTCCAAACCCAAACATATAGACTAAAAATAGTGTATCTATTTTAAAGGCTGAGGCAGAAGCCCTCCAACGGAACAAACTAAAATTAGGGTTTTTGTTTTTGTTTTCAATCTCTGGATCTTTAAAAAACGCACCTTCAACGTTTTGAGCCACACAAACCAGTGTCCACATGTTCTCCCAAACCAACTGGGCAGAGATAATCTAATTATTAAAACCTTCAGGAACATAAGCCCACTATCCAAGAAATCCATATTATGAAATTCCTCCTCATTCGGGTTAACACCCAGACTTTAAAAAAAAAAAAAAAATTACTACTACTACGACAACTAAAGACCCCTCCCCAATGGTCTCACTCAGTACAACTCCAACCCACCAAAAAGGACCACCATACTCTTTGTCAGGAAGCAGCAAAAGCCCTATACACAGCTGTCAGGTGGGCAGGTAGGTAGGGCTCCACCTGGAATACGGAGCATCGGAGCCCTGAGAGGGACGCCGCGGTCACTGGGGGAGGGTCGAGGCAGATACCGAGACTAAGGGTGGCCCCACCCACGGATGTGCCTGCGAGCTGAGGCCGTGGGAGGGCAACCCTTTAACCCTAAGCACTGGCCAGGCAGTGGCCCCGCTCTGCGCTCCGAGCCGGGCTCCGGCCCCGGCCGGGTGGAGGGTCCGAGCATCGCGACGCCGGCACCGGCTCTGCCCCGGGGTCGGAAAGGACGGGAGGCTAGGGCTAGTGCCGGCGCCCAGGGGCCTGACCTCGCCGCCGCCTCTGGTGGAGGTGAGGGGCTACTCGAGCCCGAGCTCGCCCTCCCCTCAGGGCCGGAGCCGGCTGGGCGCTGCCGCGGCGTCCGCTCCGGCCCCGGCGGCCGCGGCGACGGGAAGGTCACCCGCCGCAGGAGGCCCCGACGAGGGGCGGCGACGTCCGCGCTACCTTTGGCCTCGCAGTCGGCGCAGTACTTGTTGTCCTCCTCCCTCAGCAGCTTGGACAGGATGAGCTGGTGCTGCTCGTTCAGCTTCTGAGCCTTCTCCCGGCAGGAGCGCGTCGCCATCTCGGCAGCGGGGCGGGAAAGAGCCCGGGGCAGCTACGGCGGCGGCGGACTCCGGCAGGAGCTGGACAGCGTGAACACACCTGGAGCCGCCGGGACCGCGGGCGGACTCAGCCCAGGAAGCGGCGGCGGCGGCGGTAGCGGCAGCTGGAACTGGAGGAGGAGCGGCGGCGGCGGTGGCAGCGCCGACGTGTCCCGCCTCCTCGCCGGGCCGGCCCCGCACGCACCGCCAGAGCAGGCGAGGGAGGGGGAGGGGGAGGGGGAGGGGGAAAGAGGGAGACGGAGCCGAGGCTTCCGGGTGGCGCCGCAGGAAGGAACCCAGGCGCTGGGCGCGCTGCGCATGCGCCGATTTTCCCGGGAATCCTGCCGGCGGGGACTTGCTGCCCTAGGCCCTTCGCACAAGGTGATCCGAGGAAGGTACTTCGCACTGCCCGCTGTGGGCTTCCCCACTTTTGGGATGAGATTGTCCCAGAGGGCCTCGCGTAAAACCGGGTTAAGGAAGAACCTTTACAAAGAGGTGACTTTCACTTCCTCCCTTGCCTTTGCTCTTGCCGGGGCAACATTGGAAATGCTGAAATAAAGTGACTGCGTGCATTCGTGTATTCATTCATGTTTATTCACGTGCAGTTTTGAAACAGGAACTCTCCTAGAAATTGGAGGACACAGGTATTATAAAATAGTCAAAACAGCCCCTTACATTTTAGGGGAGAGTAGTCTGGTAGTGACATGTATTAAGGGCTAACATTTATTGAGTGGTTACTCTGCCAAGAACTATTAACCTGTTTAACCCTTACCACAATCCTATGATACGTTATTCTAATTATGCAGATGTGTAAAATGAGGCATGGCGGAGTTAAGTAACTTGCCCAGGCTACAAAGCTACTCAGTGGAGGAATTGAGATTCAAATCCAAAGCAGTCTGATTCCAGAGTCTAAAACACCTACCAATAAGCGTTTCCTAAGGAGGATAGAGTGTGGCCCAGGAGGCAAATTCTGGGTGTTTCCACTCTAACAGAAAGAGCTGTATGAATAGTGATTGATTGATTGATTGATTGATTGATTTTAGATTTCATTTATTTATTTGACAGAGAGAGAGGTCACAAGTAGGCAGAGAGAGGCAGGCAGAGGGGGTGGGGGAAGCAGGCTTCCCGCTGAGCAGAGAGCCCAATGCGGGGCTCAATCCCAGGACCCTGAGATCATGACCCAAGAGAAGGCAGAAGCCTAATCCCCTGAGCCATGCAGGGGCCCCTGAGTAGTGATCTTTAATGCTTGAAAAAGAAAACTAGGGAAAGAAGACACTTAATTAGAACCCAGAGCGCCCAACCCAGCCCGATGGGATTTGAACATTGAGTGAAGTTATTTGACTATTTTGGCATATCATGGCTTATTAGCAATTTCTCATATGAGGCTGAAGAAATCAGAATACATGCCTGTGGTGGAGCAGATGCTAAGAAAGGCAATGAGCCGGGGCCTGTGTCTTATACCTTTCTACAGGGCCAATTTGCTAGCCTACATCCTGCATAAAGGTGACCCTCATGCTCACCTATCCCTGTCTTGGCAACTCAAAAATGCTTGTGGAATTCATCGGGCTCCTGGGTAGCTAAGTCAGTTAAGCTCTGACTCTTGATTTCCACTCAGGTCATGATCCCAAGGTGGTGAGATTGAGCCCTACCTTGGGCTCCATGCTGGCCATGGAGCCTGCTTAAGATTCTCCCTCTCTCTCTGCCCCTTCCTCACCTCCCTCTCTTACAAAAACAAACAAACAAACAACAACAACAACAAAAACATGTGGAATTAAGTTGAATGCTGAATAACTGAACAAATTAGAGCTTAAACTGTGTGGGTCTGACAAATAATGACTAGTAGGATATCACAGTGAGTTCCAAAAGACAGAAAAAAACATTATGTGGGAGGTAGAACTTTTAAGTAACATCTAAAAGACTGGCTTGATCTAGATGGGAGCCAAGGAAGGAAATACTGAGCAAGAGCAGCATGCACAAAAGCACAGAGACTTCAAGGAGCTCAGAAAACACACTAACGGACTCATCACTTAAGATGAGTGAGAGATAAGGCTGGATAAGTGAAGTGAAACGGAATTAAAGAAGGTTTGGGGAAATGGCCAAAGCAATGGCGCCTCAATGCAGCCGACAACAGAAAACATACAGATCCTTCAAGTAGGGCAGTAGCAGGAAAAAAAAAACCCTGCAGATTCTTCAGTAGGATAGTAGCAGGAAAATAAATTTCCCCCATGTTTGGGGAAAGTTAGCCCAATAATACCAGTTAACAAACACGACTTTTTTTTTTTTTTTTTAAGATTTTATTTATTCATTTGACAGAGAGATCACAAGTAGGCAGGGAGGCAGGCAGAAAGAGAGGAGGAAGCAGGCCCTCCGCGGAGCAGAGAGCCCAATGCGGGGCTCGATCCCAGGACCCTGGGATCACGACCCGAGTGGAAGGCAGAGGTTTTAACCCACTGAGCCACCCAGGCACCCCAACAAACACGACTTTTGAATATTTCCTCCCCTCCCAGGAAATTTCGCTTACCGCTATAAGGATTAAGAAAAAAACAGAAGGGGACACCTGGTGGCTCAGTCGTTAAGCGTTGGCCTTCGGCTTGGGTCAAGATCCCAGAGTTCTGGGATCAAGTTCCACATGGGGCCCCTTGCTCAGCAGGGAGCCTGCTTCCCCCTCGGCCTGATGCTCTCTCTCGCTCTCTCTGACAAATAAATAAAACCTTTAAAAAATGAGAGAGAGAAAAGAAAGAAAAACAGAAGACAGCCTTACCACCAAGAAATGATTTATATGATTAAAGGGACACAGCACTGTCTAATAGAAATATAATGCACACTACATACACTTTTAAATTTTCTAGTAGTCACACTTAAAAATAGAAAAAAGAAACAGGCAAATCAATTTTAACATTATATTCTTTAATCCAATATATCCAAAATACAATTTTAACATATGAGTAATTGTTAAAATTAAAAATTATTAGTGAGATAATTTCACGTTCTTATTTTCCTATTGTTTTCAAAATCCAATGTGTATTCTCTACTTACAGCTTGCTTCAACTTGGACTAACTACACCTCAGGTGCTCAATTGCCACATGTGACTAGTTGCTACATCACTGAACAGTGCTTCTCTAGATGGTCATCCTAGAGGCTATTAAAAATCTAAGTTTGAGTTGACTGTTTAAGGGATGTAACAGAAAACACAAAAAGGGATCCCTGGGTGTGTCAGTGGGTTAATCATCTGACTCTTGATTTCCACTCAGGTCATGGTCACGGTCATGGTCATTCAGCCCCATGTCATCAGGCTCCACGCTCAGCATAGAGTCTGCTTGAGATTCTCTCCCTCTCTCTCTTTTCCTCTGCCCCTCTCCCACATTCTCACTCTCTAAATAAATAAATAATTTTTTTTAAAAGGAAAGAAAAAAATTTAAAAAAGAAGAGACCGATACCAAAAACATCTTGGGAGGAAAACAATGTTGCATTAATTCATCAGTGTTCATTAAACAACTTCTATTCAGTCCTCTGACAATCAGAAGCATACAGTCTAATCTGAGATGCAAACTGTAACTAGAAAAATTAAAAGCCACACTGCAGCAAATACGAAGTGCTCTGGGAACAAAAGGAACAGAACATCAATAGCCTGGAAGAATTGGGGAAGGCCTCACAGAGTACATTACGCTTAATTTTAATACAGGTAGGAATTTTTCAAGGGAATATGGATGTAGAGGAGGAAAAGACTATATTGAAAAAATATATACACACACACACACATACACACACACATACACATCAATTTCTGGCTTCTGAAAACATGGTTCTATGCTGGAAGGAGTGAGAATATGAGGCAATATGGACCTAGGATGTGCATAGAGAACATGAAGGTAGGAAAGGAAGCAAGGTGGAGAAGTAGAACAGAGGCAAGACTGCAGCCAAACTACCTAATTTGAATTTTATGTCATGAGTACATTGAGCCAGCAGAAGTTTTTACACAGAGAAAAGATTTGGCTAGCTTTGTTTTCTATAACTATAATGGCAGGCTAGAGAATATGGGATGAGGGAATATTATTCCCAGGATCAGGGAAACAAATTACAGACAGGGCTGTTCCAATAAGTCCAAAGGAGATATGCTGAAGGCTTATTTTAAGCCAGTAGCATAGAGTTTGGAAGAGACAAAGTCAAATGATATTTTAAAATTAGAAGCAGCAAGATGTGGCAGCTGACTGTTTGTGGGGATTGAGAAAAAGGAGGTGAGAATAACACCAAGGTTTCTAAGTTGGGAGACAGGTAAATGGTGATGCCACTCACACAAGAGAAAAGGGATAGTTCAGTTTGGGGGTCAAAGTAGAAAGGGTGTTTACTTGAGGCCATGTAAAGTTTAAGGTGTTCATAGGACATCTACCTCCATATGTTTCACAGAACGTTGCATTTCTACTTCTAAAGCTCTAGAGAGAAGTTAGCGCTGGCAAAAGTCATTTGGGAGTCACCTACATTTAAATGGTCAAGCCATAAGAGTAAGTGAAATTCCCCTAGAGAAAGCGTGCAGACAAAAAAGAGAAGAGTCAAAGGGACAAGACTCTGGGGATTGCCTGCTAAGTAATGAATGAACACAGGAAGGCGAGCCTTTGAAAAGAGAGATGAAGTATGGCCAGGAAGAGAACCAGAAGCTATGGTAGGAGAGGTTTCTGAGAGGTAAGGGTGAGCAACTAATGCCAAATGTCCATGTACTCATAGGTCTTTTCAGTTCATTGTTTTTCTTTAGGCCAAGAACAAGAGAAGAGAAACCATATGGTGAGACTTCCCAGGACTGCAACTATACGGTATTTCAGCAAAATGTTGAGGGAGTGATGAGGGTGGTTAGAAGGGGGGATAAAAGAAAATGTAGACACAGGGATAGAAAGCACAGCTAGAGGTAACTGTAGAGTGTAAGGTTAGTGTCAAAAATGTGCGTGGGAGAGGTGAGGTCAGAACAGCTAAATGACTATAGGTTCCTTTGAGGCCAAAGGTGATGATTTGGTGTCCTTAGGAAATGAATGCTAACAGCTTAGAAAAAAAAAAAAAAAAAGAGTACCTAGGAACCTAGAGTACCTCGCTCTTGGGGAGGAAATAACTTCTACTGATGAGGTCCAGATGTCAAGATGTCTATAGATGTTTCATGGCTGGAGAGTGAGGTTGAAGGTCTGTTTCTACAGATTCTTAGAAAAGTGAAATCCTTTTTAACTCTAAAATTCTGTTTCCATTTGGAGAATAAAGATAAACTGGTGTAGAGAGTTTGACCCCAATGGAGCTGCTATTCCACAGAGGACAAAGAAAAGGAGTTGCAAAGTGGGAGAGTGGAGAAATGAAGGAGAATTATGGGTGGAGTCAAATGGACCACAGTGAGCCACATATGAGTCTGTAGGTGGAACGTCTGATTCAATCAGTAGATAACAGACAGCCAGGAGAAGGGGGGGGGGTCACAGTATTAAGAACCACTGCTTTTTAATCCCCTACAGTGGGTTAGTAATTCTCACACCAACTCTTTGAGGTAAATCTTCTAATCATTATTCATATTAGGAAATATCAGGCAGGATGGGCTAATGTTAAGTAACAAACAACCCCCAAATTGTAATGACCTCAATTAATAGAAGTTTATCTCTTGGTCATGCTATGCGTCCATTGCGTTCTCTTCCATGTTGCCCTCTCACAGGGACCAAACTGATAGAGCTCTGTCATGCTTCAGGAGAAAGGCAACAAGATTACTTTTTTACAGGCTTCTCCCCAGGAATAACACATTCTACCTCTACTCTCAATCCATTGCCCATTGTGAGTGCATGACATGTGCTAATATTAAGGGAACCAGAAGTGTAATCCTATCATGCACCCAGAAGATGAAATGGAAATATCACTGAACAGCACAGAAACTGTGGCTCAGAGATGTTGAATACTTTTTGAAAGTTGCCTAGATATTAAATAGCATAACTGGCATTTGAAGCTAGTTCTTTTTGGCATTAAGGTCCTGCTCTTCTCATAAGCCATGCTAACCCTGGATAGAAAACTGAGAACAAGTTAGATCCAACAGTGATAAGAGTTAAAGAGAGACCAAGTGCATTAAAGCAGGAGAATACACGAATATGGAGGTGTGTGAACAAATTCAACATACAACATACACAAAGAGGGAAGACCCAGATTTTATTTTTGTTTGTTTTCAAAAGTTCTATCATGGAATGTTAATATGTTTGTAGTTCTTAAAAACTTTGCCCAATTGGTATGTGAAGCACTCTTTCGATCTAGGCTTAGGTACCAAAGGACTCTCCTCAGTGTGGAGAGTGTGGTGTTTGTTGAAGATACATGACTTCCACACACTTCTTCTCCACCTTCCTTCAGAAGTGAGTTATTTTAAAATATACAGTATTGCAAGAGTATCTATTATAGAAGAACCTACAACCTCATACTGCTCAATGTAGGAAAAAGTAATTTTCAAATTCTAAATGCCTCATTTTTAGCCCCAGTACAGAGACACTGTAAGGTTTTTTTTGGTGGCAAATGGGTAACCAGTGTCCCCAGTCACAAAAAGCCTGATTACAAAGAGCCAGAAGAGCACATCCAGCTCTTGCCATCTTTGTTGTTGAGATAACCAGGCAGGAGCCTGATGGATACATAGAGCGTAGCCAGTCCTCAAGTTTGGGTTTGGGCAACTCTAGCCTTCATTCTTCCAAGCATTTTGTTGAGGCAGAATGAAACAATAATTAGAAAGATTTCCTGAACTTGTCCCTTCCATTATCCTCTACACTCTCAACACCACCGGTTGGTTGCTTCCTCTACTCATTTATTCATCCATCAACATTTTGAATTCAACATTCAACATATTTTGAAGTTCCTTCTAGTTTCAGGCACTGTGCAAGATACTAAGGTTAAAAATTAGTGAACAAAATAGTCAACCCATCTTTCACTCCTATCGTAGTTTATTGTCTGTATTCACAGATCAGTGTCTTCCAGGATCTCATCAGAGGTCTTCAGAGCCCCTGCAGTTAACGTCCAGAGCAAGCCCTTAAAGAGTATTTGTTGAATGCATGAATGAGAAAAAAATTGAATGTAGGAGCTTGTCTGTGAAAACATATGGTTTTTAGAAGCAAAATTAAGAAATATAATGTTTAAAGCAATTTTTTAAAAAAGGGAATCTAATGCATAAAAATTCTGTTTATATCACTCCTAACTCACTTCTGATCTTGGTCCAATTATATTTTATCTAGTGTTTTCCCTTTCCTCTCACTTAATATTAGAGTCCACAGAGTTTCTTCATCTCTATTTAGAAAGAAAAAATCTAAGTTATCAGAAATACACATGCAACTTCAAGATTTAAAACAACAACAACAAAACTAACCTGGAACGAGCTTTGCTTTCACAAATTTGGCCTTGGAAGGAATATAATTTAACTCAACCATGCTCAGTTATTTGAGGGAAGACTCAAAGATAAGTGACTAAAGGCAATTTCATCCTGCTAAGGCAGGAGACATAAACATAAATGGAAAGATATATGTTCTGCTTTTTTAAGGGTGTGGTGGGCATTCACTGCTTTTGTCCTCCTAGACCCATCCCCTTCTGTAGCAGTGTCCCGATTTTCCTCTAGGGAACTATCTCTTTCCTCTATTGAATCCAATGTAGAAGGAGGGACTGTCAGCTAAGGTCCCCTGGGCATGTGCCTAAATTAGGCCATTCAGATACTTTCCTCTAGAAAGCTGAGCTTGAACGGAGTGGCACAAAGACGCGAACAGCTGGAGACCACTCATCCCTATTGAGATCTGTTCGTCTGTTGGATTCTGCTCCCTTGATCTGCACAGCTACTTCAGCTGCTGTGCTTTCTGAAGCCCGCCTTTTAAGTTTCCCTTTCGATTCTTTGGCCACTGATAAAGTCTTCTAACACATTCGTCTTTTGTTTGTTAGAGATAAAAAGTCAATCTAAAACTGATTTATGTAGAGCTCCAAAATTATTGGTAATGAGCCGTGTGCCATCTGATGGAAGTAGAGGGGCCATGTTCTCAAAGAACTTTGCTACTCTTCCTGGTCTTTAAAGGGGCTTATTCCTTTTCTTCTAAGCCTTTGAGGTTTGGTAACATTGCTGGGATGAGACACTTTCTATGTGAGATTCTCTGCTGTTCTCCTTGTTGACCTTCTTATCAAACAGTGTGTATTATCATAGTAATTTTGAACTAAAAGTAGCATCATCTTAGGAGAAAGGGGGAAAGGAAATAGGCATAGGCTTTTTTTTTAATTAAAACAAATTTTTTTAAATTTATTTGACAGAGAGAGAGATCACAAGTAGGCAGAGTAGCAGGCAGAGAGAGAGGGGGAAGCAGGCTCCCTGCTGAGCAGAGAGCCAAATGCGGGGCTCAATCCCAGGACCCTGAGATCATGACCTAAGCCAAAGGCAAAGGCTTAACCCACTGAGCTACCCAGGTACCCCCTAGGCATAGGTTTATTAAATTATTTTTAAATGGTATTTATCCTTTACTACCTTAGGACAGACAGATTTCTTAGGACACAAGATGCACTAACCATAAAAGAAAAAAAATTAAAAATCAGACTTCATTAAAATTAAAAATTTCTGCTTTTCAAAAAACACCATTAGTAAGATGAAAAGTCATTGTACACTTTAAACTTACAATAAATATACAATGCTATATGTCACTTATATCTCAAAAAAGCTGGATAAGGGATGCCTGGGTGGCTCAGTCAGTTAGGCATCTGACTCTTGACTTCAGCTTAGGTCATGATATCAGGGTCCTGGGATGGAGACCTGCGTTGGGCTCCACACTCAGCAGGGAGTCTTCTGGAGATTCACTCTCTCCCTACACCTTTGAGTCACCTATGATTCATTCCAAATAAGTGAAATGTCCAATAAGTGAGTTACTCACTTCATTTCTTTCTTTTTAATGTCGCCTGCAATTCATTTCATCAGCTCCTCACAAGCAGAAGACCTTCTCTGTTTTCAAATTCTTCCTGACTTTAATTCATCCAATGACATTTGTTTTTAAGATTTTATTTATTTATTCGACAGACAGAGATCACAAGTAGGCAGAGAGGCAGGCAGAGACAGAGGGGAAGCAGGCTCCCCGCTGAGCAGAGAGTCCGATGTGGGGCTCGATCCCAGGACGCTGAGATCATGACCTGAGCTGAAGGCAGAGGCTTAACCCACTAAGCCACCCAGGCACCCCCAATGACATTATTTAAGAAAAAAATTTTAAGAAAATTTTTCAAGAAAATTTTTTTAAGGGAAGGGTTATCAGCTTTTCATCCTCTCCAAAGAAGATAAAGTAGCTGAAAAGACCAAAGCCCAAGGTATACCAGCAGATCAAGGATTTGAGTCTCCATCCATCCATCCATCCATCCATCCAAGAAAAATATTTTGATCAGGTCCTATATGCTAATCCCTGCAGATATATTCACAAGTAAAAAAGATACCCTTTCTATTCTTAAGTACCTCATAGGCTAGGGGAGAAGACAGATAGTAATCAAATAATCACACAAATAATGTCCAGAAGGAACGGAAGATAGTGTTAGGAGGGCATAAAAAGGGGAGATTTGGCCCCATTGTGGAAATTGTCTCTAAGCAAGGAGACACCTGAAACTGACATAGCAGACAACTGAAAGATGAATAGGAATAAACTGACATTTGTGTCACGGGTGCGGGGTTAGAAACGTGTAACATTCGTGTTCGAGTGAGTGACAAAAGACTTGCATGGCCAGTCTGAGACCACAAAAGGCAGCACAGTACAAGGACTGCCCACCCCGCCCCCGCCCCCAGTGGTCACGCACCCAGAGCTCGTGCTGCGAGGAAGCAGAGCTGACTGACAGCCTGAGGATACTGCTCTAAGGCAAGACACTCTTCTAATAGGGCAACATTAGCTTAGCCACAACTTTCTCAGACTTTTTCTGGAACTGCAGCTTTTCCTAACAGTCCTCCTTCTTGCCTCCTCTCTTTCACAGGTGTTAACTTGCATCACAGTTCCAAAGCTCTCCTACATTCTCTCTCCTCCTCCCCTTTATTTTTCATAGGCTTTTTTCTTCCTTTTTTTTTAAGGTTTTATTTATCTATTTGAGAAAGAGAGAGAGAGCACAAGCGGGGTGGGGGGGAGAGGGGGAGGGAGAAGGAGCAGGAGACTCCCCGCTGTGCAGGAATTCCCAACTCAGGACCCATCCCAGGACCCTGGGGTCATGACGTAAGCAGACACTTAGCCGACTGAGCCATCCAGGTCTCCCCCATGGCTTTTTTCTTAATAAGTATCTTTCATGTCCAACCTGTCTTAGCATCTGCTTCTTGGAGAACTGGAACTAACACAGACTTTTAGGCCACAGTTGTCATTTTGGTCTTTATCTTAAGAGTAATGGAATGACATGACCAGATTTATGTTTTGAGAAATAAACATTCCTGTCAGCCGTGCAGGGAACAGATTGGATGTAGGCAAGAGTGGATGCAGGGAGAGCAGTGAGGCATCTTTGGCAGTGATCCAGATGAGATGATGATAACTGGATTGGACTGATGGTTATGGAGATGGTAAGAAGTAGGTAGATTTGAGAAATGTTAAGAAGGTAAAACCAAGACATAGTAAGAGGTAGGAAGGAACAATGTGATTATAGTTAACGATATTGTATTGTAAACTTGAAGTCTGGTAAGGCGGTAGATCTTAAGTGTTATCATCACACACACATACACACACACACACAGAGAAAGAATGCGAACTATGTAAGGTAACAGGTATGTTAATTAACTTGATTATGGTGACTACTTTCAATGTATACATTTATCAAATCATCAAGTTGTACTCCTTAAATATATACATCTTTTTTAATTGTCAACTATACCTCAATAAAACTGAGGATTAAATAAAAACTGAGATTTTTGCCTTGTGCAGCTGGGTGGATGGTGCCAGTCACCGAGTGAGGCAATGCCAAAACAGGAGACTCTTTTAGGGTGATCGTAAGTCTGAAGCGCCTTGGAGATACCCAGATGGAGCTGTCAGGCGGGCAATAGTATATTGGAGCCTGGAACTCAGGGAAGAGGTCCGTGCTGGGTATAAACTGGTGGTTGAAAGTATGTAGGTGGTACACATTATTACATTAAAGCAGCTGTGGCAGTTATACCATGGAAGCTAAAGAAGCTACGGATAAAATCACATAGGAGGGAGAACTGAAAGAAAATGCAGAGTAGCCTAGGATTGAGTCTTGAGTAACATCAATATTTATTGGGTATTGACATGTGCCAGACATGATGAACTTGTCCAGGTGACCAAGAAGGAGAGGTAGAGAGATAGGAGAAATTCTTTCATCTTATTAATGTGTTTATTGTTGTATAATAAACCACCCCAAAACTTAGTAGCTTCAAACAACCACCACTTTTTTTTTTTTTTAAGATTTTTATTTACTTATTTAACAGACAGAGATCACAAGTAGGCAGAGAGGCAGGCAGAGAGAGAGGGGGAAGCAGGTTCCCTGCCAAGCAGAGAGCCTGATTCAGGACTCGATCCAAGGACCTAGAGATCAGGACCTGAGCTGAAGGCAGAGGCTTAACCCACTGAGCCACCCAGGTGCCCCAATTCTGGCCAGTTTTAATTGGACAGTTCTTCTGCCATCTTAGTTGAGGTCGCTTATGCAAAGGTACTCACTTCATGCCTTGATGGGGTGGATGGCCCACAAGGGCCTCAGTTATGTTTGGGGCCTGGGATAGCTGGAGTGACAGGTACTGCCAGGCCTCTCTCTTAGTGTTTTCTCTCTGTCTCTCCATGATCTTTCATCCCAAGTTGGCTAGCCTGGACTTGCTCACACAGCAAAGGCAGCATTCCAAAAGGACAACCCCCAGTATACTCGCGTCATGTTGTCAGATATCCTACTGGCCCAAGCAAGTCACATGTCCAAACTCAGAGTCAGTGTGAGAGAAGAGATAGGAGAAAATCTTTCTCTGTATAAAGGTATAGAGGCTAGGAGGACTGATTTCTTGGAAATGGGGGTTGGGAGTGGGTAACAATTTACCATAGTAATCCTCTGCTTAGGAACGTATAGTGATTTCTTCTTAGTTCACATCAAGACCAATCTATATGACTTCTCACCACAGTATACTATTTCCTGTTCTTTCTAGTCAGGCTAATTTTTTCCTTGTGTTTCATTCTTCCTATGACCTCTGCCTGAGCTCCTTCTCCATGTCTCAGCCTTCTCCATCTGGCTCATTTTAGTCATTTTAGGCTTATTCCAACCTTCATATTTTTGTTCATTTCTTTCTCTTAGCCTATAATATGCCCTGTGTCTCCCTTCCTTCAGTCCTACAGCGAAGACAACATTAGTCTAATTCTAATTTCAACTTCCTCATGAAGCCTCCTTGGGTTATTCTGCCTTCATCTATCAGACCTGTCTATAAATTCTTACTGATATAATAAATAAAACAGTTTTGGTCTTAATTATGTGTGTTTTGTACTGTTGGCTTTTATATAGATAAACCTTTTTCTTACAACTGGATTGCAAATGCCTTGATGAAAGAAACTGTGTCGGGGCACCTGGGTGGTTCAGTCGATTAAGTTTCTGTCTTTAGCTAGGGTCATAATCCCGGGATCCTGGGATGGAGCCCCTTGCGGGGCTCCCTGCTCAGTGAGGAGTCTATTTTTCCCTCTCCTTCTGACCCTCCTCCTGCTTGTGCTCTCTCTCTCTCTGTCTGTCAAATAACCAAATAAAATCTTAAAGAAAGAAGGAAAGAAAGAAAGAAAGAAAGAAAGAGAGAGAGAAACTGTGTCTTAGACCTCTTTAACCTAATGGCATATAAAGATGAACAAAACAGTATTCTCAAGAATGTTACCAGCTAATAGAGGAGATACCCCCAAGTTACAGTGGTGATTGATTCTAACGGAGTGGAGGAGCTATTTAAAGCCTAAGAGCGGGGTACTGTGGGAAAACAGTCCACAGCCTCTAAATTTGTTGTCGTTGTTGCTATTATCTTTGGGGGTCTTTCATTTGTTTGTCAGGTGTTAGCAAGGCCAGGTGTGGTCAGGGAAGGTGACATCCAGACCAGAACTGCAGTGGGGGCTGGAAATAACCAGAGAAAGGCAGGGAAAAGCAGCATGAGGCTGAGGTTTGACAAGAATGTAGGTAAAGCGAAAAAAGAGATCCTGGTTCTTTCGGAATTCCAAGTTAAGTCAGACTAATTAATCAGAGGACTTAATCTAGCTAGAGGATAGTGAGAGGGGAGCAGTAAGAAGATTTGAAGTTGGGCCTTCAACCCTGAAAAAGCTGTCTCTCCACGTTCTTCTGTGTTATTCCTGATGCACATTTTGGAGGTAGGGATTGGCCCAGTGTTGGTAGGGCATTGAAGGGCCCACCTCCTCAGAGGTCAGGATAGGACAGGGCGGTGGGGAGGGGGCTCTCGTGGTCCCTGTTCCCTCTGCTGCAGGACTCCTGTGCTGTACTTGTCATCTCTGTTCATGCCCAAAGGAAAGGCCTGCAAAGGCATGTTAGTCCTAGCCTCTACTTTCAGCGATGAATGGAGAGATATCTCTGACATCAAGAGGTCAATGTTCCTGTTTTCTCTTGCTTCAACCTATAAAACTGTCCCAAATCATGTAGTTGAGTGACACTGATTACAATAGGCCCAATTTCAAACAGTGATAAAGAATCCATGGGCTTTGTTCCCAGGCGATGGCCACCCAGTAATGCTGTGGTTGGTGAAAAGTAATTTTAACAGCAAGCCACCGAACAAATGCTTCTTTGTGTGTGACTTTTTAAATAAAAATAGATGAGATCCCTAATCAACCTCCAATACTAATTAGTCCCTTCTCAAATCTTGTAAATGGTTAGTCAACCTCATTTTAGAAAAGGCCAGCTGTTTTGTAGAGAACTCATGAGAAGAAAGAGACAAAAATAAGTTTACTCCACCAAGCTATTTTCCTGTGGGCTCCTGGTGAGATAGCAAGCGGTTTGGTGATGCATCTAACATAGAATTTTCTCTAGACATATCTGAAGCTCTAATAAGCCAGATCCTGTTGGGGGAGGAAATTAATCCCAAACACAAGGAAGGCATTTGCAAAGTGCTTTAACTCTTCCAAGTCTCCGGACCACAAAATAAATAGCCTGCAACAGTCAGTATTGGTGAGGCTGACCTGAACAGGAGGCAAATGAAACATTCCTAGTTAGAGTGGTCATTCTGGGGAAAAATCTCAATGTGATTCCAAATGACCTATTTCCATTTAAATAGTTTAGAGGTGATAGCAAACAGCTTATGATATCTGACAGGGATCCTCAGCCTGTTTCCAGCCGGCGTTCCCTCCTGCAATGATTAATGCAACTATCACAAAATATCTGAATCTTTGCCTTTCCTCCCTGCTAAGAAATTCTCAGACATTACCACTCTGTGGCCATATACAGAAAATAAGTTCATAAAAGCAATTTCCTGTGGGGTTAGCTTTAGTTTTTCACCTTCTAAGAATCATGTATTAGGAGTGCCTGGGTGGCTCAGTGGGTTGAGCGTCCGACTCTTGATTTCAGCTCAAGTCATGATCTCAGGGTCCTGGGGTGAAGCCCCCCACCCCCAGCCCCATATTGGACTCTGCACTCATCTCAGAGTCTGCTTGTCCCTCTTATTCTCCCTCTACTCCTCGCCCTACTCTTTCTCTCTCTAAAATAAATTAAATCTTTAAAAAAAGATGAGAATGTTTTAATGCACAATGATCTCAGTTACTAAGATTCAAATAGGTCAATGACTCATATTTTTGTGTTTGTTGAGAAGGGGAGTGGGACAGGCAAAGAAATGAAGCATGATTAAATGTAGTTTAATTTTAGAAACATTTTAACCGGAAAGGAGTTCAATGAGGAAACTTCATGTGGTTATATAAAATTACAAAAAAGTTGGAAATTACCTAAATGCCCAACAATAAGTAAATAGATAAATCATGTATGACAGAGACACATGTAAATGGACAATCATGTAAATATAAAAATGATTTTTGTGGAAAATTTATATAACATGTAACTATATGATCATACTTACGTTCTAATTAATTTGCTGAGGAAAAAAATCTGAAAGAAAACACATCAAAATGATAACAGTAGTAGAATAAAACTAAATTTAACAACTCTAGTGCTTATCATGCTTTACAGTTTACACGGTATTTTTACATTTATTCTCTATCATCTATAGCAACTGAGACCTTAGCAAACCATTTATTTCATATCGAATCAGGCTAACTGTATTTGACTTTTCACAACATGATATTAAGCCTAGCAAATGTTTTGGCAGAAATAGCATAATCCCCAAATGTAATTTTCTTTATGATTGGTCATAAAATGCATATTATTGACGTAGTAATTTTTTAAAGCTTATGGAAATTATTACAGTGAAAGTATTTTAAAACCCCCAGACAAAATGCTACATTCCCTTACTGATTCCCCCATTAAATCTAAATTGTTAAAACTCTCCTTTGAGCTAACACTTAGAACCCACTCTCCTTCTATTCTCCCCATTCCTCATTTTCTTGTCCCCAAGTTTCCAGAAGGAAAAAAAAGAAACTGAATATATCAGGCATAAGATTCCTCAACATCCTATGCTCACACCTAGGTTCAGCTACTTGTTTTGCAGGGCTTAATGCAAAGTGAAAAACAGGGCCTCTTATTTTAAAAATTAAGGGAAAAATGCAGTTATAGGTACCAAAGTATAAAGCTTTTCCTTTAAAAAATTTTTTGACTATAAAACTATACAATTACATTATGAGTAATAATAATAGTGATAAACTTTCAAATTGTAAAAAAAGTCTTTGGTATTGTATAGTAACAATATTTTATTAATCTGACATCCTAATGACAAGACTATTCCAGCTTACTTTTTTGCAAGTTCACTTATTAGGGTGGCACAATTTTTACTTTTAGCAACTTCATTTTCAACTGATGTAACTGGAAGCAATGCCAATGGCTCTTTTCAAATCCAGGATTGCAAATAATTTCTGATAATTTTTTAATTTTGAGAAGGATCTTTGTGCTGATGGAGCTCTGAAGGTGTTTCATAGGTTATGACAACATTTGAGGTAAATTTCTGATAACTTATTCAGAAATATAAATTCTAATACATCTAGAGCCGATGACGATTCTTGTGGAACAGCTTTTCTAAAATGATTTAACTCTTCATACAAATCAGTTTCCTATCAAGTCCGAGTTTAATTATAAATGTAAATTTATACAATAAATTTATACAATAGCAATTGAAGAGACATTCATTTGACAGCATTGCAGGAGTTTTCAAAATCAGAAATTCTGAACTCTGAAATATTCTAATAACTCCCGGACATGGTTTATTGCAATGCCCATGTGTCAGCTTCTATTTTTGCATTAATATATTTGCTAAAGATTTTATTTATTTATTTGACACACAGAGAGAGAGAGAGAGCAGCAGAGGGAGAAGGAGAAGCAGACTTCCTACTGAGCAGGGAGCCTGATGTGGGGCTCGATCCCAGGACCCTGGGAACATGACCTGAGCCAAAGGCAGACACTTAATCCACTTAGTCACCCAGGCACCTGCATTAATATTTTTTACAGAGTTTACTGTCCATACACCAACAGTTCCTGTCCTGGTGTTCATGCAGAAAAGTTAATATTTGTTTAGGTGCTGTGGAGTTGAGATAGGTCCTGAAGCTGCCTCCATGCCAAGTCCCTGCTCTCTTCTGGTGCTAGGGTTGTGGCCACCACCACGGGTGCTCCCCCTGAATCTGGACCAAGTCTCAGCCCCCGCACCTCCTCCTGTCATTCCCGGGGTCTGTGTCAGGTTCAGCCAGGAGAACTGCCTGCTGTCTACCACGTCTGTGGGCTTAAACTGAAATGTGTGCACCCTGCTGCCAGGCAGATCTTCTCTGTTCGTGCACGTGCTTCATTGTCCCTTTGAATGTCATATATGACACGCAAATTCAAAGAGAACACGATTAGGAATTTCAAAGTGGCCCAGACAGAGATGAAATAAAGCATAGGGCCCTTTCTGAAAGTGAGCCCTGGGCAACTCCGAAGGTCACTCCCCAGAAGCTGGCCCCAGAAGCTGCGTGTTTACTTTATCTGACCCCAAACTTACTTCTTCTCTAATCCCAAGACCTTGTTCCATCAGTAATCTTCTTTCTCTGTAATATTTTTAAAGTATTAAATTATTCTTTACTGAGTGTGCTCAAATGTCTCCAGGATAAAACAGCTCTGCACCCCTCCCTGAATACATTCTTCTTTTTCTCCTTCCCTTTGAAGTCAGTTACTGAGACATTAAACTGAGCTCATTGTCTTGGCCTTCCGACTTTTCCCTTTATCGGCCATCAGACTTCTACACTCACAACTTCACCAAATTTTTTTCTGATGAAGGCCAGCAAATGCTTCTTGACTGTCAAATCTAAGGGACTCCTTTATTCGTGTTATGGACTTAATGTTTGTGTCTCCCCCAAATTTATACGTCTAAGCCCTAACCCTCAATGTGATGTTATTTAGAGGTAGGGCCTTTGAGAGGTAATTAGGTTAAGATGAGATCATGTGGTTGGGGCCTCCATGATGGACTAGTGTTCTAATGAGACTCAGAAGAGAGACCAGAGCTCACTCATTCTCTCTCTCCCTCTCTTTCTCTTCCTCTCTCCCTCCTACCCCTACCCCTACCCCTGAAGGTAAGGACCCAGCAAGAGGTAGCCACTTCAAGTAAGTACAAGCATCCCCACCAGGAACTGAACTTGCTGGCAGTTCAGCAGATCTTGGACTTCCCAGCCTCCAGAATCGTGAGAAATGAAAGTCTGTTGTTCAAGCTGCCCCCTCCATGCTATTTTGCTCTAGCCGTCTGGACTACCTAAGACAGTCCTCATCTTACTTAAGGATGACTCCCCTTGAAATTCCTCCCTTAATTTCTGAGACTCCACCCTCTCTTGGTTCTCACCTTACTTCCAACAATTCTGAATGTTCAGGGGTTTCTTTTCCTGTGCATATACCTAGCATGATCCTTGGATTATTTCCTTTTCCCTCGGTGTCCTATCACTGAGCAATTCACAGTGCGCGGACTAGAACAAAGTGCTACACGTTCAAGTAACTCCTAAACTCACCTCCGCGGCCCAAACCTCTCTCCAGAGCACCTGACCCATAGAATTTACAACTTCCTGAACGTCTTCACTGAGAAGTCCCTGTATACCTGGCATTCAGTCTGTCCAACAGAAACCCATCATCTGTCCTCTATACTCGGGGCTCTCGTCTCCTCTCTCAGGTGGTGGCACCACTATCCAAAACACACCCAAGGCAGAAAACTGGGAATTGTCTTGATACCCTCCTTTCCTCATGTTCAATCATACACCAGATCTAAGAGAATCCGTATTTTTAAGATTTCTTGGCTACGTCTTCTCTTTCTCGATCTCCACAGAACCTACCTTACTTCAAGTGCTCACCATCTTTCCCCCAGGCTACTGCAAAAGTAGTTCTTTTTGACTATCTGCCCTCCACCCCTCACTCCCGTTGTGTCCTGTCTGCCTTCTCTTCTACTTTGCTGTGATGGTGATCTGGCCAACACAAATCAACTTCTGTTCTCCCCCACTTAAGACTTTTTAATGACTCCTCATTCCACACTGCCTAGTAAATAATAGAGGGCCTTTCATAATCTGGCCCCTGTGTATTTGTCCCGGCTTATCTCTTCCATCCTTTGTTTCAGCTATGTTGAACAATTAGCAGTCCTCCCTATAAAATGGCTAGCAGTCATTTTGTTCTTCCCTGATTTTAGTTTCTTTTGCTTAGAACTCTTCTCCTTGTTCTCTTACACCCATCGTTCTCCTCCACATGCTAAGGGCTTCTCAACTACTGTATTGCAAACCAATAGTGCACAAGATGTGAAACCACTAAGTTCAGAGCAGTCAGGGAAGACCTGGGGTGGCCCCAGATGGTAAAAAATGGGCACATTTTCTAACACATTGAATGTGAGATGTGAGACAAAGAAGAGTCAAGGATGACTTCAAGGCTTTTGGTCTGAACAACTGGGAAAGTGGAGTTGCCATCAACCCTAGAGGAGGAAGAGTGGGTGGTGGAAGTTTAGCAGGGATGATAAAATGCCAGTTTGGGATATGCTAGATTTGAGAAGCCAATTAGACACTCAAGTGGGGATATTGAGTGGGAAGTTAAATATAAACTTGGAATTCAGGGAACAGACCTTGGGTGAACACAAAATCTGGGTGTCATAAGCATGCATGTGGCACTTAATGCCATGAGGCTGAATCAGATTTCCAATGGAGTGAATGGAGATAGAAAAATGAAGTCCAAGGTCTCAGCATTTTGGTGTTCAGAGGGAGTAGCCAGTGATACAGAAAAAAATCAGAAAACTCTGATGTCCTGGAAGTCAAGTGAAGAAAAGGATGAAACAAGATGAAATCTCTGTTAGAGTAAAATGAGGACTGGGAATGAATCACTGGATTTTGCAATACAGAGTTTCTGTGGGGTGTGGCAAAGAAAGGCCAGGAAGGTTCCAAGAGAAAATGAAAGGAAAGGATTTGGAAGCAGTGATGGAAACAACTCTTTTAAGAAGTTTTTTTCCCCTTATACAGGGAAAGAGAGAAAGCACAGTAGTTAGTGGGAAAAGTAGGATTTTTAAAAATGGTGTATTTTTTAGATGGGAGAAACTAGAGCATGTATTGTATAGTAAAAGAAAAATCAAGAGGAGAAAGACAATTTGAGGAAACTAGAGAGAAGTGGGAGAGTTGCTAGAGTGCTGTCCAGGAGCAGCAACAAAGCCCAGGCAGGGGCAAAGGACTGGAGACCATAGTCAAAGAGTTGATTGACCAAGGCATTTGAGTCAAATAAGGAGGGGGTTGAAATAGAAGGGCAGTGAGGGACAGTGAAAAGTTTGTAGGGATGGAGTGGAGGATTATTGGGAACAAGACACTAAAGGAAAGAAGCTAGAAAGTTGGAAGGGGGTGATAAAAAAGTGGAGAGCTTGAAATTGAAATTATGGGAGGGTGGCACTTTAATGTAAATGATCAGGTCAAGGGTATCATGGCAGTAAGTGGAGGAAAAGATAGGGTGTTAGAAGAGAAGATCATTGGAAAAGAGGAGGGCAAGTAACTGAGAGGCCAGAATATTGGAAGGATTATGTACCTGAACACTGAAATTATTGCATTTTATGAAAGTTTTGGAAAGTCACAGTGATGCAAGAACTAAAATCTTCCCTAACAATATCCACTCTCCAACTCTTCAAGGTAACTATTTTACACATTTTCTTTCCTCATGCTTTCAACAGTCTCCCCATCCTAGTCAGCAGATGGCTCGTTTCTTATTTCACTAAGAAAGTTAAATCAGTCTGAAGAGAACTTCCAAATGCGCTCACCAACCTCAGCTCCCCATTCACCTGCCTCCATGCTGTGTTCTCTGCCTTCCCGTTCTGTTGGAATGGAAGCACAATGTGAGTTCCTGCCTAAGGCAACCTTCCCACTTTGTCACCAGATCCCATCCCTCTCACCACTAGACTCCACATTGCCCTACAGCTACCTCAAATTTCTCTGTTCCTCTTTGCAGCAAAACCCAAGGATAGACTTTGATCACTCCCATCTCTCTTGAACTTACTCATAGAGGCACTTATCCCCACCACAACAATGACAATGTTCTGATTCACATTTTTCAAATCCAATGGTCAATTCTCAGTCCTCCTCAAGTTGAATCTCTCAGCTGCCTTTGATAGAGCTGATCACTCCCACATTCTTCATTTTCTTCATTTGACTTCTGAGATATTATACTCTTATGGGATTTTTCCCCAAAAGATTCTCTTTTTTTCCCTAGTTCTTCTAGACACAGTTCTTGGGTTGCTTCTTTTCTCCATCATCCTTGTTTCTGTGGTGATCTCATCCAGTCCCATGAATTTAAATATCATCCATAAGCCTGTGACTCCCATATTTATATCCCGAGTACCAAACTCTCCTGTGAACATCTCCACTTGGATTTCTAATAGACCCCTCAAACTTTGCTCCAACATTCCCTAGCTCAGCAAATGGCATCTCCATTTAACCAGATACTTATGTTCAAGTCCTAGAATCACACTTGATTCCTTTTTTTCTCTCATACCTCTCTTCCAACTTATCAGTAAGCAATGCCACATTACCTTAGAAATACATCATGGGAATGGATAAAGAAGATGTGGTATATATATATACAATGAAATACTATGCAGCCATCAAAAGAAATGAAGTTTTGCCATTTGCAATGATGTGGATGGAACTAGAGGGTATTATGCTTAGTGAAATAAGTCAATCAGAGAAAGACAATTATCATATGATCTCCCTGATATGAGGAAGTGGAGATGCAACGTGGGGGTTTGGGGGGTATAATGAATAAATGGGGAATAAATGAAACAAGATGAGATCGGGAGGGAGACAAATCATAAGAGACTCTTAATCTCACAAAACAAACTGAGGGGGGCCAGGGGTAGGGAGAGTGTTGTGGGGTTATGGACATTGGGGAGGGTATTTGTTATGGTGAGTGTTGTGAAGTGTGTAAACCTGGTGAATCACAGACCTGTACCCCTGGGGCTAATAATACATTTTATGTTTATAAAAAAATAAAAAAATTATTAAAAAAAAGAAATACATCATGTATCTGACCTTTCCTCATCACCTTCACCCTATGACTCTAGACCAATGCTATCTAATAGAAATTGAATGTAAGCCACATGAGTAATTCTGAATTTTCTAGTAACCAAATTAAAAAGAGAGGCATCCGGCTGGCTCAGTCGGTATAGCTCCTGCCTCCTGATCTCAGGGTCGTGAGTTTGAGCCCCATGCTGGGGCTTAAAAATTTATTTTAAGAAAAGGGTGAAAAGAAGCAAGTGAAATCAATTTTAATTACATACTTTATCTAACCAAATATCTCCAAAATGTTATCGTTTCAACATGTGATATAATTCATGTTGAAATATGAAATTACATTTCAACATGTACTAAACACAAATACTAATTGAGATTATCTTATACTTTTCTTCAGCAGTCTTCCTTTATTCTTTTTTAAAGATTTTTATTTATTTATTTGACAGAGAGAGACCACAAGCCGGCAGAGAGGCAGGCAGAGAGAGAGGGGGAAGCAGGCTCCCTGCTGAGCAGAGAGCCCGATGGCGGGGCTCGATCCCAGGACCCCGAGTTCATGACCTGAGCTGAAGGCAGAGGCTTAACCCACTGAGCCACCCAGGCACTCCTCTTTTTAAAGATTTTATTTGTTCATTTATCAGAGAGAGAGAGAGAGAGAGAGCGCACACAAGCAGGGAGAATGGCAGGCAGAAGGAGAAGCAGACTCCCCGCTGAGCAACGAGCCCAATGCAGGACTCGATCCCAGGACCCTGGGACCATGACCTGAGCTGAAGGCAAACACTTAACCAACTGAGTTACCCACGTGTCCTTCCAGCTGTCTTCCTATGCCTATGTGTATTCGGCGCGTACAACACCTCCAGTTTGGACTGGCCACATTTCAAGTGCTTCATAGCCACAGGTGACATGTGCTAGCCTATTGCACGAGGCATCATCTTTTACCGGGACTAATGAAGTTGTATTTTAATTGATCTCCTGCTTATATCACACTTCTTCCCTTCCACTCTCCCCGAGATATCCACCCCTTATCAGCCAGATTAATCCATTAAAAATATAGGCAAGATCATATTCATTCCCTACTCAAAATCTTCCAGTGACTTCTACCACACTTAAAGTCCAAATACTTCATCATTGTTTACAAAGCCCTGCCCCCTTTCCTTTCCCCTCTGCCCCTCACCCTGGAGCTTCTTTCCTACCACAGACCCTCCTTTCCCCCCCAGACTCCTTTGCCACCCCATTGACCTTAGCTGTTACTCAAACATAGCAAACATACACTTCTCCACCAGGACTTTCAATTGCTGTTCCTTCTGCTTGGAATTCTTTTCCCTCACATCTCTCATGGTTTATTCCCTCACTTTGTTCAGACCTTTGCTCAGACCACCTCAAAAGTGGCTTTCCCGCCCACCGTACCTAAAACGGAACCCCTGCCACTTGGGCTTCTCTCCTATCTTTATGCGTCTTCAAAGCGTTGACTATGAAGGTCAGCATTATCTGACCTTGTGTTAGATACTTATTTTTTTGCTTAGTGGAACCCCCAAATTAGAATATAATTTCCAGGCAAACATGGACTGTACTTTATTGACTACATTCGAGCTCCTTTATCTGAGTTTTAAGTAGGTGCTTAATAAATATTTATTGACTGAATAGAGAAGAAAGACAAAAAGCAGGAGCCTCTGACATTCAGAGCTGGCTGACACAGTTGGGCTGTGTTATATTCTCATTAGACATAAACTATCTCAGGGATCAACAACTTTAGACAAGCTTACGCTGAGACCATGATGAAATGAGACAAGTAAGGCCACTTCGTAATTTTGTCTAAGAATAGACAAAACAGGGATATGTGGGTGGCTCAGTCGGTTAAGCCGCTGCCTTCGGCTCCAGAATCCTGGGATGGAGTCTTGCATCGGGCTCCTTGCTCGGCAGGGAGCCTGCTTCTCTCTCTGCCTCTGCCCCTCTGCCTGCTCCTGCACTTACTCTCTCTCTCTCTCTTTCTGATAAATAAATAAAATCTTTAAAAAAAAACCAGAAAAACAAAATCAAGGTCAGCGTGCTACCCCTTCCCCCCACACCCTCTCTCAGACAAAATGAGTGACCACTTCTTCTTTATAAGTTACACCTTGATTCTTTTTTTGGTCTACCCTTCTTGTAACTAAAATTTGAGATACCCATCACAGAACTGTCTCGTTTTCTAACAGGACCAGTTTAAAAGGAAACTCCTCCTCCCCTTCCTTACACCCTTCTCTGAATCACTCAACCAAGGTACAAAATCCTGTCATACATTATCTCTGACACACTCTCTTACTGGGAGACCCCATGACTTTTAATGGTGTGAATTCTCCTTCATTACAATGAGTAGTAAGCCCAACTTACTCAATTTTTGCTGTTTCCCAGCTGCCTTTGGCAGTGAACAGAATGAATGAATGAATCAGTCTTTGCATTTGGAGATTACTGATGATCTTTATTCTCTTCTTCATAGTTTTCTATTTTGTCTGTACTCTTCAATGTTTCTATGAAAAACAAGTATTATTTTGGAATCAGGAAAATTTGAATACATGTTTTATTTTAAAATAACAACTAGCATTGTATATCAGAGATATAAATTCTTAGTAAATAGGGTACCTGGTTTTAAAGCCAATTCTGACACTTCCTAGCTGAGTAAATGTGGGAAGTTTATTTAGCCTTTCTCAATCTCACTGCTAAAAAGCAGGGTGTATCTTGAGATCCCTTGAGACTTTAAGAGCTTTAATTAAAATTCCTCCAAAGCAACTGTATTTAACTCGACACAGTGATATTCAGGAATGGAGCAGTGAGGTGAGTGTTAACATATGATCATATGCCAAATTGTTCTACTTTTCCCGTTATATTGGACAAATTATTTTAAAACCTTGACCTCTTTATTCTCACCTACCAATTACAGGTTGTAACATCTCCCTTATATTGAGATTTCTTTCTTTCTTTCTTTCTTTTTTAAGATTTTATTTATTTATTTGACAGAGAGAGATCACAAGTAGGCAGAGAGGCAGGCAGAGAGAGAGGAGGAAGCAGGCTCCCTGCTGAGCAGAGAGCCTGATGTGGGGCTCAATCCCAGGACCCTGAGATCATGACCTAAGCTGAAGGCAGAGGCTTTAACCCACTGAGCCCCCAGGCGCCCCTGGAGATTTCTTAAGTATAATTTTTTAAAAGATTTTTTATTTGAGGTGTGTCTGGGTGGCTCAGTCGTTAAGCTTCTGTCTTCGGCTCAGGTCGTGATCCCAAGGTCCTGGGATCGAGCCCTGTGTCCGGCTCCCTGCTTGGCGGGAAGCCTGCTTCTCCCTCTCCTACTCCCCTTGCTTGTGTTCCTGCTCTCACTGGCTCTCTCTCTGTCGAATAAATAAAAATTTTTAAAAAGATTTTTTATTTGAGAGAGAGAAAGAGAGCACGCGTGCAAGCAGAAGGGGCAGAGGGAGAGGGAGAGAAAGAATCTCCAAGCAGATTCCCCACTGAGCATGGAGTCCAAAACAGGGCTCAATCCCATGACCCAAGAGATCATGACCTGAGCTGAAACCAACAGTCAGATGTTTGACTGAGCCACCCAGGCACTCCTTAGGTATCATTTTGTAAATACGTGTGTCGAGTATCAGGTGTGGGCATCCTCCGTTTCTGTTCAACAGAACCACTATGGAAGCCAGTTATCCTAAGTGCTGGAGACCCAACATTGCCCCAACCTAAAGAACCTGAGTCAGGGCGCCTGGCTGGCTCAGTCCGTAGAATGTATATCTCTTGATCTTGGGCTCATGAGGTTGAGTCCCATGCTGGGTGTGGAGGTTACTTAAAAATAAAATCTTAGAAAAAAAAAATAAGGAAACTCAGAGCAAGTAGGCAGGAGGAAGATATAAACAGATGTTTGAACTATTGTATGATGTACCTAATAAGAGAGAGACGTTCAAGATCAGAGGACATAAGCGTATCAGGAAATAGTCTGCAGAAGAATAATAAGAATGTAAGGAAGGATGAGGAAAAGTAGAATATGTTGAAGGAGAGCATTCCATACAAATGAACCTTTTATAAACATGAACTAGCATTGTGTATTCAAGGTGAGATCACAGGTTAGTATTACTTGAGTGGGGTATGAAGAGTAGGGGGAAAGAAGAAGTGTGAAAGGAAGCAATAGGAGATGAGGTTAGATCTCTCAGAGGTGGTATATTCTATATTTCATCCCAATGCAGGGATTTCTCCTAGACTCTATATATGCACGCTCCACTATGCCCATATGGCTGTTTAAATTTAAATTATAATTACTTAAAATAATTCCATTCCTTGGTCACACTAGTCATATTTCAAGGGCTCTTTGGCCCATGCGGTAAGTACTGTTTTGACAGGACACATTTGTGTCCCTGCACAATGTTTCATGGACAACACTGCTTTATGGTGTCCCTGATAGACGCCCATTTATCTTCTACTTGAATGGTGGGGCAATAGCTACTTCCCAAGATAGCAAATTCCAATTTTTAAACAGGTTTATTTGCTAAAACATAATTTTAAATAATTTAACTCCTAAAGTACTTCCCTCTGACTTCTGCTTAAGAATCCTAGTTCTATGCATAAAAATAATAAGTTCATGCTTTTTTTCACTTAGTGGCTCTTTGTCTATTTTCAGACCTTGTCCTTGTCCTTCTTTTATTCTCTTTCTCAGGCCAATTCTCCCAAACACCTTCTGTGCTTCCTCCCATGCCTGTTTCCAGATTCTTTCTATTCTGGCGGCCCTCCTCCATATTTCTTCTAGATTATGTTTTCCTAAATTGAACTCTTTGTCTCAGTTGTGGTTTGATCAGCAGAAAACAGAATTACTACTTTCCTGTGCTCCAAGAACTTCATTTCCATAAATGGAATCTAAGCCTATTCTGCCTTTTTTTTTTTTTTAAAGCATGTCTCATTCTGTTGTGCATTTTAAGCTCATTGGCCAGTAATATCCAGTCCCCACTTTCTTTTTAACAGAAGTGCCTGCTGTAGTAAGTCTCACTAAGCCTGTATCAGACAAGTACCCTTTTCTTAAAATGATTTATTTATTTATTTGTCAGAGAGACAGAGAGAGAGAAAGTGTGTACAAGCATGGGGAGTGGCAGAGGGAGAGGAAGAAGCAAACTCCCCACTGAGTTGGGAGCCCAATGTGGGACTCGATCCCAGGACTCTGGGTTCATGACCTGAGCCAAAGGCAGATGCTTAACAGACTGAGCCACCCAGGCCCCCCCTCCTTTTTTAGATCTCTAATTTCTTGCTGTTGATGAGATTCTGTTATGCACTCCAGGGAAAAAGAGCAGCAGAATAGTGAAAAAACTCAGAGGTAAAAAAGTAATTAAGAAAAATCTCATGATTTATTATTAAATCTGTCCC
Organism: Enhydra lutris kenyoni; assembly: GCF_002288905.1. Lineage (NCBI taxonomy): Eukaryota > Metazoa > Chordata > Mammalia > Carnivora > Mustelidae > Enhydra > Enhydra lutris. The sequence goes on from NW_019154112.1 coordinate 10,941,135, forward strand.
ATAAAAATATTAAATCAGATATAAAAGAAAATATTAAAGAGAGAAATGATAACCTTTGACATAAAATGGTAATTAAACTGCCAATTGAAAATGGGTTGATGGTAAATTGCTCATGCCAATAAACGACTTTTAAGCCCTTCTTAGATTAATGTATGCACTGAACCATGAAGCAATTCCTTTCACCATACTAATACCTCTTTAATGCCTAAAAGCTTTAGTTCATCTTTGGAGACACAGGTGTATGTGTGAGTGCGGTGCTGCAAACTGCAGGGGGATGCAGGCACTGGGTTCTGATTCTGGCCTCTGAAGGAGGCCTGTAGGGATGGCCTAGAGCTGTTCCACCGGCAGCTCTGACCTTATAGAAGGAAAAAATTCCCTTTGTTCCTTCTGTGGGATCACATGCAGAAAGAATATTCCCAATCATTAATCTGAGTTATTAAAGTTGCCTTTTTTTTTTAAAGATTTTATTTATTTATTTGACAGACAGAGATCACAAGTAGGCAGAGCGGCAGGCAGAGAGAGAGAGAGGGAGAAGCAGGCTTCCTGCTGAGCAGAGAGCCCGATGCGGGGCTCGATCCCAGGACCCTGGGATCATGACCTGAGCCGAAGGCAGAGGCTTCAACCCACTGAGCCACCCAGGCACCCCTAAAGTTGCCTTTTGATTAGGCCATCTCTCCCTACCCTTCTTGTACCAGACTTTAACACGACAATTTTCCTCAAGCAAGATGTAGCGTACATTTGCCACAACAAGTGTGAGTCACCGAGTTCCCAGTAACGCAAGTACCTCAAATCCTACCCTGAGTATTTCAGTACCACTCCATGACTCCATGATGCTAGAATTGGGTATACGACAAACAGCTTCATCTCTCATGTTTCGTTATGGTATCAGTTTACACACTTAAGTGAGCCGTGTCGCCTCCTGTGTTCTGAGCCAGTACCCTGTGGCTGCTCAGTTGATCCGTCGTCTCAGAAAACTCTAGAAAACTGACAATGGAATATCTGGCTACTCCCTTTTAGGCTGTTTTCAATACATGGTCTACATATGCTGAGTAGTGAAATTATCCATAATCCCTTAGGCTGGATTATCTTCTTCATATCCATTATCTCCCTGGATCCCTACAACCCCTCATGAGACCAACAGAGCAGAAATGATTCCCCTTTCATGGAAGAAGAATCTGAGATCGCAAGAGAGAACATGTTTGTTCAAGATCACACAGAAAGTAAGTGGTAAACCAGGATTCAAACCTTAGTCTGACAAAAACCAAGAATGTATTTTTTATTATGATGCCTTTTCTATGTTAGGTAAAGGTAGAATTCATCTAAAACTTTTCCACTTATTTCAAGAAACTGGACTTTGTAGACTATTCATTTCGTCTTGGGAAGAAATAACCAGACTTATTCTATGGTACATTCTATGATATATAATCCCCTGGTGACAAAACTAAACACATGGTTTACAAAATATTCAGCAGTACCTAAGACTTGAATCACATGAACAACCACTTTCTACCTTTCGTACTTCAACTTATAATGTGTTCTTGGAGATTCTCTATTGAGCAGGGTTATGCAAAATGATGATACAGTAGAATTTGGGGCCTGGAAGGGCTTTTCATCTTTTAAACCTTCTAAAATTAGCTCTTAATAAAGAAGATTTTATTTATTTATTTGATAGAGAGAGAGAGATAGACAGACAGACAGACAGAAAAGCAGAGGAAGCAATAGGTAGAGGGAGAAGCAGGCTCCCTGCTGAGCAGGGAGCCCAAAGTGGGGTGCTATCCCAGGATCCCAGGATCATGACCAGAGCCAAAAGCAGATGCTTAGCCAACTGGGCTACCCAGGTGCCCCCAAATTAAGTCTTTTTTAAGTGAAAAGGTAATCATGCAGGAAAAATCCAAAGAGTGTAAGAAGATATGTAGGTAGGTATATACATACATTTTTAAACTATTTGAATTTTCTTATCCTACTTGAGTATTTGAATATTAAGTATTAAATATTTATTATTAAATATATAAAAATAAAAATATATATATGTGTGTAAATACATATATATATATATATATATATATATATATATATATAATTTAAATCTCAACCTAGAGCTCCAATTCCCTAATCTTCCTCCCCAAAGGCAATTTCTAGATCTCCCAGATGTCTAGGCACACACAATAGAAATGCAAATGAAAGCACGCTGTGCATACTGTTCTGTATCTTGCCTTTTTTTTTTTTTTCCTTAACAGTATATCTTGGAGGCTATGCATTATTTTCCAGGGCTACATAGTGTTCTGTGTTATAATTTATTCAACCAATCTTAATGATAGAAATTGGGGGGGGACTGTATTCAGTCTTTTGTTATTATAAACATTACTGTAGTCTTAACCTTTACATACCTCTTAACTAAAACTGGAATTGCTGGGCCAATCTGTATGCATTTCTATTGTACCCTTTTATCATTGTTAAACAACCTTCTTGGTCTAGTTTAATGCTTTTTCGTATAAAATTCAACCTCGTCTGATAATAATGGAGTCTCTATTTTCTTTTTGTGTGAATTTGATCTATCTTTGACCATTCTTTTTCACCTTCAAGCTCTGACTGACTTTATTATGTGCGTCTCCTATTTGGTACTTATATTTAGGTTTGCTTTGTAATCTAAACTGAGATTCTTATCTTTTAATAAGCAAGTTTATCCATTTTATATGAGTTCTGTCATCCAATTTTGTTATGTTTTCAGTTTTAAATGCTTCATTTTTTTTACTTGGTTGCTTCTCAAAAATCTTTTGCCAAAAAGGGGCACTTGGTTGGTTCAGTCAGTGGAACATGCGACTCTTGATCTTGGGGTTGTGGATTTGAGCCCCATGTTGGGTGTGGAGATTATTTTAAAATAAAATCTTTTTTTTTTTTTTTTTTTTTTAAAGAGCGTTAGGAAAGATAACAAGAAACTAATGAAATTGGTCATACATGGGGCTGGGGTAAGATCAAAGTGGAAAGAAGAAGGGAAGGAAAAACACTTGTCTGAGCATAACATGTATAATTCTTATTTTGGAAACAAATATTTTAAACATTCAAAAATAAAACTAAATATAGGCATAATTCTAAAATTGAATATAAACAGAAACAAATGAACCTAGTTGTATTTCAAATGAACATAACTTCAGAGAGAAAAAATAAACGAATCCAGGTAATTTTGAACACAGCACTTTATCTAGCCTCAATGTAAAAATGAAAAAGAATGCCAACAAGTCTTAAACCCTATAATTGGTTGGAAACTTCAGGTTTTTAGTGTTTCACCTTAATAAACACATACTTTAAAAGATGTTTATTAAGGTATCATTTACACCCATACAATTCACACATTTAATGTATGCAACTCAATAGTGTTTAGTATATTCACAGTGTTAAGTAACCATCACCATAATCAACTCAGAACATTTCCATTGCCCCAAGAAGAAACTTCACACCCACTAACACATACTCCCCGTCTCCTTCCTACCCTTAGACAAACACAGATAGACGTTCTGCCTCTGTACATTTTGTTCCGGACATTTCATAAAAATGGAACTCTACAGTTTGTGATCTTTTGTCTTTGGCTTCTTTCAGGTAGTTTTCCTAATGTGTTCAGGGTTCATTCATGATGTAGCCTGTATCAATATTTTGTTCCTTTAATTGCTGTGTCATAATATTCCATTGCATGCATACACTACAGTTTACTTTCCATTTATCATACTGGACATTTGGGTTGTTTCCACTTTATTGAGAAGAAGTGTTGTTCCCACTATTTACATTGTTAAACAGAAGCGATGAGAGCAGAGATTCTTCTTTGTTCCTAATTTTTCACTATTTACTCTGGGCCAAGTATTACAATGGTCCCCTAAATTCCAGACCTTCCCAGCTCTCCTGTCAAATGCAACTTGTTTTTGGTACGACCTGCTTTATATACAGATCAGTAAGAAAAAGCCCACTCAGCAGAAATAAAATGGGAAAGTGGGCAAAGGCATAAACGAAAAAAGGCATAAAACAAAAAACAGTGGTAAACATGGTATAGAAATGTTCTACCCGCCTGGAAATCAGTTAAAAGCAAACCAAAGCACCATACTTGCTAGTGCAATTAGCAGAAATCTAAAACATAACAAATGTGCTATGAATAATGTTTCTATGACTCTTTATACACAAGTTCTTGTGTGGACATGTTTTCAGTTCTCTTGGGTATATACCCAGGAGTGAATTGCTCGGTCATATGGTAACTCTATGTTCAACATTTGAGGAACTGTCAAACATTTTTTCTTTCTTTTTTTTTTTTTTTAAGATTTTATTTATTTATTTGACAGAGAGAGATCACAAGCAGGCAGAGAGGCAGGCAGAGAGAGAGGAGGAAGCAGGCCCCCTGCTGAGCAGAGAGCCCGATGCGGGGCTCTGCGGGGCTCGATCCCAGGACCCTGAGATCATGACCTGAGCTGAAGGCAGTGGCTTAACCCACTGAGCCACCCAGGCGCCCCTCAAACATTTTTTCAAAGTGGCTATACCATTTTACATTCCCACCAGCAGTGAATGAGACCTCCAATTTCTCCATATCCTCACCAACACTTGCAGTGGTCTTCTTCTTCTTCTTTCTTTTTTTTTTTTTTTCTTTTCATTATAGCCATCACAGTGGATGTGAAGTGGCATCTTATTGTGGTTTTGATTTGTATTTCTGTAACGGCTGATAATGTTGAGCATCTTCTAACATACTCATTCATCATTTGTGTATATGCTTTGGAGGAATATGTAGTCAGAGCCTTTGCCTATTTGTATTTTTATTAGTAAGGGATAAGTGTTTTTATATATTCTGGATAGAAGTCCCTTGTCAGACATATGAATTGCAAATATTTCTTCCCATTCTGTGGGATGTCTTTCACTTTCATGATGTCCTGAAACAGAAGAATTTTTAATTTGGATGAAGTCCAGTTTATTTTTCTTTTATCATATGTACTTTTGATGCCTTATCTAAGAAAACATTCATTGCCTAAACCAAGGTGGTGAAGATGTATGCCTAGGCTTTCTTCTAGGAGCTTTATGGTTTTAGCTCTTACATTTAGGTCTATGATTAATTTTAGGTTAACTTTTAATATATGGTATAAGGGACAGGTGCAACTTTTAATCTTTAACATGTGAATATCCAGTTCTCCCAGCAGCATTTGTTGGAAAGATTATTCTTTCTCCATTGAATTGTCTTGTCACCCTTATCAAAAAATCAATTGATCATGTGAGGGTTTACTTTTGGACTCTCAAAGCTATGTCTTGATAAATATGTCTATTCTTATAACAGTATCACAGGCTTGATTCCTATAGCTGTAGTAAGTTTTAAAATTAGGAAACATGAATCCTCCAAGTTGCTTTGTTTTAATTTTTTTTTTTTTTTTTTTTTTTCAATTTTTTTTTTTTTTTTTTTTTTTTTTTTTTTTTGGCTAATCTGGGTCTCTTGCATTTTTATTGGAATTTTGGAATCAATTTGTCAATTTATTCAAAAAAGGAAGATGATATTTTGATTGTATTTGTATTCAATCTATAGATCAATTGGGGGAGTACTGCCATTTTAACAACATCATCTTTCAATGCATGAACAGGAAATATCTTTCCACTTATTTAGATCTTTCTTAATTTTTATCAACAATGTTTTGCAGTTCTCAGAATGCAGTTTTCACTTCCTTAAGAAATTTCTTCATAAGTATCACATTCTCTTTGATAGTATTGCAAGTGAAATTGTTTTCTTTTTTAAAAAGATTTTATTTATTTATTTGAGAGAGAGAGTGAGAGACAGAGAGAGAGAGAGCATGAGCAGTGTGAGGGGCAGAGGAAGAAGCAGACTCCCCGCTGAGCAGGAAGCCCAATTCGACCAGCCGTTCTATCCTGGAACTCCAGCATCATGACCTGAGCTGAAGGCAGACATTTAACGGACTGAGCCACCCAGACGCCCCTGAAATTGTTTTCTTAATGTCATCTTGGTTTGTTCATTGTTAATAAATAAAAATACAATTGATTTTTGTATATTGATCTTTTATCCTTCAACCTCACCAAACTCATTTATTAGTTCTCATAGCTTTTTAGTAGATCCCTTCATCTTTTCTATGTACATGATCATATCATATCATCACAAATAGAGGTGGTTTTATGTCTTTCATTTAAAAAAGATTTATTTATTCATTTATTCTCTTATTCTTTTATTTATTTTAGGCAGAGGGAGAGGGAGAGAGAATCTTTTTTTTTTTTTTATCTTTGTAATTTTATCTTTTTTTCAGTGCTCGCTTCGGCAGCACATATACTAAAATTATCTTTTTTTCAGTGTTCCAAGATTCATTGTTTATGCACCAAGCCCAGGGCTCCAGGCAATACGGGTCCTCCTTAATACCATCACTGGGCTCACCCAACCCCCCACTCCCCGCCCCTCCAAAACCCTCTGTTTCTCAGAGTCCACTGTCTCTCATGGTTTGTCTCCCCCTCCGGTTTCCCCCAATTCACTTCTTTCCATCTCCCAATGTCCTCCGTGTTATTCCTTATGCTCCACAAGTAAGTGAAACCATATGATAATTGACTCTATCTGCTTGACTTATTTCACTCAGCATAATCTCCAGTCCCGTCTATGTTGATATAAGGGCATCTCAGCTCTTTCCAAAGTTTGGCGACTGTAGCCATTGCTGCTATGAACATTAGGGTACAGATGGCCCTTCTGTTCACTACATCTGTATCTTTGGGGTAAATACCCAGTAGTGCAATTGCAGGGTCATAGGGTAGCTCTATTTTTAATTTCTTAAGGAATCTCCACACTGTTCTCCAAAGTGGCTGCACCAACTTGCATTCTCACCAACAGGAGAGAGAATCTTAAGCAGACTCTGCTCTGAGCGTGGAGCCAACCCAGGGCTTGATCTCACAACCCTGAGATCATGAGCTGAGCTGAAACCAAGAGTCAGACGCTTACCTGATTTTGCCACCCAGGCACCCTGATTTTGTGTCTTATTCCATTTTGGATGACTTTTATCTTTTTTTCCTTGCTTAGTTGTCCTGTCTAGAACTTTGAGTGCAATGCTAATGAGAAGTGGCAAGAGCAGACATCCTTGTCTTATTCCTGATCTTAGGGGGAAAGCATTCAGCCTTTTGCCATTAAGTATGATGCTAGCTGTGGGGTTTACACAGTTTAACACTAAAGTATTAGGGATAACAGGCATCATATCTGCAATTTACTCTCTCAAAGGGTACAGAAAAAGTGATGGTGTGTGTGTGTGTGTGTGTGTGTGTGTGTGTGTTATGGAGGAAGAACAGAAGGATGGTGAATGTGATAAGGTCGATGTGGTGGATGAGGACTGAAGAACTCCAGAGTTCTGCAGTCTGTTTCCCCTGAGTCCTTTTACCAACTGAAAGGTTTACGGGCTGCCACCTCATCTATTCATTGAGTTTGAGAGCCATATTCTTGGTTTGATCTTTACTGCAAACTCAAGACACTTCTTAGTTTTCATCTTTCGTTACTTGGAGTTAAGCAGCAGTTGCCTCTTTCAATGCCACAAGTTCTGAATTTCTAGACTCTCTATTCCCTTTGGTTCCTGCTTGTAAACTAGCCAGTTATTTCTGAACCCATCTGTCTTTTAGTAATTTGGAAATGCAGCAAATACTAACCCATCTCTTCCCCTAAATTACAAGTCTAGAGACACATCATTTGCTTTGCCAATTATCAGAGGCAGTAGTATATTTTGCCACAGTATAACACGGATCAACATTTATCCTCAAAATGTTTCATATTTGGCCAGTGGGAGACATTTGAAGCTGGCTCCTATGCCCTTCTGCTTATTATTCTTTGGACACAGCCTTATTTTTTGGCAAAATTAGATATTCCAGGTTCATCTTATACTTTCCCTTCCCTAGTCCTGTAACCAGCCATTTATTCAAGAGCACTAGTTCCTTGAATCAAAAATGGTATTGAGAAACCAAGATCTAGGAGTTCAGTGTGCTCATTGCTACAGAAATACCAATCCTTCTAAGTCCTCCCAGCAGAACATGCTAAGTGATATGTGTATGTATATACATACACAGGAAAACACATACACACATACCGGTCTATCAACTATCCACCTTGAAAACCAAATGTCACACTGATACTTCTATCTCCAATTTCAGTTTGATACTCTAGCATTTCTTCTAGCCTTCCTGTGTACCATATTTGTGCCTCCTTTCTCCATCAGTAAGAAGCCTGGCTCCATTCCTCAATATATTTATTTATCTGCTCAACCCCTCCATCTGGCATCAGCCTTCCAAACATTCAGGCTGTGTTGGCTCTACCTCTTCTGACACACAGACCACATTGACCAAGTTCCCTTGACCCTGACTCCAGCCCTGCTGAGCACTTAATCATATCCCAACCAAAGGAAGGGGGAAGGGGCCAACTAAATTTCTGAGGCAGTTATACTAGTAAAGAAATTATAATCTTGGCAAAAAACATTTGTGATTGTTGGCATCTTAAAAAGACCCTGAGGCCCCCAATTCAAGGGCTATCTACTACCTCAGCAGATGCTAGTCTATCTTAAATGACACAACAATCAATGCATATGGATGGGTGGGAATGTGGGGGTGGGGGGTTACGACTTCCTAGGAATAATTCCCTGCTCAGTTTAATACAACTTTTCTATTCCTAATGTGTGTGTATGTATTTACCTCTGTACATTATATATGCATACATATACATACTACTAGTAGGAGAAAATTGTCAAATGTATTCCTTTTTGTAATTCTAAGAACAAAAATGGGTACAAACCAAATAAAAGTAGTAGTCTATTTTTATTCCGATAATTTTAGTATATTTTGTTTTCAAGCTAATGTTAGCACTCTCACAAATTGAAATTTAATTCTGCTTGGAGTTAATATGTTGGTTTAGACTGGCAATTTGCTTTTCAAATTTGAGATGATCCTACCAAACATATTAATGAATGGTACATAGTTTCCAAACTATGTGCAGAAGAGTAAGCCATTCTGTATATCAGTTTGGCACATAAATAAATATGCCCATCTTTCCTTTGAAAAGGGCTAGTTCTTAATTATAGGGGGAAAAATCGGTAAACTAGAACCCAGTCCAACTTCTGAAAGCTTCCTGGGACATGGGCCAGCCAGTTTCCTGGTAGATAACTATTTGCCACCTCTCAGGTGGTCAGCTCTCTGACCGGGTGATGGACATGCTGATGAAGGAGGGCTGAACAGGGGAGGCTGTTATGGTTGGTGGAGTTCCTCTAGTTTTATGGTAGGGGGTGGGAGACTGTGATCCTCTGTTCCCTCACCCTCTCTGAGCCTATTTTCTTATCTATGAGACAAGAGGACTGGAGACAGTAATTTCTGGTTTATCACAAGTTTTATGATTCTTCTACTATGAGGGTTATTTATTTCCTTAAGTAAGATTTTCTACTTTGACCGGAAATCTTACCGTCCAAAAGGATTTGATGAACCTCGATTTCTGGCTTGCAGGAATTTAATGGAGGATTCAGGCATTGTCCATGTTTTTATTTAGGTGTAACTGCTCCTAAGAGCCTCTAAAGCAATTTGTCTCATAAGTGAAGCACAAAAATAAGTTCCTTAATTTTCTAATTATTCTTCCCTGCTCTGGATAACACCTGGGATTTATAATATATAGGCAGTGTCTAGTTATAACTTCTGATCAACTTGACTAGAGCTGGTGGTACGTCTGGGAAAGGTAGAAAAGTAGCCACAGGCTCTGTGAGAAGGTGTGGAGCTCCCCACTATCCAGCCCCCTCTGCTGAGGGGGCCCCAGGCCCTGGACTCCATGTGCAAGGGGTGCTGTCCTCGTGATACAGACAAGAGGTGAGGGTTCACGAGGACACCAACAAAAATGGCCCAGAGCCCTATATGAGAGAGAGTTGGGGGGAGTTTTGTCCATCTTTAATATTGCAACTTTGACGTTCACAGGAGACAGCAGGGGACAGGTTTGTCTTGGATGAAAAAACAGTTCCAGGGGAAAGCAGCCATTACAGGGAAGGTGAAGAATGTGCCATCCCCAAAAGCCCACCGTATGATCATAATAAGCCAGCTCCCAATAATTCTGTCCTTGATATGGTTGCTGGGAAGCTGAGAGTGAAGAGTCAAATGCTTGCACTGTCCAGTCACTATAAAAGTTACAGGTGGTTAAATGAAGAGTTGATCAGTGAGTTTCTCCAGTTATTGGTTCTCAAGAATATGAACAGCAAATGGGTTTGCTCCATTGGTTATTTTTCAGAGTGGCTTCGGATAATTTTCATTGAATACTTTGTATACTGACTCTTCATCCTGTTAACAGCTTGGTTTGACTTAAGAAAAATGCAACGAGTATGCTGGGTTTTTTTCTTTGGTTTGGTTTGGCTTGGCTTGGCTTCGCAGTAGTTAAATAAATACAGGAAAATGGATGGTCTTGTAAAAAAACAATTACCAATATGTAATTTAGTTTCTATCAATACTTTAAGCCCAAGAAATAACTGATAAACTTTATGGAAATGATTTGTAACTAGCCATTAAACTGTCAGTGCTTGCACTTCCTGGTGTAAGGATACGACGTACTGCTAAATGCCTTCCAGAGGGTAATGATTGTGCAGGGAAATGAATTCAAGCTGTAGCTGCTGGGGCAAAGAGCGAGTTGAAGTACCAATAGTGTTATCCAGATGCTGGAGGCCAGGATAACATATTCAGGCAAGTAAGCATCTAACACTGTTCTTGACTGCACGCCTTTAAGTTCTATACGCAGTTAAGAAACAAATAGGTTTGCCGAGAATTTCTGGAATGCCACTATTTCTAAAGTTAAAAATATATCTGCTTGACTATCAGTTGCATCTACATTTTATGACATACTTTGAAATGGCTAAATACAGAAGAAAATCTGATATCGGTGATCTAACATATAAACCTCAAAAAATGAATTCAAACCGGAAACTTTCTAAATTAATCATTTTAAATTTAGTTTCAAGAGAAGCAATGAAGGGGTGGGGTTAGGATGAAGGAGGGGAGAGGGGAATGTTAAAGCCCTGACTTGGAAGTCAAGAAAGCTAAGTATTGGCCTTGGAGTTCCTGAGCAGAGGGTGAGCTCAGCGAGGTCACTACTTGTCTCTGCCCATTTGCTTGGCTGAACTTAAGATACTCACAAAGTACTTCCGTGATCTAGGTAGCCATGATTCTAAGAGAAACATCTTATCCTCATCCGGCACCCTTCCTTCCTCAAATGCATAGTCCCGTTACTCAGGAGATCACAGCTTGTCCCACTCCGGTGGGACAGTAGACTCCAGGCACTGCTCTCAGCTCTTCAACAGAATCCAGGCATCATGCTCTGGTCCCCACCACCTCCCTTTGCTCTTTCACATTTTAATAGGCTATGGCTAATAAAACTTTAGGTAAATGAGTCAATGAATCACAGTAATTTTCCCTGGGCAGGCTGTGGGTATATTCAGGCATTGGATCGCAAATACGCACCTCCCTGAAGAGATATGTAATTAATCGAAGTCTTTGTAGAACGATCTTGTATTCAGATTGTTAAATCTTAATGATTATCTATTAAGGGAGGGTGAAAGGCAGCTTCCTACAGCCCTGCCTTTTCATTGTTTTGAAGGGGAATTTAAAAAAATTCAATAAATAAAGTGGTTTAAATTTTTTTATCAGTAATTAGTTGTATTATCAAGTATAACTAAAATGCTTTTACATAATATTTATATGATTTTATAAATACAGTTTGCCTGTTGTCTTATTTCTTGGACATTTTTCCCCATGTGCAACTGTGTGAAGATGCTTTGATTACAGAACAGTGTATAGAGGTTTCCATTTTGTCTCTGAGTAGGAGGTTGCTATTATGGGATTTTAAAAATCGTAGACAGATTCTAGTTTTAAAACTAAGGAAAAATCAGAGTGGTAATATCTCAAATGAATTTGAGCAGAAATGGGGCATTTGTTTGATTTTTATATAGCTGGGAGAAAAAAAAAATCCAGCCTTCCATATTCTCAACCCCTAGGGACTGACTATATGAGGAGAAGGAACATGTTTTTCTATCCCTTCCCTGCTGCTGATAGGATGTGGTAGGGGAAAAGTTCTTTTTTTTTTTTTAAAGATTTTATTTACTTATTTGACAGAAAGAGAGACAGAGCACAAGCAGGAAGAGTGGCAGGCAGAGGGAGAAGCAGACTCCCCACTGAGCAGGGAGCCTGATGCGGGGCTCCATCTCAGGATCCCGGAATCATGACCTGAGCCTAAGGCAGTTGCTTAACAAACTGAGCCACCCAGGTGCCCCGGAAAAAGTTCTTTTTACAAATTTTATATAGCATGGGCTAAAGAAATATTGTTACTGCAAATAATAGATAGCATATAGGTAATAGAAATAGAAATAGATAGCACTTTTGACTAGGAAGTAACCGTAGCTCTTTTTCCTACATGTATATAGTCTGCAAAAGTTTCAAATGGAAAATAAAAGAGTATTCTAAAAGTAGAACACTAGCAACTGTGCAAAGTAAATGAAAGAATGAGGTGCTTAGAGAGAAAAAACAGCCAGTGAGAAATGGCTGGAGATGGGGATGGCCCGGGGAGTAGGAACCCATGATGTCAAGTGTAGTCATCTGAATACATTCCCATGCACTCTGAGGCAGAATCAGGCCCTCCCCACCCCAGGAAATGCAAGGACAGTCATATTATTTGGGGTGGTGGAGGTAGAGTGAGGGAGGCTTCCTTACCCTCTTAAGGCTGTGAAAGAGTCTCTAAATGCTTACACAGATCAGAAAACTTGTAGAGGGCTTCTGGTCGTTAGTTGGTCGAAGCTGAAAACAGTCATTATTCGAGCCACCAGCTGCCTCCTCCATAGCAGGCTTGGTCCAGGTATCTTGTACAATGGTGCTTGTTATGGGTTGAATTGTGTGTCTCCCCGCAAAAAGCTATGTTGAGGTCCTAGCCCTGATACCTCAAAACATACCTCAAAACCTCAAAACACCCTCTTATTTGGAAAGAGGGTCATTACAGATGTCATTTGTTCAGATGAGGTCATACTGAAGTAGGGTGGGCTCCTACTCCGATATGACTGGAGTCCTTCTAACAGATGGCCACGTGAAAGCAGAGACACACAAGGAGAAGTCCGCCTGACCACAAGGACAGAGTTTGGAGCTGTGTGCCTGCAAAACAAGGAACTCCAAGGATTGCTGGCATTCCATCAGGAGCTAGAAAGAGGCGAGGAAGGATTCGCCTCTACAGGTTTTAGCGGGAGTATGGCTCTGCTGGCACCTTGAACTCAGACTTGTGGCCTCCACAATGGGGAGAGAATGCATTTCTATTGTTTGAAGCCACAACGGTTTGTGATACTCTGTTGTGGCAGCCCTAGGAAACGAACGCAGCTAGCAAGCCTGGGGTACTGGGGATTCAGTCCCCAGTCCGTCCCCTCAAAGGTGTTTCTAGCAGGTGCTACTTGGAGTGGGGTATGAATGGGTCATGCTCCCTCCTGAAGCCAAAGCCTGAGCCCTCTTCCCCTCTCCTCCAGAGGCAGCCCGGGTTACTCTCTCTCAAAGCACCTGAATCACAACAGCTCTTTACTTCCTTGGTGGAGGCAGAGAGACATAAAAAAGATCTTTGGCCTTAAAAACACAATACTGGCCTCTTCTTACTGGATTGATGGAAGGGATAGAGAATCTATTCTTCCCCGGTGAGGTTACAAGAATTAAAGGAAACCAATAACGTGAAAAAAAAAAAAGTTTAATGGATTTTTTTCTTCCTTAACAGCTGACCTTATCATGTTAGTGTGTGGGTGTTTCCTATTCTGTGCTGCCTCAAACACGATCTCAGTGATCTCAAACCTTGACTGAGAGAATGATACGAGCACCTGGGGGTGGAAGGGACACGGAGGTCCAGCGCCCTCCACCGCGCAGTGACCGGCAACATCAGCATCCCACCGAGGAGGCAGGGGTGATGGAGATATGGGCAGGGCTGTGAGCCACAGATGGGCACTGAGTGGCTAAGTGGCAAGGAGGTCACCTCTGCAATGAGGAATAACACACTGTCCTGTAATGACCCCCCTTTACAAAACATGCTAGTGCAAGGAGAAGTGAGTCACTTGGGTTACATATACACTTAAAGATAGACAAAGGACTGGGGTGCTGGGGTGGCTCACTCGGTTAAGCTTCTGCCTTTGGCTCAGGTCATGATCCCAGGGTCCTGGGACTGAGTCCTGAGTCAGCTCCTTGCTCAGCAGGGAGCCTGCTTCTCCAGCTCCCTCTTCCTCTCCCTCTGCCCCGTCCCTCCGTTCATGCTCTCTTGCTCACACTCTCTCAAATAGATAAACAAAATCTTTAAAACAAAACAAAACAAAAGATAGACAATGGATATCTGAAAGACTATATGTTGAATATTTGGAAACAGAGGTGTAAGGAATAGACATTTCCAAACAGTTTAACTGCCACCTTTCCAAAGGAAAATAAATGTTAATATATGAAATAATTAAAGATGCATAATAATTGTCTTAATAATAACAATAATAATAATTTTCCTGAATGTAAAAGATGGTGAAACTTCTTAACGTATTTCCTAAAATCTGTGAAATCACTGTCCTTGGTCTTTAAGAATTAGTTGTAGAGGTGCACATGGGTGGCACAGTCAGTTAAGCCACCGACTCTTGATTTCAGCTCAGGTCACGAAGGTCACAATCTCAGGGTCATGAGATCGAACCCTGTGTCTGGCTCTGCGCTCAACAGAGTCTGCTTCCTCTCCCTCTGTCCCTCCCCCCTTCTCTCTCTCAAATAAATAAATACATCTTAAAATATGAACTGGCTGTTAACTTGAGGAACTGAGAACCAGTGCGTTACCATCCTGCTTACAACAGGATGTTTAAACTCAGGGTAATTATGAGTATTTTAAGTTTAAAATAAATACCTCAAAATAAATGAAAATACAGGCCCAATCTTCCTCTACTAAGATGAAACAAAACCTTAAAACAAGACCACTTTTTTTGGTTTGCAGTTGAGATCAGTTCTTTCTTTTTCAAAAAATATACATCTAAAAAAACCTTTCAGTGCCCCCGCCTCCCGTCCTGGGTTAGTACCTCCTTCCTGCTGACAACCCTCTGCTAGTGCCCCCCCCCCCCCCCAGCTAGACAGGCTGCCCAGCCGGGGGCCTATTTATTCTCTGACATTTTCTTAACTCCTCTCTATAAGATACTACACAGCCAGTGGTAAGTTGTTTGCCATAAAATATCTCAGAGGAGAGAAAAAGTGCGTAAAAGCAAACAAAATTAGTAACTGTTGATAAATACAGATAATTGTTAAACTTGGGTGGTAGGTACATTCATGGGGGACACATTATGCTATTCTTTCTACCTCTGTGTATTTTTAAATTTTCCACAATAAAAGCTTAAGCAAGAATAATAAGGTTGATGTCTGGTCTCTTTTCATGGGAGACTGCTTAATGCCAAGTGGCAATGGATTTATTGAAAGTAATTAACACATCCTAATGAGCTATACACATGTTAACATGTGCCTTAATACCATTAACTGTGCAAGTATGTACCTAGAGGGCCTTTTTTTTTTTTTTTTTAAAGACTTTACTTATTTGACAGAGAGGGAGATCACAAGTAGGCAGAGAGGCAGGCAGAGAGAGAGGGAGAAGCAGGCTCCCTGCTGAGAGGAGAGCCCGATGAGGGGCTCGATCCCAGGACCCTGGGATCATGACCTGAGCCGAAGGCAGAGGCTTTAACCCACTGAGCCACCCAGGCGCCCCTCTAGAGGGCCTTTTGGAAATGACTCTAATGTGAGGAACATTACAAAGAGCAGGATGGAAAAGTTTGGAGAAAAGCATATTTTCTGAGAGGGCTTAAATTAAACCGTGATATGTAGGTCTTGAACCAATTCTGAGAGCGTCCTAAAAAATTTATCTAGGGGAAAATAAGGAAATATCTTGTATTTCGATTACCGAAATAGATACGACATTTCACGCCTGAGCATCTTTGTAGTGACTTGACCCTGGTGTGGTCACAAGGTCTATGATTGCCTGCATGTGGGGGTGGGTGAAGGAGCTTGGCAGGAAGTCAGCAGCAGCTCATTCCCCCACTGGTGCTCATCTAAGTCAGGCTGCTACACGCCAGAAGAGGAGCTTTGCTTTGGTGGAGTATCTGAAAATGTCAGCATTATTCTTTTCCGAAATTATTTTTGCCTCTTACATTTTAATTATTCTAAATTTTGGAAGGCATCTGAACACGGTAAAGAATCTTTATTCTGTTATTTTGGCACTTGCTGTACTTACAGATTCCCGTTTCTAGTAAATTCTTTTTAAATTGCTTTAAAAAATTAAACACAATATGAGTAGTTTAAGTGAATTTAGTGTTTCTGAAAAGTAAGTGGGGTCTGCCTTATGTAGCCTGAAGTTCTTGGTTCATTTACAGAAAATGAGGAGAACTGCCTTGGAGCTCAGCTCATATCCTGTTATAAATGAGGCTAAGACCAGGCCCAGTCTCAGACATTTTGAGACCAAGTCTGTTACTGGGGTGAATTCCTCATGATGTGGCACTCGCCAGCCCTCCCCAGCCCCTCTGGCTTCACTCAAGTAGCACATTAGTTTGACCTGCCCCAAATCCGCCTTTCCTAACCACCACCTATCTTTTTAAATCACTTGCCCTTGCAACTCAACTGGAACTCTCTGTTATCCATCTTTTATCAACATTAGAGATCATAAAAGATTCCGAATCTTTTAGTATTTAGAGTGTTTTTAAAAAAAAGCGTATATTTTTATTTAATAAATCAACTATTTATTAAATAAATCAGAAGAATTTGGGGTACTTTTATAGCAATTCGAAATTATGAAAATGTTTCTCATTATATTTTCTAAATTAAAGCAAAGAGCATTATATGTTTAAATGTTCTTTTAATGACTTGGATTAATCATCTTATAGCACCCGAGGGACCCAACTGGCCCAATTCTAGAATATTGGGCCAGGTAACTGCTATTAGAGGGGAGTCTGAGAAGAAAACAGATCTACCTTCTGGGCTGTGACAAGACCAGACTGTGGGCTATTGAGGGTTCAGTCAAGCAGGCTTAATGCAGCATATAAAAGTTACCACAGTAAATAGTAAGTGGTAGCTCACACATGTGGTTCCATAGGGAAGGGAGAGTCACTGCAAAATAACAGGACTGCTAGTATATGGGGACAGAACACGGCAGGAAGAATCCAAGAGTGGTAACTAAATTGTCAGTCAATAGGGGGTTAGTACAGGGAATGCCTATGGGTAGTAGGGCTTTGCTTCTCTTAAGAGAGACAGTGGTGACAGTCTGGCAGGGCAGGTCTTCAAGGGATTTTGTATACAAATAATCAAAACCAGGATCCAGTTATCGAAACTATAAGGTCTTAAAGCCTGCCTAGTCATTGCTCCTGAGATTCAAGGCCCCATTGCCCTAGTAACAGCAGCTTAAATGCCCTATCAGTTGTCTACTGCTGCATAAGACATTACAAGACACTTAGTGGATTATAGCAGCACACACTTATTATCCACAGCTTCCTTGGAATAGGAGTCTAGGCACCTGTTAGTTAGGTCCTCTGCTTAGGGTCTCAACAGAGTGAATTCGAGGTTCTAGCGTATGGTACCATATGCCTCTAGCTTATGGCACCTTCCCAGCATAGCATCTTACTTCTTCACAGCCAGCAGGGGACTTTTCCTCCAGTTGGCTACAGTGGAGTCTGTCACAATAGTAACGTGACCACTAGAATAACTTCCAACACCTTTGCCATATAATGCAACCTAATCAAGAGAAGGATGATCTCATTATAGTCACAGGTCCTACCTGCACTGGAGGGGGAGAGACAGCACACATACATCATGGGGAGGAAATCTGAGGGCCATTGTGGGATTCTGCCTACCAGAAATACTGAATTATTCAACATTGAGCCAACATTCATTGAGTGTTTACTAAGTACCCAGCACTGTGCTGAAATTGGGGATACAAAGCTGAACAAAGACAGATAAGGAAGCCCACAGATTAATGGAGGAGACAGAATTGACAATTAATTCTAAAACACATTAATACATTTGTAATAGTTGAATGTGAAAAGAACACAGAAAAGATAGTCAAGAAGGTGAGGTGTAGATCAGAGGTGTTTTCTAGACAGTAAAGAAAAGGCATTTCAGGCAGAAAGCATGCTTATCTCTCAAGGTGTGGAGATATTAGAAAGCCTTTTTGAGAGGCTTTGAGTGATGGGGCTTGATGGGAATGGATGGGGGCCTGTGGAAGAGAGGCCCAAACAGACATCAAAGGCCAGACCAGGAAGACAAAGAACTTGGGACTTCATTGTGGGCAAGAACCACGGAAGGAATTTGTGAAAGGATATTAATAAGTTAAGGTCACAGAGGCCAAGTTATACCAAAACAACCACAATGAAAAAGTCCTCATAAAAATAAACATTTCATCATAAACAAGCAGAACTGAAGAGCAAAAGCTCATACAAACTGATAATACAAAGACCAATATCCAAAAGAAAATGAGTAAGAGATAAGTAAAAGCAATTAACAGAGAAAACAAGGAAATGCAAAAGGCTGACCAACATAGGGAGAAGTGTTTAACATCACTTGTGATTAAGAAAGTGAAGATTAAAATAGTAAAATTTTGGCTATGAAAATTATTAGGATAATGCCTATATAAAAAAACATCTACATACATTTAAGACCATTGAAGGACAATTCACCAAAGGTTAAGCGGGTATAGAGGTTTCATAGACCATTTTAGTTTTCTTCTTTATACTCTGTTTTCTGAATTTCCCCAAGAAACCTTGGTAAGTTCTTAATATGACAACTAATATATTCATTTATTTTAAGAACTAGAGCTTCTAATGAAAAACAGCAGTTCCTGCCCAGCCAATTCACATCCAGGGGCAACCACTCTCCATTCTTCCAGTTGATTCTTCCAGTATTTACCTCCCTCTTTCTACATGACGTTCACACTTTGTTATCTCTGGACTGATCAATTTTAGCAATTACCTCCCGACTTCTTATTAGTATGCAGTGCTAGATTCAGCTCTCTGACTCGATCATCCTCTGCCCAATTCTTCCCCTTCTCCCCATAAGGTAAGTCATGGTAAATAATGACTGGTAAGTCGTTGACTGAAAAAGTAAGTCATGACTGAAAAATATTCAAATCAACAACGTTTTAAAAACGGTTATAATTATGTAATCATTATATGCGTTCTCAGTTACCTTCTGAGCCTGGCAGTGTAGTGTAGATACATGTCTTTTCCTGTACAAAGTTGTGTTTTTCTTAGAGTTAATAATTTTAAAAATTATCTCCTTTTTGTTTGCATAGTTTTCTAGGTTCTTGTTGATGTTTCTTAAATTCTCCAACATTTCTCAGATGCTTATCAACTTTTTTCATGCTCAAGCAAATTAAATAATGTCACTTCCATTTTCCTTTCTCTTCCATATCTCCCTTCCAGGCACCTCCCACCTTTGTCTGTCTTGTCTGGACTGGTTGTTCTCTGGGCTGTTGCTCCCCTGTGCCCTGGAATCTTCCTTTACTGCATCCCTTGGTTTGAATCTCTTCTTCCTGGACCCCATGTATTCTTTTTTTTTTTTTTGGCTTATGCCTTCTTTTGCTAAAGCACATCCACCAGCAGTTTCCTAAGATGCAGTATACGAGAGTAAAACTTCTTTCCTGGGCTTTGCTGTCTGAAAATATTTTTATTCTCATACTTGATTGTGTATATTCTATGCTTGCACTTGATGGGTATGGTAGGCTGTACTGAGTTCTAAATGAAAAAATTTTACTTTCAAAATTTGGATCAGATTGCTTCCCTATTTTCCAGTATTCTGTTGGAAAGCTTGGTACCATTTGTTTTTTCCTTTGTGACAATTTTTCCTCTTCTTTGGAAGATTTTTGATTATCCCTGATAGTCTGCTTTTTCATTATGACTTGGAATCAGTGCTGGAGGGTCTCTTTAGTCTGGTGATATATTCTTTGATTCTACTAAATAGTCTTGCATTGACTCTAATAATTTCTACCCTGTTTCTCTTTGTCTTCCTGGACCTCTTATTAGTCTCCTGCAGTGGGGATTGGTATGTGGGTGGGGGCCAAGTAGCTCCAGAAACATAAAGAAAAGCAAGCGTAGAATCTAGGAACAAAACAGGATGTGACATAGTGGTCTAACCCACAGATAAATACCTTGACAGTCAGGAGTCCTTGTAGGAAACAGAAACCTCTCTAGTTACTCTAAATGGAAAGGTATTGAAGCAATGACATTGGAAGGGCTGGGTGGGCAGACACTAGAATGAACTTCCAGGACTAACTTCAAGAAAGAGATGGCCAAACCAGCCTATGGCAGGGGGTGGATATCACTTCAGCCACAATGAGCAGGGTGGGGAATTAGAAGTCTCTATGCGAAGAGACTCTTAAAGTCACAAAACAAACTGAGGGTGGCCAGGGGGAGGGGGGTAGGGAGAGGGTGGTGGGGTTATGGACATTGGGGAGGGTATGTGCTATGGTGAGTGCTGTGAAGTGTGTAAACCTGGTGACTCACAAACCTGTACTCCTGGGGCTAATAATACATTACATGTTTATAAAAAAATTAAAAAAATTAATTTAAAAAAAAGGGAAAAAAAAAGTCTCTGTGCGGACCTGTTCAGTACAATACGCTAACACAGTAGTGACTCAGGAATCCGAAGTCACAGATGTCACTATCATGATGCCTCGTGACCCCACATGGTTGGGGACTAGACCCTGCAGTGCCACTGCAGGTCAATCCAGAGTCTGAGCACTGTGCCTGCCCGAGGTATGAGCTCGCAGCAGGATGACTGTGAGCCCTGCCTCTCATCCCCTTTCAAATCCCATCAAGTGCATCTAATTGGCAGAACTTGCACTCAGAACCCTCATCCTTTTTGGTATTCTAACCCCCACAGAACAGAAAAGCACAGACATTGGAAAAGAGGACAAGGGCCAAGTCAACACAACCACCAGTAGACAAAAATGCGGGGCGGTGTCATACAGGGCAGCCACGGCCTCTGAGACAGGGACAAGGAGCTGCTGCAGTGACAGGCTTGACTAGAGATGGTCAGGATTCATTACCCAGAAAAACATTAAGGTCAGACATGAGTCATACACACACACACACTTTTTTAGGCAGAGAAAGGTATTTCACTCACGTAATTTATACCTAGCCTCACTCCAGCAAAGAACTGGAGGAAAAGAGAAAAGATATGTTTATAAAGAAAGGCAGGGGGCATTCTAGTCAGCATGAATCTATCTGTCTAAAATTAGGAAATAAAAAGATTGTTCTGCCCAGTTGAAACATTTATTATGTAGGTATGGATAATGGCAGAGGGTCACATAATCAAGGGTTTGGGTTTGACATGGGCCAGTCCACTCAGAAGTTCTGACATTTCTAACCAGCCGAAAATAAGAGGATGCCATCAAAATAAAATCCATGTAAGCTTTTTAAAAAAAAAAAATAAGGGATTCACCTGAGTCATTGACTTAGGGATGAGAGAGAATATGAGATCTTCTGTTAAACCAAAGAATCCAAACTTTATGTATCTCTAAAGTTGAAGATGCCAACTTGAGTACAGTGACCTCCTAGGCTAGGAAATGTACAATGTTTTAAGATAATGGTTATGGGGGATGGGGCAGCGCCTGTGTGGCTCAGTCCTTAAATGTCTGCCTTCGGCTCAGGTCATGATCCGATGGTCCTGGGATAGAGGCCCACTTTGGGCTCCCTGCTCAGTGGGAAGCCTGCTTCTCCCTCTCCAACTCCCCTTGCTTGTGTTCCCTCTTTCCTTGTGTCTCTGTCAAATAAATAAATAAAATCTTAAAAAAAAAAATAATGGTTACAGGGGTGCCTGGGTGGCTTCGTTGGTTAAGCCTTCCGCTCAGGTCACAATCTCAGGGTACTGGGATGGAGCCCCACATCGGGCTCTCTGCTCAATAGGGAGTCTGCTTCTCTCTCTGCCTCTCCCCTGGACTTGTGCTCTCTCTCTCTCAAATAAATAAAATTAAAAAAAAAAAAAAAGAAAAAAGAAAGAGACAATGGTTACAGTCCAGTCTATAACATGTTTAAAAATTCAGATTTTTCCAAAGGGGCTAAAGACAACCCTGCAAGGACGTTTCCCTAGTTTTCTTCCTTGCATGTTTTCAGCTTCCACTGTTCTAAGTTGCTTCTAAAAGTTCCTTTGTTTGATTTTCATCTCCTCCTCACACCTGCATCAACAAAAATCTCCCTTCTCAATCTGTGCATGATTCCTTTTTACTAGCAACATCTAATTAGGAGTACTTGCAGTTTCAAGGCTTTAGAAAAGATTCCACTTGCTACGACCAAGTTAGAAATATGGGCCTATATATATCTAGACTGTATTTTAATTGAATATGGGCTGTTTCTGAATTTTAAGCAACTTTCACATAACTAATGTTCGTATTCAATAACCAAGGCTATGTAAGTGGCATAAAAAGAAATCACAGGCTCAGATGTCCAATCTTTAGGGAAGCATTCTTCAAATGAGCAGAAATAGACATTCAATGTGTTTTAGGGACCACTCAAACGTTTTCACAGGCCTACATTACATTTTACACATCTTACTCTTTGATGCCCCAATAAAGCTGATTCCCAACTAGATTTCTCAGATGATAGTGGTCAACAAGTAACATCTGACCAAAATCTTTTGAATGCCATCTCCGCATCTGGTAAGTTCCCCAGTGTGGAGCCTCCCAAACCCACACAGAATTCGGTGAAAGTACATGTCCTATCCTCCGCTGGGATATGCAGGCATCTGACTTCAGTGTCCAACCACATAGGACCATGATGCAGACACAGGTTAGATGAGGGAGGGAAAGCTACCACCAAGTCTTTGTCAGTGTGGCTGGCAGCAGCATCGGGGACTCGGGGTTCTGCAGCGGTGGCTGTGGCGAGTTCTTGTAGGGAAGAGGGGCAGCTGACTAGGATTTTGGGGAGGAGCTCCTTTCTCCAGCCAGTGCTGGTGTGTGGTTCTGAAACTTGGACTTAGAGGCTCAGCCAGTTCTGCTTGCCCTTCCAAAGAGTCTGCATTTAGTACCCTCCTTTCTTAGATCAGCTTAGCAGTTCTTGAAGTGTGTGGTCCAAGGGCTCTGGGGGTCCCCAAGACCTTTCAGGGGACCTGTGAGATCTTCCCTTTTCTAACTTCAGATCTGTGTGAAGCCAGGTTTTTTCTTCAATACACCTCAATCAAAGCAGTATCATGGGGTACCTAGTGGCTCAGTCTGTTAAGCATCTGCTTAACAGCTCAGGTCATGATCCCAGGAGCCCCAAGTCAGGTTCTCTACTCCGCGGAGAGCCTGCTTCTCCCTCTCCCTCTGCCTGCCACTCTGCCTATTTGTGCTCTCTTTCTCTCTGTCAAATAAATAAATAAAATCTTTAAAAAAAAAAAGTCCACTGCCATTCTTTTATACTTATAAAAATTACTACCCTGTTCTGAAAGTATCATTAAAATTGCTGATACATCATTAACAACTACTGTTACTAAGTTTATTCATTGTAAGTCATACTATTCATCCAATGAACATTTGTTATATCTGCAGAATATGGCTTTAGGCTGGCTCTTCAAGTTTAGTAATAGGTCACAGTAACTGACATCAAAATAAGAAAAATGCTGAACATATTTCATTTCTACCCAAACACCTAAAATGTACAAGGCTCCATGGTACAAGCCTTCTCTATAAATGCACAACCTATAATTTCTCAGAAATCCCCAAGCAATGTAAAATTTAAGTGGTTAGACTATGATTGTACTAGAAAAAGCCACAAGCTTTGGTATATAAGTTTGTCTATAAGTTGTTCTTTCATAAGTTGTTCTTTTAAAACTACATGTGTTAGTTTGGGTTCTCTGAGAAACAAATGCTAAAATGGGATTAAATGTGAAAGAGATTTACTGGGGAAACGTTTTGAATTATAAAGGAGAAAAGTAGGCAGAGTCTGACACCTGTGATGGGGAGAGAGAGGAAAGGAGGACTGGGTAAGAAGTCTTAGACAGCCAACAGTCGACAGTCAGAAGAAAGTACTGGGCAGGCTAACAGGGAGTCCTTGAGCCAAAGTCATCCATCGGGGAATGGGCCAACACACTCATTCCCTGGCTGGGAACAGCCTGGGGGAAGTGGGGCCTCAGCAGGAACGCAGGGGTGGATCCCATGGGGCAGCAGTTGGGGTTCTCTGTGAACCCTGCTTCCCACACAAGGAAATGTGAGTGGTGCATTTCCACTACCGCTACATCATCTTTTGGAGGTCTTCAGGTTTTTTTCGTTTATGTTCGATGGACATAAAGACCATAAATGTTTTCATGCCACCGAATTGTACCTACGTATTTGACGGCTTGTCATGAAACACGTTACTGTTAACAGAGATTAAGGATTCTCTTAATACAACATTCCGGTTGTTACATATTTTGTATTAGTTTTTGAAGTATCTAAGTTGTCTCTCCTGTATCACTTACCACACACAGGTGAGACTATACAAAATAATTTGACATAAGGACTTCTGGAACGTTAACCTAATAAAAACTTTCACTAATGTGGGCTAACTGAATGATGACTAAATGACGGAATGTTTTTAAAGGAATGTGGTTATTACTCAGCAGCATACACAGTAACTGCCATTAGAAGGACACATGTTGACTGAGAGAGAGAGAACCGATACAAAGACCGAATGACTAGGCCCAATTACCACACCACTTAGTTTGTTTCTGAGAATACACTTTTAAGAAAGTTTATATTCTCGCATAAAACGCCTACAATTTTCTCAAGTAATATTGCACTTTAAGTCATATCACAGCATTATCAGCCCACTGCATTGTCTTCTACAGACCCTGCAAACCCTTTCTTGCTAGGTAATTTAAGTGTAGTCTGGGGGCTGAAGGTTCAATCTCCGGGACTGAGTAAAGCCAGAGGAAGGATGCCTTAGGCGAGCCCAGCAGTTTCCAAGTCTTCCTTCATTCCACAGCTGTAAACTGGATATGACTTTTTCATGACCCAGTTATCCAAAGGCCACAACAGAAGAGCTTTTGAGTCATCAAAACTGACTAAGCTGGCCCATTTCATCCTCCGCTTTGTATCTAAATTTTATTGACCCTCTGTATCTAAATTTTATGTTTAACAAACTAGTATGTATTTCAGCTCAGTTCATCCATGCAAAAAATCACTAATTTTCCAAGTAATGATTTTTAATGCTATATTCATATAAAACAATTTCAGTTCAAGTATTCCAAACTTGGTTTCTTAATATTTCCCCACAGAAAGCCTAGAGATTTGGAAAAATACATTTAAAATTGAAGGACAGCTACACTTACAGTGAGAGTATGTGCTACGCACTGTTCCAAGTGGTTTACATGTACTTACTCATTTAAATATCTTCCCACTACCCTATGAGGTAGAACTAGTATTAACTCCAATTTATACATGAAGATAACTGAGGTATAGAGAAGTTAAATAACGTTTCCAAGATCACATGGCTAATAAGTAGCAGAGCCAGGATCTGAACCCAAGTAATCTGGTCTGAGTTAGATTTTCTGTTGTTACTATGGCCTTACAAACTATAATGTATTACTTAACTCACACATAAAAAGTCACTGTTACCTAGCATGTGGCAATAAAAATCATTAAAACTTGTTTTATTTACATTTGCATTTTGTAAGCAGCTGATTAAACTGAAATGTGATGAAATGAGTTTGCAGCTCTAACCATCATTTATATACTCCAATTTACTTAAAGTAAAATTAATGTGCTAATACAGAACTATTTCCCCTTTCTTTTTTTTTTTTAACTACCCTTTCTTACTTTATAGCAGCATATTTTCTTTCAAGGCATTATTTATGTTTTTAAACACATTATAGAAATTAAATGATTTAAAGGATATACAGAAAGCAAACAAGTGGAAATAAATTCGGATCTACATATTCAGAAAAAGATACTGAAGTTAATAATATATGTGTCTTAAAAATCAATACAGCGTCCTTTTCGTTCCCAATCTCCGTATCGGGTAGGTTCTGGGCCTCTGGGTCCACCTTTTTCTTTGGTAACAGGATTAATATCATCTGGGAATTCTAAAGAAAGACAGAAGATGCAAAAACAGTAGTCAACAGAAACGAGAAAGGCATTCTGCCCAATTTTGAAGACAGGGTTACAGGAGATACCACTGACTAGGTTATTGCTATGCAGTCTTTTAAATGAACCGTAAATGTGGTTCTTTTTCCCGAGTTTGAGAAATCACTTCAGGATACAATTGTCATATTCAACAGACCTTATCACCTACATTAATTACTTAGAATTCTTAGAATGTTCTCAGGCCCCAGTGTGGGGAGTTAGCTGCATATATGCTGATGGATTGTAAGAGAAGGAATGGAATGCAGGGAATATAGAGTACAAATCCATAACATTTGAAAGGTCTTGAAACAAGATTATTTTGGCTCAGTGCCTCAGTTTTCTTAACAGTAAAATGGGTACAACAATTGTACCTGATTTAGCCTGTTGAGAATTAAAGAAACACATGTAAAGGATTTAGCTCAGTGCTGGGTACATAAGAATGCTCAATTAATTTTAGCTATGAGAACTCTTGCGCTTCTTCACAGGGTTTTGGCTTCAGCAAGTAGTTGGCTGATACTGCCGCTTATGGACATAAGAGATATCACTATTAATACTGTGTGTTCATAATAGGACCATCCATCTTGAGTCAGGCCTACTTTTGAGCACTTTATTCACAGTAACTCGTTTTGTCCTCATGATAGTCCTACGGGACAGGAACAATTATGGTCTCCATTTTACAGATGAGGAAAATGAGGCACAAAGAGGTTCAGAAAAGTTCTGGTCATACTGCTACTACTGTGGTAAAATGGAATTTGAATTCAGACATTCTGGTTGCAGTCTTGTTCTCAGCCCATAAACTACTGCTCTATATATGGGAAGAACGGAAGAGGAATCAGCTATTAGAAAACCTCAATTCTTAAGCTGTGTCTCTTTAGAAAGCTAAATGAACATCGCCAAAATCATGTAGTCCTGCTCTAGGAAAAAGAAAATAGAAAATTTACCTTGAAAACGTTCAAATACTTAGCTATTTTTAAAATTCTTTCTCCACTATGAATAAACTCTTCCCCACCTATCATTCTGTTTTCTAGAAAACTCCATCCTTGGACTTCCTCTGAAAGCCTCTAAGGGAAGCTCTTCTGTCTCCCGTATCCCCAGGGCTCGCTGAATGCCTTAGTCAGCTTGGGCTGCCATAACAAACTGCCACAGACTGACTGGCTTCAACAATAGAAATTAACTTTCTTATACTCTGGAGGCTACGAGTCTGAGATCAGGATGCCAGCATGGCGGGTTCTGGTAAAGACTATCTTCCTGGCTTGCAGATGGCATTGTGTTCTCTCAAGGCAGAAGAGAAAGACAGCGAGCTCTCCAGTGTCTTTTAGTATGAGAGCACGAATTCCATCATGAGGCCCCAGTCTCAAGACCTCATTTAAACCCAATTATCTCTCAAAGGCCCCATCTCCAAATACCACCACTCTGGGGTGTAGGGCTTTGAAAAGGATTTCAGGGAGACACAATTCAGTCCACAGCACGAAGGAAGAAAGTGTCAAGACATTCCTGTGGCTTACTGCTACTTCCAGCTTCTCATCTCCCACCAAACCTCTATAGCTTTTCCTCTTTTGAATTCCACACCATTCACTTGTCCAACACTTTGCTCCAATCTGGTAATAAAGACTTTTTATCTTCTTGGATAGGATCAATACTTGGTTCACAGCTTCACCTCTCCCCATTATCTTTCCTACCAATACTCATATTAGTAACCTCACATACTGGCAACACAGAGGTCCCTGTCCTCTTTCCTAGTGATTCTCATGTCCACTTGCATTATCTGCATTGATTTCATTATCTCCTGAATATGTTCCCTCTCCAAGTCCCACAGCCTTGAGTTTTCTTCTTTCTGAACACAACCTTCTATGGAGGCTTTTCCCTCATGTTTCTTTAACCTAATTTTCACCCTCATAATAACCTGCAGTTTTCTGAAACTTTTTACTCTCGCTAGTACCACCCTGAGTCATGCTCAGTTACATTCTAGACTAATACAAGCATTTTCTAACTCATCTGTTTTCTGACTCTCATGATGTTAGCCTAATCTGCAGAGAAGGATGAATTAATCTTTATAAAACAGAATCCTTCCTCCACATCACATTAAGTGAAATAAGCCAGACACAAAAGACTATGTACTATATGATTTCATTTATATAAAATCCTAGGAAAGGCAAAATTATATTGACAGAGAACAGATTCACGGTTGCCAGAGGGATGGGGAAATGAGACTAATTATAAAGAGGCACTAGGGGCTCCTTGCGGGATGGTACCGTTGTATACTTTGTTTTGGTTACATGACTATAAACACTGTTAAAATTCACCAACGTGTTTACTTAAAATGGGTGAATTTTATTATACACAGATTATACTTTAGTAAAGCTGATTAAAATAATCTCCATTCAAAAACATTCAGAGCTTTCCTCACTGTCCACTGCATAAAGCCCATATGCTATAATCTGGTACCTCAGGCCCTCCCAGTTTGAGCCATAACTATCTCTCTAGCTTTAGATTTTATTAATCCACTATGTACACTCTATGCTGCAGCCAGAAGGCCCACTGGCCATGTCTCACAGGTACCATGTTCCCTAGCCTCTTTCCCTCTGACCACACCTTTCTCTTTCTTGAAACATGTCCCTACCACTCCTTAACTACTTATGATTTTATTGTGCCTTTAAACCCCAGCTCAAATGTTATCTCTTTTCTCTACTTTTTTTCTGAACTTCTTTGCACATCTCTTATGCCAGTTATCATACAACGTCCTGTTCACAGTTAGTTTTGTATCTCATTTTCCTTATTCACCTTTGCATCAAACAGCATACTCAGCTGCAAACAATCTTCCTTTATTATCTTAATAATGAAGTCTACTCTCTGCAAAAGGACAACCTAAACACTTTTCTTAGAACAACGTATATACCAGAAGCAGGGAGACAAGCCTAGAAAGGAAACAGGAAGAGGACGGACCAACAGAACCACAGATGCTTGAATTTGGGCTTTGTTGGTAGGACGGATAAGAGGAGAGGAGTTTGACAAATGTTAAGAAGGTGGTACCAACAAGACTAGGAGCCAGGACACAGGAGGAAGCAGGAGTGAAGAACTATCTGCAGATTTCTGAATCTCTGCTTCTGGGCAGAGGTAGAAGAGCTTAAGAAAGAGTTCAGGAAGAAATGGAATAGGAGGAGGAACTGGACAAAACATAACCAAAACCAAGACAGGAGATTTCCAGAAGCATTGGTTAACAATGCTGAAGCTTGCAGACAGTTCCTATAAAATGGGGATTGGAAAGCATTTGCTGGGTTTGGTGATATTTACTAGACCAGCTTCAAAGAGATGGTATGTTCAACACACATTTCAGAGACTCAAAAGTTACAATGAATACCTAGCATTGTGTCAAACAGATGATTATCTTTTGAAATGTATCTTTTCTGGGGCCCCTGAGTGGCTCAGTGGGTTAAAGCCTCTGCCTTCAGCTCAGCTCATGATCCCAGGGTCCTGGGATCGAGCCCTGCATCGGGCTCTCTGCTCAGCAGGGAGCCTGCTTCCTCCTCTCTCTCTGCCTGCCTCTCTGCCTACTTGTGATCTCTGTCTGTCAAATAAATAAATAAAATCTTTAAAAAAATGTATTTTTCTTTTTTATTGTATTAAATGTATACAATAATTATCATTTAACCATTTGTAAGTATACAATTCAGTGGCATTAACTACAT
This sequence comes from Enhydra lutris kenyoni, assembly GCF_002288905.1. NCBI lineage: Eukaryota > Metazoa > Chordata > Mammalia > Carnivora > Mustelidae > Enhydra > Enhydra lutris. The sequence goes on from NW_019154112.1 coordinate 10,970,898, forward strand.
TCTCAATGGTCTGCAACCATCATACTACACCCAAAAGTTTTTCATCATCCTCAATGTAAACTCTGTACCCATTAAACAAAAACCTTTCCTTTCCCCCCACCCCCAGACTTTGATAATCTCTATTGTATCTTGTCTCTATGAATTTGCCCACTCTAGGTACCTAATTTGAGTGGAATCATATATTGGTCCCTCTGTCTAGCTTATTTTACATAACCATAATGTTTTCAAGGTCCATCCATACTGTAGCAATCAAAATGCCATTCCTTTTTCGGACTGAATAGTATTCCACATACCACATTTTGTTTATCCATTTATCTATGGATGGACATCTGAGCTATTTTTTTTTGGCTACCCTGAATGAAGCTGCTATGAACACAGGTATACAGATACCTGCTCGAGTCCCTGCTTTCCATTGTTTCCGATATATACCTAGAATTGTTGTGGTCTATAGCTGACTTTTTCTGAGAAATTGCCAAACTGTTTCCCATAGTAGTTGCATCACTTTATGTTCCCACCAGAAACATTCCCGCCAGAAACAGAGGGGTTCCAATTTCTCTACATTGTTGCCATCACTTGTTTTCTGGTTTTTCTTAAATTGTAGCCATCCTAGTTGGTGTGAAGTGGTATCTCATCCTGTGATGTAGAGAATGTGATGTTGAGCACATTCTCAAGTGCATGTTAGTTATCTCTATATCTTATTTGGAGAAATGTATATTCAAGTCATTTGTCCATTTTTGAATTGAGTTGTTTCTGTGGAGCTGTAGGAGTTTTCTACTTATTCTCAGTATTTTTGTCAGATATATGCTCTACAAATATTTTCCACAATTCCATAGGTTAACTTTTCACTTTCTTGACAATATCCTTTGATATTATCCTTTGATATAAAATTCATTAATTTTAATAATGTCCAATTTATATACTTTTGTGTTTGCTGTCTATGCTTTTGGTGTCATGACCATGAAACTGCTTTCAAAATTAGTATCATGATTTCCCCCCAATGTTTTCATCTAAGAATTTTATAGTTTTATCTCTTAATTTAAGGGTTTTGACATATTTAATTTTTAAACATGGTATAAGGTAAGGGTCCAATTTCATACTTTTGCATGTGGACTTCAGGTGTTCCCAGCACCACGTATAGAAAAGACTGTCTTTTCCCCCACTGAGTGATCCTGGCAACCTTCTCAAAAGCCAACTGAGCATAGGTGTGAGAGTTTACTTCTGGGATTGCTACTTTTGTGTAAGATGTTTCTTTCTTTTTTTTTTTTAATTTATTTATTTTCAGCATAACAGTATTCATTGTTTTGCACCACACCCAGTGCTCCATGCAATCCGTGCCCTCTCCACTACCCACCACCTGGTTCCCCCAACCTCCTACCCTGTGTAAGATGTTTTAATGAAAAATTTCCTCTTAAATTTTTGTGCTTGGCTAAAACTATGAAAGAAAATTTTACCTTAGATTATGCTTCTTAAAAGTCTCCATCATTTTGACTGATTGACCTAGTTTTCAGACTGGGTTTATTAGTAAAGTGCTATAAACTGAAATATTTAACTGAATGAACAAAAAGAAAAGTTTTTATATTTCGAAGAGGTCCAGATAAAAGGCCCCTGTATCCTCTGTTGATATCTTCTTGCCTAGGATGCTTCACTACATAGATGGGTTAACTCTCAGGAGACAAACAGGGCAGCCCATTTCCCAAAATTCAAACTGGTATGTTTACGTTTATGCTATTTAAAATGTTATTTTTTGACTAGCTAATACGTGCACATGTTTCACAATTCAAAGATAGCAAAGAGTACAGAATGAAAATAAAGTAGCACTTTAAAAAACAGAGTTTTAAGACACGAGTCAGATTTTGTATATATTAAATGCAAAACAATATTTAGTTTATCACCACACCACCCTCAAAAAAGCTCTTCTTTCTCCAAACTTCCCCTTCTCTTTCTCCAACCACATGGCTATGGTGAGAATAACCACCTTCATCTGTGACCCACCCCACTGGCCACTCTGATTTAGCTCTAGACACCTGATCCAAGCTTGGCCAACGAACTCTCTTCTTAATAAATTTGTAATTAGGGGTGTCTAGGTGGCTCAGCTGGTTGAGCAACCAGCTCTTGGTTTTGGCTCAGGTTGAGATCTCAGGGTCCTAGGATCTAGCCCTGCCTCTGGCTCTGCAGGCTCTGCGCTCAGCAGGAAGTCTGTTCAAGATTCACTTCCTCTCCCTCCCCTGCCCCCACCCTACCCTCAGGCTTTGCTCTCAAATAAATAAATAAATAAATAAATCTTTAAAAAAAAAAAAGAACTTTGGAATTAGAAAATAACAATGGTTAATTTTGGTCTAGTTGTTCTATCGACCTGAGTAACAGCTAGGAGTAGTTCCTTTGCCCATTGGACTTAGAAGGGAGTCTGATGACAGAAAATGATGAAGAGAAGTGACCAGAGACAAGAGAAGGAGGGAGAATATCCTGCTTTCCATATAGTGTTTAGTCCCAAGGTTCATCTTTCTTCAAAGCCTAGCAGCATCACTGCCTTGGGGTATTCCACCTGTGTACCTTGTAGTCCAGCAACAACCTGTACTACCTTTTGTTTGAGTCTGCTCAAGTGGTTATCAACTTATTTGCATTGAAACAGGTCTCAAGTCATATACTTCGTAATGTGAATAATGGGTTGTAATAAATAAAAGAGCAATCACTGTGAGCGGCTTGGAAATTATTATTTTTTATTTTTTAAAGATTTTATTTATTTATTTGAGAGAGAGGCAGTAAGAGAGAGCATGAGCAAGGAGAAGGTCAGAGGGAGAAGCAGACTCCCCGTGGAGCTGGGAGCCCGATGCGGGACTCGATCCCGGGACTCCGGGATCATGACCTGAGCCAAAGGCAGTCGTCCAACCAACTGAGCCACCCAGGCGTCCCTGGAAATTATTATTTTTTAAAAAGATTTATGTATTTATATATTTGCTGGGGGGAGGGGGAGCACAGGCAGGGGGAGTGGCAGGCAGAGCGAGAAGTAGGCTCTCTGCTGAGCAGGGATCCCAATGTGGGGCTTGATCCCAGGACGCTGGGATCATGACCCGAGCTAAAGGCAGATGCTTAACTGACTGAGTCACCCAGGCATCCCCTGGAAATTATTCTTTTAAACCTACACTTTCTTTTAAACTATTCTTTTAAACTATTCTTTTAAACCTAGTGATGGTGAATATGGTAATTTATTCATTGTGAAATATGCCTTATTATGTTAATAAAGAATTATAAACAACATATTTCATTCTTTTTTCCTCAATAACTAAAATACCTTCTACGACACTTCAAAAATTACGAGATGCTTTACCACACAGTCATACCTCATCTTACTGTGCTTCACAGATACCGTGGTTTTTTTGTTTCTTGTTTTTTTTTTACAAATTGTGCAGGCAAAGGAAAAGTTCTTGAAAGAAGTGAAAAGTGCTACTTCAGTGAATACAAGTGATAAGAAAGGCAACAGCCTTATTGCTGATATGGAGAAAGAAGTCATCTCCATAACACCCAAGTGCGCAGGGTGAAGAGCACGTGCTGATGGAGAAGCTGCAGCAAGTTCTCCAGAAGATCTAGCTGAGAGAAGAAATGAGGGCGGCTACACTGAACAATGGATTTTCAGTGTAGACAAAATAGCCTTCTACTGGAAAATGATGCCTTCTAGGACTTTCATAGCTAGAGAGGAGAAGTCAGTGCCTGGCTTTGAAGCTTCGAAGAACAGGCTAACTCTCCTATTAGGGGCAGCTGGTGACTTTAAGTTGAAGCCAGTGTTCATTGACCATTCCCTAAATCCTGGGACACTTAAGAATTACGCTAAATTTACTCGATCTATGCTCCGTAAGTAGAGCAACAAAGCCTGGATGACAGCACATCTGCCCATAACATGGTTTACTTAGTATTTTAAGCCCACTGATGAGACCTACGGCTCAGGAAGAAAGATTCCTTTCAAAATATGACTGCTCATTGACGGTGCACCTGGTCCCCCAAGAGCTCTGATGGAGATGTTCGGTGAGATTAATGTTGTTTTCATGCCTGCTTAACACAGCATCCATTCTGCAGCCCGTGGATCTAGGTCATTCAACTTTCAAGTCTTATTGTTTAAGGAATACATTTTGTAAGGCTGCAGCTGCCAGAGGTAATGGTTCCTCTGATGGATTCAGACAAAGTAAATTGAAAACCTTCTGGAAAGGAGGCACCATTTTGATGCCGTGAAGAACATGTGTGATTCATGGGAAGAGGTCAAAATATGACCATTAAAAGGAGTTTGGAAGAAGTTGATTCCAACCCACATGAATGCCTTTGAGGAGAGGAGTTCAGGACTTCTGTGGAGGAACTGACTGCAGATGTGGTGGAAACAGCAAGAGAACTAGACCTAGAAGTGGAGCCTGAAGATGGGACCAAAGTGCTGAAATCTCTTGATCAAACTTGAATAGAGGAGTTGCTTCTTATGGATGATTGAAGAGAGTGGTTTTGTGAGATGGACTCTACTCCTGGTGAAGATGCTGGGAAGACTGTTAAGATGACAACAAATGGTACAGAGTATCACACAAACTTAGCTTACAAAGAAGTGGCAAGGTTTGAGATGACTGACCCTAATTTTGAAAGAAGTTCTACTGTGGGTAAAATGCTACCAAACAGCATCTCATGGTACAGAGGAATCTTCCGTGAAAGGAATAAATCAATGTGCCAAACTTCACTATTGTCTTGTTTTAGGAAATTGTTATAGCAAGTACCACCCTGGTCAGTTGGTAGCCATTAACGCTGAGGCAAGTCCCTCCACCAGAAAAACATTATGACTCACTGAAAGCTCGGATGATAGTATTAGTTAGCAATGAAGTGTTTTTAAATTAAATTATATATATATACACACACACACACACACACATACATATGTATTTTAGACACAGTGCTATTGCACACTTTACAGTCTGCAGTACAGTGTAAACATAACTTTAATACATACTGGGAAGCCAAAAGAGTTATCTGACTTGCTTTACCACCACATTTGCTTTATTGCAGTGATCTGGAACCAAACATGTAATATCTGTGAGGTATGCCCATACTCACTTGTCAGTGGTTCTTTCTCTAAATTAGAAACTTCTGGTGCATCAAAACGACCTTCTGGTAACTTTGGCTTCTTAAGAGATTGTTTGATAGGTTTGGATTTTTCTCCTTCAGAACTCATTTTCCTCACAGAATGACATGAGAGGGGTGACCCTGGAGAGTGGAGACAGTGAAAAATTAGAAGCTGTTCTTTTATTCTACTTTAAAAAGTTAACATTTTGGGCGCCTGGGTGGCTCAGTGGGTTGAGCCACTGCCTTCGGCTCGGGTCATGGTCTCAGGGTCCTGGGATCGAGTCCTGCGTTGGGTTCTCTGCTCGGCGGAGATCCTGCTTCCCTCTCTCTCTCTCTGCCTGCCTCTCCATCTACTTGTGATCTCTCTCTGTCAAATAAATAAATAAAATCTTAAAAAAATAAAAATAAAAAGTTAACATTTTATTTATTTGTTTTTTATTAATTTGTTTTATTTGTTTATTTATTTGTTTTGTTTGTACAAAAGGACATACAGTGAAAATTCTTTCCTCTATCTTCTAGACAGCTATTTCCCTTTCTCAGAGGCAACCAATATTATCAGTTTAAAAAGAAGAGCTTTAAAATGAATTAGTTAACCATTATCAAAATTGTAAAAACTTATATATATAAAATACGGATTCCTGTGTGAAGCAATGCCCTAAATAACAGAAATAAGATATGAAGCGTTACTAAGTATACAAAGTTTTAATGACAATATTTACTATTTAAATTACAAGAGACTGTATTTAGTATTCTTATATTTGAATCCTAATCATGATTCTCTTTTCCTGCCAATTAAACATTTTAAAAATGTACTAGGCATTTACAGCATAAAAATGCAATCACTTTCTCCATAGGTCATATGAAGAAAGCTAAACTTTCTAAACTGCTATGAAAGTTATCCAACCCTTGTTAAGATCATGTTCAATAAGTACAAAACCATCCTGAAAAAATGACTTCAGGGTTGGGTTTTGAACTTCCTGAAGGAATGGCTTCAGAGGCAGACAGAGTTGGGGACCAGTTCCAGTTACACCCCTGTGGTAAGCAGAATAATGGCTTCCAAAGATGATTGGAATCTCACATTCAGAAACTATAAAGAGGTGAGGTTCCATGGTAAAGAATTTAGGTAGCAGTCTGAATTGAGGCTGCTAATCATATGAACTTAGACTAGAGCAACTGCCCTGGACTATCTGTGTGGGTCCATTGCAGTCAAAAGAATCCTTAAAACGGGAAGAGACAATTGGAAGAGAGAACCAGAAGGACGGCAGCATGAGACAGCCGTAATGGATGCTGCCAGCTTTGAAGATGGAGGAAAGGAACTTCAGCAGCCTCGAGAAGTTGGAAAGGGAAGAAAGAGATTGTCCCCCTAGAACACAGTCCGAACACTTTGATTTCAGTCCAGAGACTTCTCACCCATTTCAGACTTCTCACCTCCCCACTAGGTTTGTGACAACTGGTTATAGCAGCAGCAGGAAACTAATGCAGTTTTAGTTGTTTGACCTTTGGTCAAGTGACTTACCCTTTCTACATCTGTTTCCTCCCTTCTAAATTAAAGGTAACAGTATCTATCTCATGAGTTACTAAATAAATTAAACAAGGCAATTCATGCAAAGCTTTTACCATCGTGACAAATTTTATCTAATATTATCATTGCAGTATTATCTGGAAGTCCCGGTAGCATTACAAATAATGAGAATTTTCTTTTGTTATATGTATTTTATTCATATTATAGCTAATATGGCATCACCTTACCATCTGCTTTAAAAAATTATGTGTAGGGGCACGTGGGTGGCTCAGTGGGTTAAAGCCTCTGCCTTCGGCTCAGGTCACGATCTCAGGGTCCTGGGATCGAGCTCTGCCTCGGGCTCTCTGCTCAGCAGGGAGCCTGCTTCTCCCCTCTCTGCCTGCCTCTCTGCCTGCTTGTTATCTCTGTCCGTCAAATAAATAAATAAATAAAATCTTAAAAAAAAAAAAAATTCTGTATAGGGGTTCCTGGCTAGCTCAGTCAGTCGTGACTATTGATCTTGGGTTTGTGAGTTCAAGCCCCATGTTGGGTGCACGAATTACTTAAAAACAATTATATATATACAAACAGCCATACACACACACACACAAATATATATATGCATATAAATATTTGTACATATATATCTTTCTCTCTTTTTATACGTACAAAACCCATGTAAGACTTGTTTGTAAGATTACATAAAGTTAACATTACATACAAACTGTATTAACAATTTTGAAATAGTGGCTGTTCATTTGCATATCTACTGCATATAGCTCAGGGAGTAGCAAAATTATTGTTTGAATGACCAATTAGAATACAAACTATCATTCTTCCACAGATCCAAGAGCCCACAAAACACAAGGATTAAAAAAATACGTAACTGAATGTTTTAATAAAGCTATGATCTTTAATAAAGCTAACGATCTGCAGAATTAATACAGTTTTCTCCCAACTACATGGTCACTTATATAAAATACTACATATTTGTGACATTAATTGGCTGAGAAAAACTGTGGATCAACAAAAATTTCTATGCACATTAAAATAAAAACATTTATTTATTTAAAATTTTTACTTACTGATTTAGAGTACAGACCATTTTGCCTTCAAACTCCCACTCCATTATCTAAGGACATACTGAATTTTTTCGTATGTCCTCATAGTAATATTTAAACATATAAGAAAAGGCTAAAGAGGAAAACCTGCAACAAAATCTTATAAGGCAACATTTACTTTTATTTAAGAAATGGAAAATATGGAAAATATAGGAATATGAGCTTCTGATTATATTAATATATTTCATATAACAAGCTGATCTTGGCTTATTGTGACTATTTTAAAAATACTATATTGAAGATTTTGGTGAATATAAACCATGCTCAATTGAAAGATATTTCCAGTCCAAATCACAGGATTTTTGTTAGTCACTTCTTATCTGAAATATAGAATTCTTTAGAATGTGACATCAATATAACCCAATTTAGGAAGTTTAGCCAACTTCCACAACAGAAACTTCTGTTCATTATCTAATGTCCAACTATGTATCCATCAACAAATCCATCACAAATTTACAGAGTATGAAAGGCTGTTTCTAAGTCATCATAATTCAGTAATAATTAATATAGATATATGGAAAGTATTTTAATAGTTACAAATTAGATTCTAAATGTGGACAGATTTTTCATCTATTCTGGCTAATGACTAGATTCTGCATCTGGTTATGAAGCAAGTCTGTATTCCTGTACATCAAATAACTCACTTTGAAGCCTAAAAATCAGCCAAGTATTTATTTAACAGATACCAGTAACCACCTGCTACTGTGCACTCAGACTCGACTCAATACAATAAATTAGCACTCTCTGTTTTAGGTTTGGTTGTTTTGCAAATCAAAAAAAATATCTTAATTCAATGCTTGAAATGATATTCAGTGTAAAAATAAATCTTGGTATGTTCCAAATCTGTAGAAATTCCTAAGCATTTGCACAAAATCATAAAAAATGGCACAAAATAGTCTTGACTACCAATTATAAAGCAGACATAATCTGAAGCTAAAAATTTTGCCTCTGAAATGATACAGATGTACTAAATATAACTAATACAAGTAATAAACATGGGTTAGATGCCTCCTATGTGTCAGGCTCTGTACTAGGGGCTGAAAACATGACACTTCCTTAAACCTCACAATAATCCAATGCGGCAGGTCTAACGGTCTTTAATTTACAGTAATTGTGCTCAATTTGAACAAAATTATTTTCTGAAAAAGTGACATTAGGTAGATGTGCTGGAAGCTGCCTACTGTCTCAAGTAGCTCCTTTACCCTTCTTCCATTCGGTTCTAAGATTCCCACTCCCATCTCATTCGCTATTAAGCTGAGCACCGGGCCACTTGCTTAGAGAAGACATTTCCCAGCATTCCTGCAGCCAAGCAGCCACATGTCCAAGTGGTGACCAATGGGTTGTGACTGGAAGTGATGTGTGCAAATTCTGGGTTGCCCCACTTCTGCAAAAAGCTGATTGCCCTGGATGTCTTTTCCCCCTTCTTTGGGTTATAATACAGACATGGCAGTGACCCAGCTTCAACCATGCAGATGCAGACAAAACCCAGGGCAAGGGGATACGTAAAATATTTAATAACTTGTATGATATAGACAGTGCCCATTCAGAACCTATGTCCAACCATTCAGAACATATGTTGTAAATAACAAGTAAAATTCAACTATTGTACATGGGGCTGATCAGCGGCACTGGCCTACAGACGGTGGAGCAACAATATGGAAAGAACAATGATCCCCGAATTACCTGTCAAAGCAGAGTTGTCCTGCCTGTCCCATCAGCAGAACTGTTACAGCAGCTTGGCCCTTTCCTTCAGTAATACCATGGACAAGTAAAAAAAAAAAACCTGGCAAGCTAAGGGCACTAGAATCACACATGGGTTCCAATGCCAGCCATCCCACTTTTAGCAATGTGACTGACCCTAAGACGGTTCCTGAACCTCACTGAGTCTGTATCCTCCCCGGAACCGGGATATTTCTACTTGTCCTGTAGCCTAGCTCAGAGAAAGGGAGTAAGGTGTATGTCTCCATTGAGCCTAACTGTAGGACACAGAAGTCAATGTGCAAATGGGTTTTTGGTTAAGAAGAGGAATATGAGTGTACTGTGGGAAAAGAGAGAGGAGTAGCAAAGGAGAAGTTTGAGAAACTAGTCTGTAGGTCTGGTCTTGAGTACTTCTTCTTCTTCTTCTTCTTCTTTTTTTTTTTTTTAAAGATTTTTTATTTATTTATTTGACAGAGAAAGAGAGAGAGATCACAAGTAGGCAGAGAGGCAGGGAAAGAGAGGGGGAAGCAGGATCACCGCGAGCAGAGAGCCTGATGCGGGGCTCGATCCCAGGACCCTGAGATCATGACCCGAGCCGAAGGCAGAGGCTTAACCCACTGAGCCACCCAGGCACCCCTGGTCTTGAGTACTTCTGAAGGAACTTTATCTTAGAAAAAAAGGTTACAAGGAAAAGCTAAAAGACCAATTTTCTCAAAGGACTCTGAGACCATAGTGGCCTAAACAGAATTATTTTTGTAGACAGGTTAACAGTGTTAACAGACTGGGGAGGAGGAGAATTCCTCTCATTTCTGTACCGTACAAGATAAGACAGGGGACATTGTGCTCTTTGGTACCCACACGCTTTAGAACTTTGGAATCAAGTCCGTGCACAGCCACCGGGCAGGGGTGGAGGCAGTAAGGCACATACAAGTAGCTTGAAGGACAGACAGTGAGAGAAAAGGGTCTATTGGATCATAAGGAATAGCAAAGACGTGAAGGGGAGGCCCAGCGCCACTCCTATGGATTCTGCCTATCAAATAGCAGATTCTGCCTATCAAATACTAAGCGACAGTAATTACAGCTGACCCTTGTACAACACAGGTCTGAACTGCACAAGTCCACTTATACGTGGATTTTTCACAGTACAGTACTATAAATGTATTTTCTTTTCCTTATGACTTTTTAAAGTAACGTTTATTTTCTCTATCCTACTGTAAGAATACAACGTATAATATATACAGTACACAAAATATGTGTTAATCAACTGTTCATGTTATCACAAGGCTTCCACTCAATAGTAGGCTATCAGTAGTTAAGTTCTGGGGTAGTCAAAAGTTATACGTGGATTTTTTATGGTGCAGGGGATCAGCCACTAACCCCTACAGTGCACAAAAGTTAGCTGTATGTAAATGTTTGTATTACATTGTGGCCTTTAGCACGCTTCTGACTACCTCAACTGCATGGGCAATAGCTGACAAACTTAAAGCAGAAATCATCCTTTGAGAAACAAGGAAATCACCACCATAAAGCCCATGTCGTCTTCTTCAAGGGGTGGTTTGGCCTTATCCAAAGACTATTTAAGGGGCACCAGGGTGGCTCAGTCGTCAAGCATTTCACTTCAGCTCAGGTTATCAGGATCCTGTGATGGAGCCCCACACTGGGCTCCCTGCTCAGCGGGTAGCCTGCTTCTCCCTCTCCCCTGCACCCCTGCTTGTGTTCCCTCTCTCACTGTCTCTCTCTGTGTCTCAAATAAATAAATAAAATCTTAAAAAAAAAGTCTCTTTAGAACTCTTTACAAGCACATTACAAACAAGAAGATGACCTTCTGAAAGAATAATAAGCAAAGGAAAAAAGACTGATTGAAAACAAAAGACAAACAACAAGCAAGCTTTCATAACTTCTGTTTTTGGCAATCTGATAAATTAGAGATGCCTAAAAACCTATCGCTATAAGACACTTAAAAGGGTTGAAAAAACACAAATATTTCTTAATCAAAGATCCTTTAAGAAAGTATGAAATGATAAACCAACAAAGCTGTTCAGTGAGGTCACCAAACACTTAAACCACTACCTATCTTATGTCTTTCCCACCTAGAGCTGGGGCCCAGAGCTCCCAGAACAGTAGGGAGAGGAGTCTTCCGGGCCTGAGCCAAACAAAAGCCTGCTAGAGGCCAGGACCCCGGGAGGCTCAGCACTCAGAAGAGAAATTGAGCCTGAAGATTTTGATGTGCGTATAAAATACCTGGAGGATCTTGTTAAAATGCAGACTCTGAGCAGGTCTGAGTGAGGTCTCAGATTCTTCATTTTAACAATCTCTAGGTGATGTTCATGCTGCTGGTCAAAAGAGCAAGGAACTAGAAGCAAACTTCCAGCTAACGAAGACAACAGTCAAGGAGGGACGAGTATCCATCTCAACCTTGGTTCTGAGCAGAAATGAAAAAAAGAAGCCCTTACAGAGATTTTGAAACTACTGGCTGACCACACTATGTTTATGCCTGATTACACACTATCAGCATGGTCCAAAAATGCCCAAGGAGAGCATCTTATATAAAATGGACCCAAGTCAAGGTGAAGTGTTCCAGACACATGGGAAGAGCAGAAGCAAATCTTCTGTGGAGAAATACCCTCTCAACTCATGTCTCACGCAAGTCTCAAGAGAGAATACCAGTAAAATTTGAGGAAACAAGCCATCACAAGCAAGAGTTAGTGAAATCAACCAACAGGACCAGACCATAAAGATGTGACATACTAAAACAAACAAACAAAAAAATGTGACATACTGACATCACTGAAATCAGAATATAACTATTTAATGTGTTCAAGGGGAAGAAAGGACAAAAGGGAGAAATGAGTAAGAGACTAAGAAAGGCCAACTTAAAACACAAAGAAATTTAGGAATGTAACAATTTAAATTTAAAGCTCAATAAAATGGCTAAATAGGACAGATAAAATTGAGAAGAGAATCTGTGATCTAGAATTAAGTTCTGAAAAAGTTATGCAGGAAAAAGCATAGAGACAAAGATGAAAATAACCAAAGAGAAGTTCAAACCTATGGAGGATAAAATGAGAAGGTCTAACAAATGTTTGTTTAATCATAATTCCACAAGGAGATAGTGGAAATACCATGAGAGGTACAATAGACAGGAATCACAAAGATGCCAAATGAAAGGGGAAAAAAGTACATCTGGACACAATGTAAAATGAACAACCCCAACAAGGAAGCCAGATCAAAGGAAGATCTAAGAAGAAGCCAGATAAAAGATTACTAATGAAGGAACAAAAACTGGACAGATAACTTCTCCATAGCCATAATAGAAGCCAGAAGATAGAGCTATGAGAAAATGATACACCCACTGAAACCACCTTTTAAAAGCACAAAGTGAAAGAAACCAGATTTTCAGATTAAAAATAAGACCTATATCAAAAGAACATGAAGAAACTTTACCACAAAAGACAGTCATGAATGGGACTTCTAAGCAATGTACTTTAAGAAAATTATCACAGGGGTGCCTGGGTGGCTCAGTGGGTTAAAGCCTCTGTTTTTGGCTCAGGTCATGATCCCAGAGTCCTGGGATCAAGCCCCGAGTCGGGCTCTCTGCTCAGCAGGGAGCTGGCTTCCTCCTCTCTCTCTCTCTGCCTGCCTCTCTGCCTACTTGTGATCTCTGTCAAATAAATAAATTAATTAATAAAAAAAGAGAAAATGATCCCAAAAGTAAAGTGAGATAAGAACAAAGAGATAAAAAGGAGATAAGAACAGAGAGAGAGAAAATGAAAGTTTTATTTATTGATTATATAAAACCATAATAACTGTGATGTCATATTATCAATACCACAATCCCATCCCAACATATACACTAGAACACACACACATATACACACCTAAAAGGCTGAACAACAAAGATAGAGGGTGAGTGAATTCAAAGCATTTTTATACTTTGCACTGTTTAGGAGAAGGTATTCACTTCAGATTTCCTTAAGTATGCATTTAGATTTCATGGGTAACCAATAAAAGGTAATGTATATCTTCCAAACCAGCAGAGGAAAAAAAAATGGAAGAAAATATTTAATTTAAACCAAGTGTGACAAATAGAAGGTGTAAAAATATGGTAGAAATAAAGCCAATTATATCAATAATTATGATTTCTAAATGATCTGAACTCTCCAGTTAAATAGGTATAGACTGTCAGATTCCAAAAAACAAAATAAAACAAAATCCGGCCACATGTTGTTCATGTCAGAAGCTCCATTAATTACCATGTTTCTTAAAAAAAAAAAAAACCAACAAACACACACAAAAGCAAAAGATCAATGTTAGGAACTGAAGATTTGAGTCCCCTTCACCACCCTCATTTATATACTGAAATTCTAACCCCTAATGTGGTGACATTAGAAGGTGGGGCTTCTTTGAGGTAATTAGGTAATGAGGGTGAAGCCCTCATGAACAAGATTAGTGCCCTTTTAAGAAGAAATATGAGAGCCTGCTGTGGCTTTCTGCTCTCTGGCACATGAGGAGACAATGAAAGGACAGCTATCTGCAAACCAGGAAGCAGGCTCTCACCAGAGACCAGATGTGTGGCACCTTGACCTCAGGCTTCCCAGCCTCCAGAACTGTGAGAAATAACTGTTTGGTGTTTAAGCACCCAGTCAATGGTAATTTGCTATTATAGCCCAAACTAAGCCATGAGATGCGCCGTTTCCATATTTTTAGTTTTGTTTTAAAGAGAGACACACAGAAAATGGAAAGAAAATAACCACAGAAAAGAAAATGATAACATAAGTAAAAGACATATAAGTGAGATAATCAACAAAAGCAAGAGTTGGTTCCCTTAAAACTGCTGTGAAGCCTTTGATTAGGCTAATAAGAAAAAAACAAAAGAAGGCAAAATAAATAATATGAAGAGACTACATAATTATATATGAGAGCAGACATTTTTCAAAAAAGGGAACTTTATGCTTATGCCTATATAACGAAAGCATAAAAAATGAACAATTTTCTAGAAAACCTTAACTCATCAAAGCTGACTGAATGCAATAACCATTAAAGAAATTAAACCAGTAATTTAAAATATTCCATCAGAGCGCAGATAGTTTTATACTTGAGTTATACCAAACCCTCTAAGAATGAGTAATTTTTTTAAACAAAACATAACAAGGAAGAGAAAAGGGTGGTAAGACTCTTGAATTCAATGTATGAGGCTAAAATAACTTAAGCTTCAAAACCAGAAAACGAAACTACAGAAGAGGAAACTTACAGGCCAATTTCTTCTTCTTCTTCTTCTTCTTCTTTTTTTTTTAAAGATTTTATTTATTTATTTGACAGAGAGAGAGCACAGAGAGACAGAGGGGTGCAGCAGGCACAGGGAAAAGCAGGCTCCCTGCTGATCAGGGAGCCTGATGCGAGGTTCGGTCCCAGGACCCTGGTGATCCCAGGGTCTGAGCCAGAGGCAGATGCTTAACTGACTGAACCACCCAGGTGCCCCAACAGGCCAATTTCTAAGCAAAATATTAGCATACCAAATCCAACATCATATTAAAAATATAATCATCATGATCAATTTCAGTACCTTCTAGGAATGCTAGAGTATTTAGCATTAGAAAAATGCTACAGTTCACCAACTCACCAGATTTAAAGGAGAAAAATGATATAATCACCCCAAGAAGAGGAAGAAAAATGAATTCATTAAATTTCAAGATTTATTCAGTCTTAAAAACCAGACAAATACATAAACAACAATAAAAACCCTTTGGACACAGCATAGGACTTCGTTAACTTGATAAAGGCACATCCATAGCTAGTATGACATTTGAAATATGAATGCATTCCCTTTACAATTACAAACAAGATATCATCACTTCTAGATAACATGTTATTGGAAATCTGAGCAAGACAGAAAAACAAGAGAAAAGAAAAAGAAAACAAAAGAAAAGAAAAATAAATGTTAGAAAAATGTTAGAAAGTGAGAAACTAGATTTTTAATACTTGCCCTTAATATGACTGCCTACATAGCAAATACCCTCCCCACCTAGCTACGATAAATTATTTAAATTAATAACCTAATTTAGCTGGGTTACACAATACAAAAGCAATAAATAAGTAAATTATGTTTCTATACATAAGTAGCAATCACAAAATGACAATTCAAAAAAATATTGAGCAGTGTTAGTCAAATCCCAACAGGGACTTTTTTTTTTTTTTAAGAATTTGATATGGAAAGCAGATACCTAAGAATTGCCAAAGCACTTCTGAAAAGCAAAATGGGAGGATATTCCCTATTACATAATCAAGATTTATTACAAAGGTGGGACGCCTGGGTGGCTCAGTCAGTTAAGTGTCTGCCTTCAGCTCAGGTCAGGATCCCAGGACCCTGGCTGGGATCAAGTCCAGCATTGGGGTCTTTGCTCGGAGGAGAGCCTGCTTCTCCCTCCTCGTGCAGCTCTCCCTGCTTGTGCTTGCTCTCTCTCTGACAAATAAAATCTTAAAAAAAAAGATTTATTTCAAAGGTATGGTTATTAAGATAGGTGATATCAGCATAAGAATAGACAAATAGATCTATGGAATTGAAAATGGAGCCAAGAAATAAACCCATGCCTATATGTTTATGAGAACTTGATTGAAGAGAGTTGGCATTGTATCAGGGAAGGAAAGGCCCAATATATGGACCTGGGACAACAGATTACTGACATGGAAAATAAGTGAAATTGATTTCCTGCCTCACATCATACACAAAAATCAGTCCTGACAGAATAAAGGCTTATATATAAAAAGCAAAACTACAGACCTTTGCAAAGAAAATACAGACTAACTGACTTTAGGGTAGGAAAGGCTTTTTTAGACAAGATCACAAAGCACTGACAATAAACAAAAGGATCAAGACATGATTACAATTATGATTATGTGTTCCTCAAAAGACACCTTTCTTTAAAAAAAAAGACACCTTTCTTCTGAAGCTGTGTGATTATACGTGCAGATCTGTTATTTTATTCTGCTGCTATTATATATGATTAAAAAAAAAACAAAACTCCAAACCCATGATGGCATGACAAAAACAGCCCCAAACTGGGCTATTTGCCACTTACACAACTCAAAAAGGTTTAGTATTGAATATTAGTAAAGTATAGAGTATTAGTAAAGAACATTAGTAAAGAATATTAGTAAAGAATATAAATAAGAAAGACAAACAATCCATTAAGAAAATGAGGAGATTTCACCAAAAAAAAAAGCTAATAAATATTTTAAAAGATGTTCGACTTCTTTAATTAGAGAAGTTAAAAGAGGAAAGGAATTTAGCTAGGATAGTGGATATAAAATCCCGAAGCAAAAATACCATTTCAACACCCTATTCAGACAAAAATGAAATTTTCTGGTAATTAGCAAATGTTGACAAGTATGTGGAACAACAAGAACTGATGTTTCTGCTGGTAGGTACGTAACTGCCAGTCGGAATGGAAATACCTTTACTACTTGGCATCGTATTATAAAATGGAAAAGGCCTATACCATATGTTTCAGGAATTCCACTCCTTGCATTAGAGCACCCATAACAAGAATGTGTAGCAGCCAATCCTGGTGTTTCCAGAATTACCCAAATGTCCACTGGGAAGAAGACTGGAAAAACTGTATGATACATTCTCGCAACTGCATGATTAACTACAACCTCACACATCAATATAGATGCATCTCAAAATATAGTGTCAGTTGAAAAACGCAAGCAAAATAAATACAAATGGTAAGAAGTCATTTCTATAAAGACCAAAACCATATAAAGTAACAACTCCAATGGGAAGAAGCACACAGGAGCTGCTTGGTAAGAGAAATATTCTATTTCTTAAATTGGAAAATGAGTTCATAAATGTAAGTTCTGCTTTATAACTTACACGTGTAATATACATTTTTGGTATCACACCCTTCATTCTTGCTAACAAGTGAGAAAGGGACGGTGAATGAACACACAACAAAATGTACAGTCACTACTTTGGAGTTTGGATAAAGTGGGACTTTCACTTTATTATTCACTCCTGGACCATTTATAATGTTTACAATTAACAAGTAATACGTTTGGGGAGAAATGATTACAAAAAAACAAACTGCATAGAAATCTGGGGCCCATTACTGAGAGAGGCAGTAATTTTGTTTCCAACTTACACAATTTCTCCAGGATGTCCTCAATTAGAACTAAGTTTAGCATACTCTGTGGGTTACGTTTAAAATACTGAGAAAGCTTTCCAACAAAAATGGGTTTAAAATGGTTCGTTTTTACTGAAAACATGCATACCTTCTTTGTATTAACAATTCTTGACTTTATCTAATTTTTATTATACTAATCTGCTACTTTGGCCCACCTCTGCACTTTTCCAATTTTTTAATACTGCAAACTGCCACAAATCCTTTTTGATGTAAATTAAATAAGTAAATGATGGGTCTCGTTCCCCAAGGGCCCTCTTTTCCATTTTATTTCACGAGCACCGAAGAGTAGTGCGCGCTGAGGGCTCCCAAGTAAACAACCCCGAATGTTTTGCTGCCCTTCCTGACCAGTGACCGGAAGGAAGCGGGTGCCCAGGCTGGAAGGGCTTGGGTGCGGTGATCTAGCCCTAGTCCCACCCCTAAGATCCGGGATGGAGAAGGGACCTAACCAGGACCAAGACGTGGGTGGCCGAGCCGAAAAAGAGCAGCTCTGTAGCACCCAGCGCCTTCAGAAGCCCGGGACACACGCGACTTCCCTGAGGGAGGACTTTCTCGCGGCACCGGGGCCTCGCGACCCCGTCCGCGACTTCGGCCCCCGGGGCCGGGCGTCTTACTTGCCGCTCTCCACGCGGTGGCCGGAACGCAGCCGAGCAACCGAGCCAGCCTCGATACAGACATGGTGCCAAATCCCGCAGCGTCCCCGTGGGTCTAGCAAGGAGGCGGGGAGCCAGCGGAGCCGACCGAGGTCCACCCCGCAGGAGGGGCGGAGCTCTCGGGAGGTGGGGCCTGCTTGTGATTGGGCGGGGCCTGCGTCTGGAGGGGTGGGCCCTGCGTGAGGCCGGGCCGGGGCGGGGCTTCCGGAGCTCACCCTCGGAATCCACGCTCCCGTCAGGCGCTGTCTGTATGAAAGGCTCCTGGAGAGCATCAGCTTTCTCGCGAAGGCGACTCAAACCACCCTGACCTCTGTGTTGATTAAAACCCCAAATCATGGCTGAGGTTGGATGAGGGAATATAATTCGGTATATTCCTCTTAATCTGAGGCAGAGGTCTCTTGAAAGATCTCTTTTATAGTACACAAAGGCGAAGCACCTTTTACTCTTTTGCTCCTTTTACTGTTCTTTTATTTCTTAAATATCTAGTCGTTCAGTAAACTCCTCTAATTCGTCTGTTTTGACTGATTGACCAGATGACCTGAAAGATGACAGTTATGAGTGAAGAGCAGAGCAAGAAAAGGCTTGCCATCTGGTCCAGGCTGCAGTGGAAGGAGCTCTGCCAGTTGGCCCATAAAGTTCCAATGACGTTTGGAGCATATGTGGCAGATCAAGGTGCTTTATGTAACTTGTGGAAATCCTCACAGAATCACAGTGCAGGGCCCTAGATTTTTATTTTTACTTTTTTTTTTTTTTTTAATTTTTCAGAAAAGTTCTTGGCTAGCTGTTGGGCCTGGTAATGTCTGAGAAGGTGACATCAGGTAGCTGTGCAATCTGAGTTTCTCATCATAAACTGGGAGTTACCTGATCCTCCTAGAGAAGGAGTCCCCTTTACTAAAAGTATTATATACTGGGGCACCCGGGGGGTGGGCTTAGTCGTTAATTGTCTGCCCTCAGGTCAGGTCATGATCCCAGGGTCCTGGGATAGAGCCCCATTTCCTGCTCCACGGGAAGCCTGCTTCTCCCTCTCCCACTCCCCCTGCTTGTGTTCCCTCTATTGCTGTGTCTCTGTCAAATAAATAAAATCTCTAAAAAAAAAAAAAAAAAAAAAGTATTATATACAAGAGAGGGCCAGAACCAAAACCCAAGCAATTTTCATTAGCAGTTAGCTCCCACAAACATTTTTGACCCTTACTTCATATCTACAATTTGATGAGTTCCTTGTGACCAGTTGACTGAGGTAAAACATTCAAAGCCAGATTATGAATGGCTCTGCTAAATATACTAACTCAGCTATCAAGGGACTGCCTTGGCATTTAGAATCCCATTTAACAGAGGCCCTCAAGGAACAGCAGAGAGAGAGAGAGAGAGAGAGAGAGAGAGATCTTCTCAGAGGCTAAAACTTTATCCTTTATACTTTGTCTGGAAAGGGATGTGGCTTGAGATAAAGATCTACATGATTCATAGGCACTGGTTTAGTGAAGTTTTGATCAAGGACTGGGACTGTAAAGGTTTTTAAATAGTTCTTTGGAATAGGACCTCTCAAAATCACCCCAAAACATAATATTTGGATCTCATTACTCAAGAAAAAAAAACAAAAAAAAAAACGAAAGGCTCCCATTTCAGAAGGGCTCTTTTTTTTGGTATTTTTTTAAATAATCTTTTTTATTAACATATATTGTATTATTTGCCCCAAGTGTACAGGTCTGTGAATCCTCAGACTCACACACTTCACAGCACTCATCATATCACATACCCTTCCCAATGTCCATAATTCAACCACCCTCTCCATACCCCCTCTCCCCCCGGCAAACCTCAGTTTGTTTTGTGAGATTAAGAGTCTCTTATGGTTTGTCTCCCTACTGATTTCATCTTGTTTCATTTTTTTCAGAAGGGCTTTTAATCAGAATAAGATTTTGATATTACTTATCTATTTTGTTCCATAACATATTAAACCAAAATTTTGTCTTAAAACAGTAAACACTTTCTGTTTTTGTGGGTCAGAAATGGGGAAGCCAGTGTGCCTCTGGCTTTAGATCTTGAGGGAGGTTGCAGTCAAGCTCTTAGCTGGGGTTCCAGTCTCATATAGAGGCACAACTAGGGGTGAGGGGAATCTGCTTCCAAGCTTACTAGGACGATTATTGGCAGGTTTTAATTCTTTGTGGGTTTTTGGGCTGGAGGCCTCTTTCAGTTCTTGCTATGTGGGCTTCTTCAAATGTCATCTCACAATATGGCAGCTGGTTTTCCACAGAATGAATGAGAGAACAAGACTGCTAAAGTGGAAGCCATAGTGTTTTTGTAATCTCATTTCAAGTTTTGATGTATTCTATCATTAGAAATGTATTTTCTCTTTTGATGTATTCTATTAAAAGTGAGTCAGTATATCCAACACACTCTCAAAAGGGAGGGGATTATACAAAGGGTGAATACCAGCAGATGCAGATCACTGAAGATCATTTTAGAGGCTGCCTACCACAGTGACCCACTCTGTAGACATCAGTCAGCCTCATTCTCCTACCACAGCTGGGACCCACTATCAGGTAGCCACGGTGGCATAGTGATGCATAAATTTTTAACATAGTCTTTTTCCCTGCCAAGACTAATTGGCTAGCACCGCTACTTGCAGTGAACAACCTGTCCCCCTGATATAGGAGGACTACACAGCCTGGGTGGCAGGTTTGATTACAACGGAATCCTACTATAATGAAGGAAGTAGCAACTTGTTGTATAGGGACAATTATACTGTGTTTGGATTGGTTTCCTTGACTTATGCTTCTTTTATACATTTTTTCTGTGGACTTACTGAATACCTTATACTACATACACCTTATATAGCATCCCACACAACATTGCTTCTCACCAAAGAACTCACTTGCCTGTGAAAAATGTAGAGTATTGATGCCTGTGGAATTAACAAGCCTTATCATATATCCCATGTGTCCAGAAGCAACTGGTTAACCCTACCGAACCTTTACTTTTGGGACAAGGTGAGAAAATACACTTTGGGATGCTGTCCTGAAGGATTTGACATATGCTCCCAGTGACTTAACGGTATTTTTGGTGATTAGCTCTACTACAGACAGAATAACAGGATCCAAAGAGTACTAGAAGGACTAGTATCTTGTAACATCTGATGCACTATCCATATATTTTGCTTTCTTGTGGGGAGAGACAATCTGCCAAGGGTCCTGTATTCCTGTATATTATTGCTCAAGGCTTATCCATCTCCTGAAACTGAGCAATTTCTGTAGTTAGTCATATAGGCATTTAAATACAGCATTACTACCATTTAACTATTTCCCTTGAGGAAAAGAGACTGGCTTGTTTGCTGCTTGCTCAAAAAATGCGTGGTCCCTGGCCCTGGACTTTTCTCCCGTGATGCAACCCATTGTGTGTACAGGTGTCATCTGGCAATCACTGTGGGAATTGGGGCTCCAGGAACAAGTGCAAATATGCTGATGCTCTGGTTATTTTTCCATAATCATGTCTTTTATACCCGGGAGTCTCCTGTCAGCATCCATTTAACTGTAGCAAGCAAGCCTACAAGTAGGATAAAATCTTAGACCCTTCACCGCTCTTGCCATCCATCTCCATGATTCCAGATTCTACTGGTGCACCAACTTTTTGTAGCCAGAGTAGGGTATAAGGGGGATACAATGTTTTCTTTGCATTAGAGTTTGGGATTGTAACCTGGTCATTTTAGTTCATTCCTCTACGTAAGGAGTTAGAAAAAATAGTTATGGCACTAGTTGGGGTGATTGGCCCTAATGACCACGGAAGAAAAGGGAGTAGGGAGAGGAATCTGATTGGAGCTTGGGAAATCTTATCTCCTGGAATACCTCCTCACAATCCCATGCTGAATTATAAAAATTAAGCAAACATCTGCAACCATATATAGGCAAGACCACTCAAGCCTCAAATTCTTGGATCAAGCACTAGATAAAAAAATTTCATCCACCAAGTTACTAGTTGAACACAAGGGAAACGGAGTAAGTGGCAGTGGTGAGAAGTCATGGCCTCATGGCCAGTGGCAGAATGGAGGACTATATTTAGCATAATTTTAAAAAAAATTTAAATCAGAGGCCTTTGGGACAAAGCATGCTGCTCCCCATACCCTCTCCTGGTTATTGCTTCAGTTCATCTGTAATAGGGCTCCGGAATTTGTATTTTTAACAAGCAATTCAGGTAATTCTCAGCAAGGAAGTTGGCAAAGCCCTGCTCTAGTTATATTTTCTTCCTCATTGGTACATACATATGCTTATATATTTAATAATTTTCCTTTTCTTTCATATCTTATACTATTATTATATATAGGGGTGGTTGTGGTTAGGTGGCAGTATTGTCTATGGGTTACATACTATTGAGACAAGATCATTACACAATTAGAGGAGGATTCCTCTAATTGGAATTCAAGTGGATTTCAAGTCCACCACATGGAGATTGTGGACTTGAAAGTGGATGAGGGATAATAGTATTATGTCAGTATAATGTAAATGTGTAAATATGGTAGAAGTGGTATAGGTAGATGTTGGAAAGAGACGGGACTACAGTAGATCTCTGATATTCCTATATTTGGGGTTCAGTCATCAAATCCATTTCACGTGTTTGGTGGATCTGATGAGAGAAATGGTCCTATCTTCTACTGTGGAGGCTGAAAAGGTCAGCCATACTTGCTATCTTTGATGCCTGACAGCCTCAGTGCTGGCACAAGAATAATCTTTGTCAACTGGACATTCCCATCAGACTTTGAATCTGGAGTGTTTGGAATCCAATTTTCAGAGGCACCACTACCAGCAGACATATACACAAACTTCCAGTTCTTCTTGAGGTCAGAACTTGGCTATGATTTTGGTCATTTAGTTTCCCTTGGCTTCTGTCTGTTTTCCAAAGTCCATTCTCCAGCATTTCCAACAATTCTGTGAACTACCTAATTTTCTTCCAGTAAACTATTTTTCTGCTTAACTTAATCATAATTGTTTTGTTGTTGATGTTTTTAACAAGAATTCATATGGGTATATACTTTAATGAGATTCTCTAAAAGTCAATTATACTGTTTCAGACAATTACATCCCCTTTTCCTCAGAACCCCATTCCTGCAATCCGAATTTGAAGGTGAATAACATATGATAGTTTCCCTGGCAAATAAAAGTGAAATCTGGTAGATTTTAAACCATGATCATTGATATGCTTTTAAAAACTGTCAAAACAACCAAAA
This sequence comes from Enhydra lutris kenyoni, assembly GCF_002288905.1. Taxonomy (NCBI): domain Eukaryota; kingdom Metazoa; phylum Chordata; class Mammalia; order Carnivora; family Mustelidae; genus Enhydra; species Enhydra lutris. The sequence continues at coordinate 10,994,348 of NW_019154112.1, forward strand.
ACCAATCAACCAACTATGATTATAAGAACAATTTACCCTCAAATACAATTACATGATTATGAGTAAGAATGAATCCTTTGATAAACCTGGAAGATTATTCAAACTTAGAATAAGCATGTTTCAAACTCAGGGCCAAGGTATGTGAAGATGAAAAATGTGTGTGGCAAAAATATGTGGTGGTTAATGCATATATTTACATTTTCCAGTTATAATGCACTTGGTATATTACTGCTTGGTCAATTCATTAAATTTTCCAATACTTTACAAAGTAAAGAATTATGGAGAGCCAATGAAATACCTTTTAACTACTTAATATATGCAAAAGACATAAATTATAAAAATACAAAGGCTGTAAGTTATATAATCATGCTGGTCTGTACAATTAATTAACAGTCTATCCAATTATAAATAAAAATATACCCCAGCATTCTGAAAATAAGCAAGTGCTTTAGCTGTTCCTCTAGATAGTCATTTGTTAACATTTATTAACATCAGAGGCAATAACACAATGTTAAAAATAAAACATGCATCAATTATACAACACATCCTTACAAAAACCTCTGTCCATCACAACTCGTGAATGCAAACAGACCTATCCACCCTTAGTGCATTATTATTTTCACAAGTAAAACAGGAAAGGAAAATAGTGAATTTAATGCTATTCAGCACCTTTAGTAAAGTCAGAAGACTTAACATCTCCATATATCAAAAACATTTGCATCTCTATCCCCAAACATGTAAATATTTTGTTCCATTTTTAACATGAATTATTTTATTTACATTACTTTTTAGTTCAACAAATTTTAATATTTAAAAATTATCTAAATTCATAAAAGTATTTCATAAATTTCAACACTTAAGTATTATGTACATACAAGAAAAGTACATGAAAAAAGTTGAAGAAATGTAGTCAGAAAGTTCAAGCAACACTACTAAATGTAGCAAAATTCCAACTAAATCAAAGCAGAGGGCAAACATTCAAAAACTTCTGGATGCTGCTAACATGAACATGAAAAAGTTCCAGTAATAAAAGTCAATATGAGAAATAATGTTGAAATCACCATAGAAAATATATTTTAATATGCATGACATATGTTTAATAGCAACAGTAATAATGACTTTTATAGAAAACTTTTATAATGTTGTCATATATGAACTACCTGGTTTGACAGGGCTAGAGTTGATTTCAAAAAATATACTTTAGCAGCCATAATTTTATTTCCAGTTAAAACATAGTAAAATGTTAAAAGTAAAATTTATAATTAACTAAATAATACCCCAATACTAGAAAATTTAAAATCCCATGCTATTCTTGCAATAAATGGCCTCTAATATGATGTGTCTGATGTAAGGATTGTGGAAAGCCAATAATAAACAATCAGATATACAGATGGGCTTAAAGTTTCACTGAAATACTTATGTAGCAAAATATATGAAAAAGTAATAGAAAAGTAAAAAGATAAAATTAAAAAAATATTGCACAGCCACATTACCTAGAAAGTAAAGTTGATGTTTAAAAAGCTCTAAATATGGATGATATAAATTATCTTCCATATAAAAAGGTATAAATATTTCTTAGAACTTATCCACATCTACAGTTTAATATAATACATATTTCAATCATTGTTGAATGAGGTAATTATCAAGTCTCTAACAGTGTTTTTATCCTATTGGAAATATTTGAGGGCAGCAACCAGAAAGAATTTCTCTAAAAATATTTCTGAATCAAGAACAGCTATATGTGCAGCTCTCCCAATGAGTGAATCAGCTGTATTGGGCAATGCATTGATGACATTATATCGAACCAAATTACAGTCCTTGCTTTGCAGAACTGGGCGAAGCAAGTTGTGGATCATTTCTGAATAGATCTGTCCTATGGAAAAGAGAAAATCGGAAAATTAGTTCAACATGAATAACTGAAAAAAAAATCTATGCCAACTTCCATATAACTAATGAAATTTAGTTATGTTATTTCTATTTAAAGCAGAAGAATGTCTTTTAAAAGGTTTTCTTTTTCTTGGACTACCATTTTTGAGACTGTTTTATAAAAATTATAAATAACCACATTATCTGGCCAAGTTAAATTAACAAATTTATTGTAAATTCTTATTAATTTGATACTTTTAATCAAAGCAATCGATATAACAGAGCAAACAGTTTTATTCAATATTAAGTCACTTATGACTTGTTAAATCATTATGAAAATAAAGTAGCCATGCTAAGACATTCTGCCTTTTCACAGTATGGAGAATGATCGGTGATACTCTAACAGTGGTGTACGGTGACAGATGGTAACTACACTTGTGATGAGTACAGTGTAATGTATAGAAAAGCTGAACCACTATCTTGTACACCTGAAAATAAGGTAACATTACGTCAACGATATTTTTTAAAAAAGACATTTTGCCTTTTATAACTTTTAAAATTTGAACCTATAGCAAGTACTTTAAGAATGTTTATGTGGCATTCAACAGTATTCCACATATTTCTGCATTATTCTGAGAAAAAACAGCAACTTCCTACAGTCAGAAGAACAACGTGAGTTTGACTCAAAGATGAGACAAGATCTTTTTTTCGGTCTAAGGGTTTATTTAATGTTGGTTCTGCTTTTAATTCCAAAATTGTGCTTCTCTTTCCCTCTTTTTGGCTAATTCTTACAATGAATTTATTGAGGTCATTCACAGTATAAAAGATGAAGTTTAGATATACATAACGCACAAACTGTCTTATAAGGGGCAAGATAGTTTTTAATGCTTATGCATTGCTAATATTATCATAGATAAGCACCAACACATATCCATGAACCCGTGAATTTTAGGGAGGAAAGTATCAAATTTCTGAGGAGAGCCAGGGTTTATTCCTGTGGAATCATGAGAAGGGAAAAGTAGAAGAACATTCAGAGAAAGGAGAGAGAAGCATTTAAGAGAGACATTAACATCACATAGATTCATAGAAAACTTTTTACTCCCACCTCCTTCTCTTAATTTTCACTGTTATTCAAGCTGGATTTCTGGTTTGAAAAATATTTTTTCAATGTTTGAAAAATATTTTTACATAGGAAGAAGTCCAAACCTGTCTTTATTAGATTTCCCCTGTCCCCCACTGGCACAGAATCTCCATTAAAACAAAGCACATTTCTCTAGTTTCTGTGACCCATCTGAAGGTTAAATCTCCTCTGAATTTTTCTCTAAGTCCCTTGCTAGAACAGAAGTTAAGGGGGAAAAAAGGTTATTCTAATGTCATAAAATGCTAAAAAAAGATAATTATCAAATGACTAGACTATCTACTATGTGCCAGGCAACATACTAGACAATGTCAATACAAATGTGTATAAGAGAGAGTCCTTGTCTAAAGAAGCTGTTCACTGTTAAAATGTGGAAAGAAGCAAAGGATTAAGAGTTCGTTTAAAAACCAGACTCATTCCAAAAAAGGAACTGAACAAGTACAGGAAGGTAGGACACCCAAGTTCTTGCTCTACACCTGTAATAAATTAATCACCAGTGACTTTAGATCAGCCACTTAGCATCTCTGGGCCTCAATTATAAAATAAACAAATAGAACCCAAGTCTCCTTCTGGCTCTAAATAGCTATGATTTAAATTTCTTTTGTTAATTCAAAAAGAGCAAGAGAATAAATATATAAAATATTTATTCCTTTATTAAAGTGAGGTAAGTCTTTGCTGCCATCTTTGACTAAAAGCAAGATACAGCAGAACATGCAGCATGATCATTACCATAATTACCAATCCCAATAATACAGAAGAAATCAAATTACAAATTAGTTTTGAGGCAGCAAAATGGACAGCATTTATAATTAGAAAAAAGAACTCTTTAATGAGAATGTTTCATTGGCAAAAACATCTCACATGGCAGGAGAAAAGGAAGGAAGAAAAAGAGAGGAAGGATAGCTGTTAATATTGGTGGGTGGAAAATAGAGTAAAAAGAAATATGAAAAAGAAGAGAGAAAGTGACTACAAGAAAAACTTGGGAAAAAGCTCATGTGTAGTTAGAACTGTTTGAAATATATTTTTTGGATATATAGAGATTTTTATTGAGAAACAGATAAATAACTCCATATCAAACAATGATTCGAAGTCATAAGCAGGCATTTCAAAGAATAAAAAAGAGGTCAACAAACATATGAAAAAAGTTTTAACTTCATTTGTAACTGGTAAAATACAACCATAATGGGATGCACTGTCAGAGAAATGGAGATGAAATACTTTTAATTTACTTAGTTACCTGACTGTTTGTCCTTTAAAGCTGTTTTACACATTTCAATGCGGGCAGAGTGATAAGGAACATAGCGATCCTGTAGAGATCCCACTAGCACAACATTTTTGAAATAATGAAGCCCTATGAAGAAAAATAATGAATTACAATGCAACCAGATTAAAAATAACTTAATTAGTATATTAAGTTACTGGAAATTTTTATTTCCTCAGTAGTACTAAGTTTTTGGCTTTTTAAAGAAGATTTTATTTACTTATAGGGGCACCTGGTGGGCTCAGTCTGATAAGCATCTGACTTTGGCTCAGGTCATGATCTCAGAGTCCTGGGATGGAACTGCGCCTACTGCCTCCCTGCTCTGCAAGGAATCAGCCTCTCCCTCTCCTTCTGTCCCTCCCCCAGCTCATGCTCTCTCCCTCTCGAATAAATAAATAAGTAAAATCTTTATTTATCTGAGAGGGAGAGAGAGAGTGAGCCTGTGCACACACAGGGGGAGAGGGAGAGGGAGAAGCAGACTCCATGAGGGTGGGGGCTGTGAAGGGGCTTGATCTGACAATCTGGGCAGAAACCAAGAGTCCCATGGTCAGCTGACTGAACCACCTAGGCGCCATAAACTTATGGCTTTTTACATCTGATGGATTCTTTCTTCAAATTTTTATATACTCTCTAAAAAAAACTCCTACGTAGTTTGTGTGCTGGTATAAGAAATGTATGCTTGGCAAGGATTGTGATCTAAAGGTGTGGGGGCATGAGTGAGATTAGATATGTGGGCTAAAGTTCTATAGGAAGTATTTTATAACTTTCTTCCTTTCTAAAGGATATTCCTTAATATATAGTTTTTCCCAAAGAAACAAAACAATACTTTTTCATAAAAACAAACAAAACACCCTACATGAAATCATTTGAAGCTGACTTTTTACTTTAAATTTTCATTTGACCCTTGCCTAGTATTATTATTTTCTTTTTATTTAAGTATGATGTCAAGAGGATATATGCTTATGATTTTTCAATAATAATAATAATAATAATAATAATGGGTTTTGTGATCCATCTACAGATCTTAGTCGGGTCCCTCTATTTTTATATTTTGGCAAACTAGGTGAATTTAGGGCTTGTGATACTTTGAATTAATTCACTTAAGTACTGAAACCCGGTTCTTGACTACTTTACTACCAGTAATGTTCTAATTTCACTTTGTAACTCTGATAATAATAACTAATACATAAAAAATAAGAAATTCATGTGTTTATTAAATATGATACAAACCAATAATGATAATGTATTAGAATTGGTGTGTTTAGTTTAGGGCATATAATTTTGTTCTGGAATATTCCAGAGTAAAATTTTGATACTTTTTGCCTTTCAAAATTCAAATTCTATCTTAGAGACAGGCCAATTGTGGGGACTACTGTGGATCCAGAATATAGGAAGTCTTTGTAGACGCCCATTTCTCTCTTGGAACTTATGATTCTAATAATGAGAGATCCTAGATCCACATTCAGGCAGGTGAGGCTGTTTATACCCTCTATGTCACAAATAAGGTTATTCTCCTTTTTTCTTAATGAGAAGGTAACACTTTGTGGCAATACAGATATATAAAATTCTAGGGATATGAGTGGAATGATCAAATGCCTATAATATACAATTATGCAAACATATTATGCAAACATATTTTATGAAAATATTTTAGGAACATATTAAGAAAAATTGATTTTTGCCCTTCATTCTCACATTTCATGTGACAATTAATTCTACTTTTGGCATCATTTGACACCAATGTAACATTAGTTACTCTGGGAATCATCTATGTGTCCTAGAGCAGAGGTCTTACTGCTACATACTTACCTTCAGGGGTAAAGACTTTCCATACTTGAAACTAATACAACACTATATGTTAATTATACTTCAATTAAAAAAAAAACCGTTAGATGGTGAGGATGGGCATGTATAGCTTTTAAGCGAATTGAATTCTAGATCCCAACTTCTGTATGAGTGCTTTCCTAAAAATGACTTGTCCTCCCACTTTATTAGAGAAAGGTATTTTTCCAATCTCTTTCAGATGTTATTATGATGTATGGCTTCAGGTATAAAAGTCTCTGGGAGAATAAAGCAAAATATGAATGAAATCTAACATTTGCTGACAAAAAGTTTAACTGCTGACAATAAGAATCAGCTTTGCCAATTAGATTTTATGGCATATATTTTCTATGAATTGAATGGCCTAAATCTGTAACTCCAAATGAATGAGTTGTTTTATGTTTTTATGAAAATATAATTATAGCAAATATGTACTACCTGAAAGGTCAGAAAATATATCCTTTGCCATTCTTTCAAATTATAGAAAATATATTTAGGTGTCACCCTAAAATTTTACAAGGGGTACATACTTTCTCAAAATTCTTTTAAGGGGTAAACAAGTTAACAATGTGAAAGCCACTGTCCTACAGTACATCATCTTTTCTTCTACCCAAGTTGTTCTAGGTACTGTGCTTTTTTTTTTTTTTGTAAGATTTTATTTATTTATTTGAGAGAGAGAGATAGATAGAACAGGAGCAGGAGGAGGGGCAGAAGAAGAGGGAGAAGCAGACAGCCTGCTGAGTGGGGAGCCCAAACCTGGGCTCCACCCCAGGATCCCATCAACCGACTGGGCCATGCAGGTGCCCTGGTACTGTGCTTTTTGAATGTAAATATGACACTGTTCACTGAAATTTTATCCCAAGCTGCAAGAAACCAGCTTATGTAAGAGCACAGTTGGCTTTTTCATTTATCTGAAAGATGTATATTTGTGTTCTCCATAAAGGGCTATCATACTGCACAACTCCATTCATATTACAGTCCGCACGAATAACACTCCTTGGAGCTGTGCAGTGCACACTCCGTGGCAGCCTTGCTAGGCAACATTTTTGTACTTTCCTAAATGACTATTTTTCCCTCAAACGGCCAGCATCTTCTATCCCCTCTTTACTGACCTTATGACCTTGCTTCCTATTTCACTGACAATATAGAAGAATCAGAAAAGAACTTCCACATACTCCCACCTTAACCAAACCAACCTACCATACTATAGCTTCATGTTCTGCCTTTGTTCTTCAATGGATGCGCTGTCAATGTTCTCACCCGAGGCCAGCCCTTTTCACTAGAATGCTAGGGGCCATTCCCTCCTTCCTAGTTAAGGACATGACTCTAGGAGTCCCATCCCTCTCTTGTATCATCAATTTTCTCATTGGTATGGACCATTCTTATTAATATGCAAAATAATGTAATATCTCTTATTAAAAAAAATCAATGAGGCTGTTCTTGGACTTTATACTCCTTTGCAATGACCACCCCATTTCTTGGCACTGCTTTATTTCTATAGCATATATTGTAAGAATAATACGCATTACATTAAAAAGTTATATTAAATATATTTTTCAAAACAATAGCTCCTTGCAAAAATTCTGACACGCTTCTACAAGGAAATGACACTCAGGTTGAGAATCATTGCTTCAGGCTGAGCTCCTTGAGGGAAGTGTTTGTGTCTCTGCAGGTTCAGGCAGCTTGGTGGAACGGAAATAGGCAAATTCAATAAAGATTAGATGAGGGGATTTCTTTCTTTCTTCTTTTTTTTGGAAGATTTTATTTATTTGACAGACAGAGATCACAAGTAGGCAGAGAGGCAGGCAGGGGGTGGGGGAAGCAGACTCCCTGCTGAGCAGAGAGCCCAATGCTTTGGGGGGGGGGGTTGATCCCAGGACCCTGAGACTGGCTTAACCCACTGAGCCACTCAGGCGCCCCAGATGAGGGATTTCTAAGAAAATCTTTAATTCTCAGATTCCGTGACAATGAAAAAAATAAAATCAAAGATCTTGACACTGATATAAATATATTGTCATTTCTAAATGTGATTTCTAAGTATTATACTTTAAAAATACATTTTAAATTCAGTAGTCTAATTTTAGTATCAGGTTTTCAACAAGGTATTAATTCTAATATTGTGCTTCTGCATGGAAAGTTTGCTTTCTGTATTAGCAAAGAACCAAGTTAGTTCAATAGACTATAACTCTTTTTGAATCTTTTGGTTTTAATTCCTATCTAGCAGTGTTGGCTAGTGAGGGCAGAAACTCAAAGTGAAACATGGTATGCACCAGGGTTGCTGGTGGGAATTATAAAAGTACTTCATCTATATTGAAGTCTAGCAAATGAAAGTGTCTGAAGTCTTTACTGGGACTCTTATATTCCCAGTTCACCTCTGCACCTATGGATTCCACCTGCTCAAAGATGATCTAGTTAACTGGCCCTTGGGTTAGTACTCCACTAGGCCCTTGAAATGGCTAATTCTAGGTTGAAAAGTTACCTCTAACTTAGGAAAACAATAGTTCCCCATTATAGAATGAAATAGTTTAGCTAAAAAATTTCTGAATATATTAGTTACTTTTCAGGTACCAAGAAAAAGGTTAAAGTAAATCTTCAATATTTTTCTGGACTGTATAACAATATAACTTATGTCTGAACATTGTCATGGTATAGTAACGTTCATCTTCATTATTTTAGTCTTCCTGATACTTCTGGCAACGCATTTTTTTCCTAAAAATTTTAATGAGTTTTAAAGCAATTCATACTCACTCATTTTCTGGAATTGGCTTAAGCAGTAGTTCTAAACTGGTGGCTTTGCACCTTAAGGGACATTGAGCAGTGTCTGATGACATTTTTGTTGTCACAACCAGTGGGCATGTGGGGATAAAGGCATGAAGGGGGGTGTGTGTTACTGGCATTTAGTTGGTAGAGGCTAGGGACGTTACTAAGTATCTTACAATGCACAAGACAACCCCTGATGACAAGGAACTATCCAGCCCAGAATGTCAATAGTGCTGAGGTAAAGAAAACCTGTACTTTTAAAATCGACACATACTAAGAAATATTAGACTATTCTTGTTTTACTCATTTATTTTAAATACATTTGAAAGAATTTGCTTCCCCAAATGTTAGCTGATGCTGATTCTTTCCTACATTTTCAAAAACAAAATACAAATGTAACTTGCATGTCAATTGATACCTATTATTAAACAACTCTGTAATCTGCTGGAAGAAAAGATGATCTTGTGCCATAGTAGCACAGCAGGAGATTTCTTTAATTATTATATTTTCTTAGTCAGAACTCAATAGCTGGTAAAGCGATGCTTTGGGGAAAATCTTAAAATAAGAGTATTTTGTTTCTGCAATTCCAACAATGAACAGATTTTCATTTGGTTATTTTTAAGCCCTTGTTACAGAATGCAAGAATGCCCATGATCTTTCTCTTTATGTAATCTTGACTAGTTCACCACTGGTGTCACCAAATCTACATATAATATACATTTTACTTTCTATGTTATTTTAGTTCCTTCCTCTTTCTTTCTTTTGATATTCAATGCTGAGACACTAGTATGCCATAACTATACTGTATAATCTGTAGAATGCAATCAATAAGGTTTTTGGGTCAAAAGTTGCTATAAAAATTTAATCAATGTTTATGATCGTAACACCTTAATCAAAATAGATAATATCCTCTGAAAAGTAACATTTCCTTAACACTTTACTAGATCTTTTGTGTTCATCAAACAAAAAAAGGCTTACTTAATATATGATTTTTAAAAAAATATAACATTTCTCAATTGTTTTAGAAATCATATAAATTATTTTATGCTTTTAAATGCTTCTTTAATTTTATTTATTTTTAAAAAACGATTTATTTATTTGACAGAGAGAGAGACAGGAAGAGAGGGAACACAAGCAGGGGACATGGGAGAGGGAGAAGCATGCTTCCCGCTAAGTAGGGAGCCCAATGTGGGGCTCAATCCCAGGACCTTGGGATCATGACCTGAGCCGAAGGCAGATGCTTAATGACTGAGCCACCCAGGTGCCCCAAAATGCTTCTTTAATTCTAAAATAATAAACAGCTTTTAATTAAGGGAAGTTACTAACTAATGATACATTGCAGAGAAGAAGACTTTCAAAAGGAAGACCCACAGGGTGGGGACTTTGCTTAAATAAAAAAAGGAAAATAATAGGTTGGAGATTGCCTCAGACAGGTTATTTTAGACTTTCCCAAAAGAGCAGGAAATATCGCTGTTCAGAAGAAACAGAAGCGATAATTAAACAAGGACATCTGAAACTTCATAGATTTATCAGTAAAATATAAAATAAAAGTAAATTATAGAAAATATTTTTTTTAAAAATACATAGAGTAAAATACAAAAGAGAAACTATCATTAGGGCTTTTGATTATTTAAAAATAACCTGAGAGGAGCACTGGGTGGCTCAGTTGGTTAATCATCTGCCTTCGCTCAGGTCATGATCTTGGTTGGGGTCCTGGGATCCAGCCCCGCACAGGGCTTCCTGATCAGCAAGGAGTCTGCTTCTCCCTCTCCTCGCAACCCCATCCCCACTCGTGCTCCCTCTCTCAAATAAATAAATAAAATCTTTAAAAAAAAAAAACAACAAAAACCCTGAGGCTAGCCTATCAGTTAAGTAAATGTTGCTTTATGTTTTCCTATTTTATTTATCTTTCTGATGTGACTCCAAACATATTTACTTAGTAAATAAAGTAATTACAACATTAAAATTATAAATTATTATACACTTATACTTATTATATAATGATATATGTGTATATGTACACACACATGTGAATACATACACAGGTGTAGGAACTGACCACTCATTTCTCACAATTTTCTAGATGAAAAAAATCCCTCAAAAAACGAAACAGAATAAACCGGGGAAAAGCATAGCTCAAAAGAGAATTGCTCTACCTCTGTGATAATTTAAAAATCAATTAATGAATATATGTTGATATTTAAAACTGCAATTAGAAACAGCATCTAAAGTTCCTGAAAATGTGCAGTAATGGCTAAACATGACATGACTGGAACATGCATGATTGCTTACTAGCTTTATGACTCGAGACAAGTTACTCAACTTTTCTATGTTTTGGTGTCCTAACCTGCAATATGGGGCAATAATATTCTTACTAAGATTAAATAAACTAATATGTATAACATGCTTAGTACCTGGATTATAGTTAAGTGCCATATGTGTGTTGGCTATTGTTATTTATTATTATACTTTAGTATTATCTAATTCGTTGCTCATAATTATTAGAAAACTGTATTCTTTCATGTTAATTCATGTTAGTTCAGATGCATATTAAAAGACTCATATTTGGGGCGCCTGGGTGGCTCAGTGGGTTAAGCCGCTGCCTTCGGCTCAGGTCATGATCTCAGGGTCCTGGGATCGAGCCCCGCATCAGGCTCTCTGCTCGGCAAGGAGCCTGCTTCCTCCTCTTTCTCTCTGCCTGCCTCTCTGCCTGCTTGTGATCTCTGTCAAATAAATAAATTAAAAAAAAAAATTAAAAAAAAAAAAGACTCATATTTGAGTACAAGTAGAAATCTTGAAACATAAATATAATTTGAATACGTCATTTGAGTAATTTTTTATAGTCAGTATTTTTAATAGTTCTGTCATAAAAATTTCCTACAACAGATTTGTGATGGTAATGTGAAAGCAAATTTCTATAATCTATAATACTACTATCATTTTAGTTCAGGCATCTCTTCATTTAGAGCTATTTTTACCATCTAACATTTATTGAGTTCTGTGCTATTCAAAACGGTAATTGTTTCACATGCATTATCTCATTTAATCCTTTCATAGTCTTGTGAAGAAGATACTAATATTCCCATTTTACCAATGAAGAAACTGAAGTCTATTTAGATTAAGTATCCTACTCAGTTTTTCAGCTAAGACAAATAATCTACTTGTGACTTAAAGTCTGGCTCTTAAACAGTTATTAGGCTGGTACAACTGGAAGGAAGGTACGAACAAGTCTTGCTGTGCATTCTAAGGCAAGAAATAACTCAAGTGCAAACGATCTACTCACATCTATTAATAATTAGAAATAATACAAATACCTGTTCAGACAGGGAAAGCCATGGATTATAGAATTTTTATAGTAAAATTTTATTTATGCCTTCTTTAGTGTTTTTATTTTCTTATGTTGCTACTATTCCTATTGCTAATTTTACTTCATAAAATACAGTATAAATACACAGACTCCAGGGAACATTTATAGAATTTTGCCTTTCCTTTATTTTCTAGCCTGTCAACAGCAGTGGTACAAACTTCATATACCTAGAACACAATCGTTTTAGTTAGTGTCAGTAAGTTTTTCCCATGTGAGAACTATATACTCTATTTGCTTTGTAGGCATATCTTATATATTAGTGAATCAAGTAAATATTTCTGTGCACTATATGTAACTTATTGTTGCTTTGTACTCTTAGAAACAAAACATAAAACTTGACCTATAAAAGAACGTTTCTTCCACTGATTCTAGTAACAGACAATACATGAAATAATCATTCCATCATCTCTTTCTCACATTAATAACAACCTTTAAGGCAGAATCCTGAAAAAGCTTAAACAGCACTCAACTGAAGTGGGCGTTATTCAATTAGTACATCTATCCAGTGTTTACATCAAATGTTTCAAAAGCAAAATGGAGGACATGGGTGATGAGAATGTAGACAAAAAATAGATTTAAATGGCCAGGGTTTAAATTATAAGTTCAAGTCACTTCCAGTTTGGAATTATCAGTCACCAAATATATAGGTTTGATTTTTGGCTTACCATATAATATTGACCTGATTCTGGACATGGAAAATGTTAGAAAAAAATCATTTGCTGATGCAGCAAGTTTATACCAAACACCTAGTAAGGGGGAAAACTATAGTAAATACTGAGTGTTTATGTGGGGCGTAGGAAAGTGTTGTCACAAATGGATCCTACTACTGGAAAGGAGGTTAACGTGCATAAAAATGATTATATGAGATAAACTATAGCAGGTATGGTAAAAGAGGTTCATATATAATGCCATGAGAGATCAGTTATAATATTAACAATCTTGGGAAGTAGAATGCAAAGAAGAGGGGTCAAAGATGACATCGAAGTATTTCAAACTAAGTAATTTAGAAGACAGAGTACCATTTAAAAATAATGAAAAAAGAGTTAGTAAAAGAAGACAATATATTCAGTTTTAGACATATGTCTCATATGTAAGTAGAGATGTCTAGCATGCAAATGAAGATTGGAATTCATTAATGAGGTCAGTTTGGAGGTGTAAGATCTGGGATATAAACATGAATACTGGGCAATCTACTGGGTACTCTGAGAGTAGAGGAGCATTAAATCAGAGAAGGCCTCAAGAAAGCTTTTAATAGCAGATGGTGTCTAATTTTAGAAGATGGGGAGAACTGGTTCTAAAAAGATGAGTAAACACATGGGGAGGAATGGTGGTAGAAAAAGCATGGATGAATGCAAGCATATAACGCATAGCATATCTAAAGCAAAGGATGTGTGCATGGGCAGAGTAGGATTTGAAATTAGTAAAAGAATCAGGAACCAGATTTTAAAGGATGTGATGCCCTAAGCCATGGAATTTAAACCTCATCTTGAAAGCCACAACACACCACGAAAAGATTTTCAAACAGGAGCAATATGGTCTGATTTAATTTTTAGAAGATAATTTTATCTAATGAGGAAATGAGATGGAGGAGAGTAACCAGTTTAGAGGACAAATAATCAGTTTGGAGGCCACAGCAATAATCTGTGGTTGACCTAAGGCAGTGGGACAAAGAAAAGAAAGAGAAGACTCCATGAGCTATAAAAAAAGGCCGAATGTTTCAGGGCTTAGTAACTAAGCAGATGTGTGGGGATATTGAAAAGAGGAGTCTAAAGGACAACTTCTAAGTTTTTGGCTGGGCAGATGGTGGTAGTTGTGGAATGAAGAGAAATTAATCTGAGGGGAAAGGTGAGGTATCTGAAAACACTGCATTTGAGGTAGATAACCATGAACCATCTAAGTAAATATGCTTAGTAGGCAGCTGGACATATCAGTCTAGAATACAGCTAGAGGACTGAACTAGAGATACATATTTGAGCTACCGATGGTGAAGATGGATATGAAATGATGCTGTCAAAGAAGAATGTATAGAGTGAGAGAGCAGACGACAGAAGATGGAGTCCAAAAACATCTCTATTTAAGGCACAAGGAGAGAAAAGAAATCTGTGTCGGAAGCAGAGAGCCAACATTGAAGAAAACCAGGAAAGACTGATAACAGAATAGGAGGTAGGAAAGTATTTCAAGAATAAGGGTATTTTCAATAGTCATAAATGCCAGCATATTCAAATAAAAGAAAGAAAAAAGATAACTGCCTATGGCAACCTTCAAGAGAATGGTGAGAACAGAAATCAGATTATACTGGTGGAGTGAAATAAAAGGTGAGAAAGTAGTGAAAGTAAATGCTTTTTTTTTTTTTTGAAGAGGCTCAATTTGTATATAAAAAAGAAATACAAATATACAGAATTAGGGATCAAAGGAGGTATTTATTATTACTATGATTTAAGATGGGAGAAAATGGAATAACTTGATATTTTAAGAGATAAGCCACTGAAGAGGAAGAGTTTAACGACAGAGAGAAGTAACAGGTTCTAAAACAGAAAGGGAAATTATTCTTGGACCACAGATAAAATATATTTTACTGAACTAGGAGGAAAGCACAAGTGTGCTAATGTTTGTAAATAAAAAGAAAGGAAGTAGGAAAGTTCTCACTTGATGGCCTTGACTCTCATAGAGAAGGAAACAAAGTCATTTACAGAAGTGAAGGTAACAGTGGTAGCTTAAAATCTGAGGCTAAGAGGTAAAAAAACTGGAAAAGCTTTGGGGGACCTGGATGACTCAGTCAGTTATGGTCTGACTCTTGGTTTTGGCTCAGGTCATGGTCTCATGGGTTGTACGATCAAGCCCCACATCAGACTTGGCAATCAGCGAGGTCTGTTTGAGATTGTCTCCCTCTGACCCTCCCCCTACCTGCACTCACTAAATAAATCTTAAAAACAACAACAACAACAACAACAACAACAAAACGGAAAAGCTTCTAGGAAATGGTTAGGAAGGATTCAGAGTTAACCACTTGGGAATGTCCTGGATCTACAGTAGTACTGATCTGCATGTCTGCATGATCCATTTTGGTAGAGCTCAACAAGCCAGGTAAAGAAACAGTAATACAGGTTGCTGGATGGCTAAGATGGAAAAACACACAGTAATAATGTATGAGTAATAAAAGTGTATATAAAAATAAAAATTCATGTAGGCTGGCATAGATCAGGAAGGGAGGAGAACCATGAAGGACAAGGTAATTTAAGAAACTGAGTAGGGATCTTAAATAGTCAAAAAAGCAAATGAGAATAAGGGAGTGAGAAAGAAGGGTAGGATATTTTAGTCTCAGAATAGAATACTGTGTGAAATTTCAGGGATGGAATAGAGCCATGGGTATGGGTTTAAAATGGAGTAGAATGGAACATTCCCACAGTGGAGAAAGGTTCTTAATGCCTGATAATCATCTAAAGGGTTGACTTCATCAAAAATGATTCCAAGATTAAGGATATTAAGATCGAAGAATGGTATCTTCTCCTGAGCATAACTGTATATTAGTCAATGAATTCTTATCAGAGATCTCACTGAATATGTGAGCAGTGACCAGGAGATCATTGTATTAAAGATGACTAGACGGCAACAGGGTTTGGAGGGTACAAACCTCAAAGGATAGTTTTATGACAGTAGAGGAATAATGATTGCAACTAGAAATGGAAAGCAAGATGACTATTTTCTCCATTCTAGGTGGTACTCAGTAAATGAAAAATTGAGGTTCTCCTATAGAACGGTTTAGCACAGTATGGCTTGTGGGATCTGGCCAGCTGCCTTTTTTGGGGGGGGAATAAAGTGGTTTTTTTTTTTTGTTGTTGTTTTTAATTTTTTTTGGATCTTAGCCACACCCATTTGCTTATGTATTGTCTAGGGCTGTTTTTGCCCTACATTGGTATTGCTGAGTAGCTGCAACAGAGATCACAAGGCCTGCAAAGCCAAAATATTTACTATCTGGCCCTTAGGGAAAAAGTTTGCCAGCCTCTTCTCTACAGCCAAGGGGAGTGGGGAAATTGGGGTGTGGTGGGAAGTATCCAGGTTTCACTTATGTCTCCGTGTTCATAAGAGTAGAGACAGCATTCTTCGAAGAAGATAAATATATGAAGTCAGTCTCTTCCCCTCAAATGGAGATTTCAAAAGACAAAGTGGAAAGAATATGGTAGGGAGACATGAGTGTGAAACTGGTAAAGTAGTAGTTGAGGACCTCAGGTTGTGAAAGCCTGATATATAATGCAAGATGGGGAATATATCTAATAATCAGTTAATAAGAGATGAGTAACAAGATTCATCCAGTAATGGAAATTTGTAGAAAGAATAACTATAAATAGTTTAGTTTCTAGGGGCACCTGGGTGGCTCAGTCAGTTGAGCCCAGGTCATGGTCTCAGGGTGGCGAGACTGGGTCAACAAGCTGGGCCCTGTGCTGGGTATGGAGCCTGCTTAAGATTCTCTCTCTCTCTCCTCTTCAGCTCCCTCCTCCTCAAATAGTTTTTGATATTTTACAGAAAAGTTTTATAGTCCTTGGATAGGAAGGCAAAAGAATATGTGACAGTTTATTTAAAAGGGTTGAGGACTGGGGCAAGAGGACTGAAGGGCTAGGACATGCAAAGGCCCAGTTTGAAAACTGACTTACAATTGGTACTGAATTATAAATGTTAAAAAGTTTAGGATAATTTCTTCTTTTTTTTTTTTTAGATTTTATTTATTTATTTGACACAGAGAGAGAGAGAGAAGGCACATGCAGGAGGAGTGGCACACAGAGAGAGATGGGGGAGCCCAATACAGGGCTTGATCTCAGGACCCTGAGATAATGACCTGAGCTGAAGGCAGACGCTTACTGGACTGAGCCACTCAAGTGCCCCTAGGATAATCTCAAAGTACCTGTGTTTACACAACACAAATATGATCATGTAAAAAAAAAAAAAAAATCAAACAACCATGTTAATTGTAACTCCTATTTCATTATTAAAAAATTACAACTGATTAATAGTTTTTTAATCACCAGAAAGACATGTTGATTATTTGCTAAAGGTTGATTTTTAAAAAAGGTTTTCAAGTGAATGTTTTCAAAACTGTTAACTATATACTTACCTGCTTTATTACTAAGCTTGTATAAGAAAGTTTGGCGAGGGTCTGAGTGATCTCGACATGTCAGTTGTAAAAGAGAACCTGATTTTTTCCATTTCTGCATGAACCATAGACCTACAGAGTTACAAATGATATGTGAATAATACTGGAAATACAGGGTAACATATGCCAAGATTATTAATTTTACTATATATTTCACTTCAAAAATGAGATCTACCAAACAAGCATTTTCTTAATAAAAAATATATTTGTAAAT
Organism: Enhydra lutris kenyoni; assembly: GCF_002288905.1. Classification (NCBI taxonomy): domain Eukaryota; kingdom Metazoa; phylum Chordata; class Mammalia; order Carnivora; family Mustelidae; genus Enhydra; species Enhydra lutris. The sequence goes on from NW_019154112.1 coordinate 11,011,921, forward strand.
TATTTCCTTTTTCTGATAATAAATATAAACACATACATTTAAGTTAACTATGGGTTAATGGTGGTTGATAGAGAGCTTGCTATTTCGATCACATTCACTAATGAAATAGATAATGATTCAAGGACAAATTTGGGAAAAGTGTACCTTTAGATATATTTTTCAAATTATAAAGAAGCACAGATGGAAAAAACTTCACAGTAGTAGATCCAAATGCTTAAGCACTGAGTGTTTTAGTCTAGAGATAAATATAGATATGGTAGACAAACTGTATAAGGACTAACTCTTACAATGAGCAATTGGTTAATGTTTTCTAGTAATAGCTGAATATAATGAAGATTTATTTGCTTGCTTGTTTATTTGTTTATTTATTTATTGGGGAGGGGCAGAGGAGAGGGACCCTGAGATCATGACTTGAGCTGAAATGAAGACTCGAATGCTTAACCAACTGAGCCAGAGGTACCTCTTAAGTTTCATATTTAATTGTATTTCTTTGTATTATCAGTTACGCATATTTAAATGCATCTTCCCCTTAATTAAGAGAAACCCTAATCACTCTCTGGAACAGGTTTTCAAGATTGTGCAAAATATTAATTTCTACTTTTATTGTTTCTAACATTACAGAGGGGAACAGGGCAAGAAAAGAGAAAAAAGCCTCTGATTAAATCTTGTAAGCCTATTTGGGGAAAAGTTTAGTGAAAAAAAAAATTCAAAGTACTGCATCCTATTTACATTGGACTCTATTTTACATTACTTATAGATTTCATCTTTTTCATGCCCTCTTTTTAAAAAAACTGTAAAAATCTAGAACTAGATGTTTGTGGATACCATAGTCTGGAACAGGATACAAGGAAAATAGAATGGTTTCTTTGTCAATGAAAGTGAAAGAGAAAATGGAAGTGAGTTTCAAGGCTCAATGCAGAGAGACAGAATATAATCTACTTTATTCTCACAATGGGAATCAATGGACTAAACTATAAAAACTACTTAAAAAAATCTAAGGGAAAAAACCATACCAAACAAAAGGCAAATTAAGTATCAGATCTTTCTTGATGAGAATATTCATTCTAATCAAAATTGTCTTAACTTTCATTTTAAGTTTTAAAAAATTTTAGAATTTATTTTCTCATAACATCCCTTTGTTATCAAACCAAAATCAGAGTTAAAATTCTATATATAATATTTTGTAACTTTATAATATATTAAATATAGTTAATTATTTTTTATCTGCTCAACTGATGGAACAACAGAATAGCCTGTTTTTAAGATAAACATATACTGAAAATATTTAGATAGTTTAATAAAAATTAGTTCAAAACACTCTTGTCACTTTTGATACATATCATCTCAATATGGTAACATTCATTTTCTGAAATGACTTTTATTGATTTATTTCACGTACATGACGAAACAGAAAAATTTCTATATTTTTTTTTCATAAAATTCCAAGTATGTGACAGGTCAGCTTTAAATAAATACCAGAAAACTTTAAATTTGTATTTAAATTTTCTCCCCATGCCATATTTTTTATACTGAACAATAAAACTTGTTACCTGTATTAACAAGAGCACTGCTATTGTAGAGTGTACCAAGGTGAGGTCCAGAAAGAGATAAAAAGGTATGAAGTTTGTTGAGGTAATATCTAAACCTTGGCCTTGTAAGCACTGAACGGATTATTAAATTGCCCAACGAATGTCCAATAAAGCTTTAAGAAAAAAAAAAGACATTTCTCCTATAGTATTAATTTTAAAAAGAAATATTAAAGCTGATACCTCTATACACAGATATGACATACTAAGTATCTGGAAATTTTTAATATGTTTTAAAGCTATGTTTTGATACTTTGAAATGATGTAACTTATATTTTGAAGGAAAAAAATGTGAGAATGTAGTAGAAAATTTCTACTATATAATTTAAATGTTTATTGAAATAAGATATTACTTATCAGAAAATTTTTATTCATAGTTATAACTGCTTAGAAATAAATACATTTTAAAAGTAACTATACATTGACTAGATGATAAATTTGCCTCCTTAGGCACACGTGCCAATAATTACTCATTGAGTCATGATTTAAAACAAAATAATGAAATTGTACCTATAAAGGATAGCTTAGGAAAAATTATATACCCATTTCATTTATTTTCTGGTCTATACCCTAAAATTTATAAAGCATCTCACCTTTATTAAGGAATGGTTTAAATCAAAAGAGCCTTTTTACTTATCATCATTATGCACTAGATGCTATATTAGTCCCTGGGGATAATTAACAGTGAAAAGAAGAGAGTTTGAAAGCTGTCTTAAACTGGTTTACCGATATAGCTAGTGAGAAGCTCAGGATCAACTTCCCTCCCAAATTGGAAGTTCCTGAAGCTGTGGGGTGAGAGTTATGATTGCAACTAATAGTCCTCAATTAACCAGATCAGGCTTTTGAATAATGGTTAATTATAACTAATAATTTAATCTAAAAGAGGTAATATGTTTGTGGATAAATGAAAAAAACTGAAATATTATTTTCTCATCATAATATAGTAAGTGAATAAAAGGAATATAAGATCACTGTAGAAAATTCAGTAAATAAAATGTATTTTAAAATCTATAAATGAAGAGAATAATTAGAATAAGAAAATACATCTCTCCTCCCTCCTAACATACTTGCATCTCCACCCATTTAAAAATAAATGTTTTTTAAAATGACTTCAAATAAAAACCTATTTATCTCTCTTTTTAGTGCTTATTCTCCATAATTCAAACTGGAAACAAACTCTTTCAAAAGCCTATGGTTATAAGAGCCCAGTTTCTTCCTCTAACCTAGTTGAGATACGAATGTAACTATTATTCTACTTTTTGAGGCAGAAAGATTAGTTTTGACTTTTTCTTTAAGTCCTACCGTACCAGAGGAAACAAATATTTTTCTATCTCCCATGTCTATCCACAGTATCTGCTTGAATTATGAGACACATATTGCTTTGACCATCTTGCTTATGGAAAACTGACTCACAAAGTAGAGTTAGGAGACCTTGAAAGTAATTTTTTGTTTCATCTGTTTGTATATATCCATTGCCCTAAAATCTTTCTTTTTGGTAACAGCTTTATTGAGATACAATTCACACATACATTCATCCATTAAAATGTATAATTTAATGGTTCTTAGTGTATTTAGAGTTGTGCAACCATCACAAGAGATTTTGGAACATTTTCACCACTTCAAAAAACCCCTGAATCCTTTAGCTATTACGGGCGCCATCTGCCATCTCTCCCAGCCCTAAGTAATCATTAATCTACTCCTGTCTCAAGAGATTTGCTATTCTGAATAATTCATATAAATGGAATCATATGTGGTCTTTCCCTAAAATTTTTAAATTTTTTCTTTTCTCTTTAAATTAGGCAAACTGAATTGTGGTCTCCTATATTTCATAACAGGGCAACAAAACTACCACAAATTCTGTTTTTCTGTTTCTATTTAATGTTTTCTGTTTAATTCATAGAGACATAAAGGTATGTTAATTAATATTACAGAGAATTATAAAAGTTACCTTATTTTTGAGACTGTTAGGCTATATATCTGAATATATTGTATGATCTCATCCAGAAGGCGATCAGTCATACTATCAAAATCAGCAAAAGTATCATTCTGAATAAAGGCAAACAGACATATATTATGCTAAATATGAATAATCACAGGAAAAACAATATAAACATTATTTTTGATTTAGGTGTTGAAAATATGGTTAAGATGGGTGGTTTTTGGAGAAGCTGGTGAATAATATTCACTATATGAAGTGAGCAAAAAGTGAAATTTCCAGGAAAAGAAAAAATTCAATGTTCTTAATAATACTTGCTTCATTAGTTCTTTTGCCCAATACCCACATTTAACTTAAGGTTATTTATAATGGTTTAATTAATGAAATTTTTGCATAGAAATGTGAAATTCTAGAAATTTTGTGCATGTGAAGAGCTCATAAGCCAAATTATAAATCATTTCATTTCAATTTCATTAGTATATGCATTAATGTGAAATTTCATACAAATCAGAAAAATTATTTCTATTAGTATAAGCATTTTGTAGTAAACAATTAGGTAGAAACTAGTACAAAAAATATTTGCTTCCATTGAAAACACTGTCATAATATTGTACCTGATTTCTCTCAGACATAAGAAAATCAATTCTTCCCCCAGGCAGTCCAAGTTCAATGTAAGTTTTCACTAATCGGAGATCTGCACTGTTACCTAGAAAATAAAGAAAATGAAAAATTATGTCTGAAGGACAAGATAAAGTAAAATGTACAAAGTACATCATCATATATTTGAAGAGAAGTATATGATCTCTGCCAGTTTTGAACAGACAGTACAACCTGAAATAGAGTTCTCAATTTCCATGTCAAGGCTGATTTCAAGTAGCCATACAATATCTTTCAACAATTTGCTTCTTAGGAATTTTGGTGACATTGATGCTTTTGCTTTCCCACCTGATGGTGTTTTTATTAATTGTTAGCTTTGGAGACTGCTGGCTGTGGTCACTGTGAATGACTTATGGAAGTACTCCTTCCATCATTACTATAGTTGATTATTTAAAAAACCTTGAATGCGTTTTTTTTTTTTTTTTTTAAGATTTATTTATTTATTTGAGAGAGCGAGACAGCGGGGAAGAGGGGCAGGGACAGAGAAAGATGGAGAGAGAGTCCGAAGCAGACTCCACACTGAGTGTGGAGCCTGACACAGAGCTCCACCTTATGAACCTGAGATCACGGACCTGAGCCAAAATCAAGTAAGATGCTTAACCAATTGCGCCATCCAGGCACCCTTTGAATGCATTTTAGATTCAGATTTAACCTGTTCACTTTTTTTTTTTTGATTTCTTATATATTTTATTGTGCTGAGACTTTAGTCATATTTCTGGGTCTCCTCTTTTTTTTAAATATTTTTTTAATATTTTTAATATATTTTTAGCCCCAGGGGTACAGGTCTATGAATCACCAGGTTTACACACTTCACAGCACTCACCACAGCACACACCCCCCACCCTAATCTCCATAACCACACCACACTCTCCTGACCTCCCTCCCCCCAGCAACCCTCAGTTTGTTCTGCGAGATTAAGAGTCTCTTATGGTTTGTCTCCCTCCCAATCCCATCTTGTTTCATTTATTCTTTTCCTACCCCCCAAACCTCCCACATTGCATCTCCACTTCCTCATATCAGGGAGATCATATGATAGTTGGCTTTCTCCGATTGACTTATTTCGCTAAGCATAATACCCTCTAGTTCCATCCACGTTGTCGCAAATGGCAAGAATTCATTTCTTTTGATGGCTGCATAGTATTCCATTGTACATATATACAACCTTTTCTTTATCCATTCATCTGTTGATGGACATCTAGGTTCTTTCCATAGTTTGGTATTGTGGACACTGCTGCTATAAACATTCAGGTGTAAAGAAATGGAACTGATTTCTGTGCATTGATTTTATATCCTGACACTTTACTGAATTCCTGTACAAGTTCTAGCAGATTTGGAGTGGAGTCTTTTGGGTTTTCCACATACAGTATCATATCATCTGCAAAGAGTGATATGATAGTTTGACTTCCTCTTTGCCGATTTGGATGCCTTTAATTTCCTTTTGTTGTCTGACTGCTGAGGCTAGGACTTCTAGTAATATGTTGAATAGCAGTGGTGATAATGGACATCCCTGCCGTGTTCCTGACCTTAGGAGAAAAGCTTTCAGTTTTTCTCCATCGAGAATATTTGCGGTGGGTTTTTCATAGATGGCTTTGATAATATTGAGGTATGTGCCCTCTATCCCTACACTTTGAAGAGTTTTGATCAGGAAGGGATGCTGTACTTTGTCAAATGCTTTTTCAGCATCTATGGAGAGTATCATATGGTTCTTGTTCTTTCTTTTATTAATGTGTTGTATCACATTGATTGATTTGCGGATATTGAACCAACCTTGCAGCCCTGGAATAAATCCCACTTGGTCATGGTGAATAATCCTTTTAATGTACTGTTGGATCCTACTAGCTAGTATTTTGTTGAGAATTTTCGCATCTGTGTTCACCAAGGATATTGGTCTGTAGTTCTCTTTTTTGATGGGATCCTTGTCTAGTTTTGGGATCAAGGTGATGTTGGCCTCATAAAATGAGTTTGGAAGTTTTCCTTCCATTTCTATTTTTTGGAACAGTTTCAGGAGCATAGGAATTAATTCTTCTTTAAATGTTTGGTAGAATTCCCCTGGGCCTGTTCATTTTCTTTTCATGGTTTTGTAATAGTTGAATAGACAAAAAATTCCAGGGGGGCACCTGGGTGGCTTAATTGGTTAAGCACCTGCCTTTGGCTCAGAAACATAATTCCATTTAAATAATTTAAAGGAGTTTAATTACTAACTTAAAAGATGTCTATAAATATTGAAAACATATTAGATATAACACATAAATTAAAAAATTATTATTTTTAAAAATTAGTTTAGTGGCTTTTTGGTTAATTCCTTTGGGTTTCATTAGGAATGTAAACATGTTATCAATTGATGAGTTTCTACTTTACCCTTATAATATATATAAATATAAAAATATATTTTCCACTGGCTGAGAATGTATATGCTTAATCACATTAATAAATCACATTAATAATCACATTGAATAAATCACATTAATAAATGCTATTTAAAACTTAGTTTGGTGCTTAACTGTAAAAATCAGGAATGGACACCAAATTTTATCAATAGTTTCTTACTTGATTTGTTGATGTAGGTATATTTTATTAATAAATTTCCTCACATATATTTACCTTTGCATTCTGGGAATTAAATCCTAGTTGTTATAGTGACTTAATACATTGATTCAACTTGCTAGAGGTTTTTGGAGACCATTAAAAATTTTTTAATTTACTTATCTGTTTACTTGTTTCTGCAATATTGCTAGAGCATTATTAATTGTATTTATGTCAGATTGGCCAGCTATTCTTTGGGATGTGGGTGTGATATCTTTTCCAGATTTGGTAACAAAGTTAGGTTAACTTCAAAGAATAAAATGAGCTGCGTTCCATAATTTTTCCTATTACTCTGGAACAATTTCTATAACAAATTATATAACAATAAGTAACGTATTTCTTAAAAATTTCAAAGAAGAACATGCCAGAGATTCTACTGGGCCAAGAAGTCTTTCTTGGGTGATAATCCTTTGAAAATTTCATTACTTGCAGGGGAAGAAGTTAGTATTGGAGACATTTTATTTTATTTTTTAAAGATTTTATTTATTTGAGAGAGAGAGAGAGCGCACAAGCAGGGGGGAGAAAGAGAAGAGGGCTCCCCTCTGAGCAGGGAGCCCAATATGGGCCAATCCCAGGGTCCTGGGATTATGACCTGAGCTGAAGGGAGATGCTTAACTAACTGAGGCACCCAGGCACCCTGAGATAATTTTATTTCTTGAGAGTCAAGTTCTTCTTCTTCTTCGTGTGTGTATGTGTGTTATGTTAGTGACCATACAGTACATAATTAGTTTTTGATGTAGCTTTCCATGATTCATTGTTCGCGTTTAACACCCAGTGCTCCATGCAATATGTGCCCTCCTTAATACCCATCACCAGGCTCACCCAACCCCCCCACCCTCTTCCCTTCTAAAACCTATTTGTTCCTGTAGAGTCAAGTTCTTTTGTTAAAGAAAAATCTTCAGGGGTGCCTGAAGTGGCTCAGTCAGTTAAGTTTCTGCCTTTGGCCCAGGTCATGATCCCTGGGTGCTGGGATCAGGCCCTGCGTCAGGCTCCCTGCTCACAGAGAACCTTCTTCTCCTTCTCTTCCCTGCTCATACTTTCTCTCACTATCTCTCTCTCTCAAATAAATAAATAAAATCTTTTAAAAAATTTAAAAAATCTTCAATTTCATAACAATTTACTAGCTTAGATCTGTGTTTAGTATTTTTATGTCCATAAAAATCTTTCTTCAATTTCTTCTTACAGAATTATATCATAATGTAGTAATAATATGCTAGTCTAGAGATATTTGGCATTTTCTAGCATAGTTCCTAATCTAGAAAAAACAGTCTGTTGAATAACCAAAAGAGCTGCCACAAAACTAGAGCACTATAGCCCGGTATTCAGGATTTAAATTATACCCTAATAAATTAGTAAATCTTCAATTCTTAGTACTGATTTCTCTAGCTCATAAGGTTTAAAGCATCAGACTAAAAGGGCACCAGGCCGACTATCAGAGGGAGACAAAATGATTGCCATGAGGTGAATGCTGAGAAAACCAACAACAGAAGACAGAAAAACCCAAAGTTAAAAGAAATAAAATGGATGGATGTCAGTTCCAAGGAAAATTTACTTAAAAGGAAATATAACATTATACTTAGCAAAGTTAAGCATATTTTGTTTTAGAACGTATTTAAGATTTAATCAATTTAAAATATTTTCAGTCAAAGATTAAGTTAAACTAGATGAAAAGAAAATATATTGAGTTGCCATGGGTTTTATCCATAGACAGGACATACCATCTAAACCATGTACACAGACAATGAGATGCACTCCATCTTCAGAGCCATCCTCTTCTTCCATGCTAAAATAAGGGACTGAGGATGCCAGCAGAGGGACATCACTGTACATGAACCCAGGGAGTTGAAGTTGCTTCAATTCTTCTTTCGCCTGGAGGAAGCTGAAGCAAAATATTATAAGAGATACTCTTTACTAAGTTTTATATTCAGTTTTTAGAATGAAAAAGACAACACGCTGAATTTAGGGAACAGCAGAAGAGGTAATCTTTGGTTTTAAATTATTTGGTTTTAAAATAATGAAAATATGTGACACCGCCTAAATGATTTAGAAACCAGAGAGTAATTTTCTTTGCTACTGTTAGTATATACTCTGATCAAATACAATCAATACTTGAAATCTGAAATCAAATGAAATAGTGTTTTAAACTTGAAATCAACTAAGAAAATATTAGGAGTGAAGCTACACTTCCTATAAAGTTTTATATTATATAGAAAAGCTGGGAGAAGTACTGGAAGGATGACAATCTGATGCTTATTCAGCAAACCTGAGCCTGTTTGCTGCTTTTTAATCTTACATAAATGGAAAGTAAGGAGCTAGTCTACCTAAAGTGTAACACTGAGAACTGTAGTTACGGTTCTTAGTACATTAAGTTATTTCTATTTTTCCTCTAGAAATACCAATAGAAAGGAACAGAACCAGGAGGGGGATTTGACTAAATATAATTGGTGGCATACACTCATTCTGAATGAGTAACAAGTCTAAGCAACTTGGGGTTGCAAATATCAAAAATTATTAACAATTTTAACACCGTATCATTTGAACTGATAAAAGTAAAACTCAAGGAAGCCAACGAATTCTACTGAACGGAGTAGGGTACTCTGGATGAAGACATAAATTGTTTTTATCAGTAACTCAGAAAAGTTTGAGGTAGCCAGCAGGTGGTATAACCTTCAGTCTTGTAGCATATTACAGTACTTTAATAGGCCATAATCACCTCATCGGTTTCACCAGCAGTGGGCACTATGAGATCTTAGTTATATATAGAAATCAGAATAATCTAGGAACTTGGAAAATCTATTATAGACATGCCTAGATCTTTCACTCCAGGGATTATAATTCCAACTGGAATAAGGTAGTAGAATACTTTGAGAACCAGTGCCATGCTAATAAACCTCTATCATCCTCAAAATTTTTCTGAGTATTTAACTGGTCCATGAAATATCAAGCCAGGAAACCACGGATTTAGCTGAGATAACCTGGGTCTGGTAGGTAGAGCAAGTTTCTACTAACTTATTATTCATTATCTAATATTGCCTCGTGCAATTGTAGAACCTAACCCGTCTGAGAGTTAATGGTGGAGAAATGAGGTACTGATGAAAATAAGAGTTTTAACCCCAGTTATTCCATACATCTAACATAACTACCGATGGAAAATTTGTATCAAAATGTCTAGCTTATAGAACAAGACAATCAGATGGAGAACTACAGGTCTGTCAAAGAGCACACTGAATTCATTTCTCCATTTTTAGAAAAGTACTCAGAGAAGCACTTTTTGTATTACAAAAACCAGAAAACATGAAATAGATATGTTATCAGAAACATAGATACAAATACACAGATTTTCTATACATACATTTGGTAGCACATGCTATGGTGCTCCATTACTTACGCTTGAATTTGAGGCTTTGATGAATTCTCATACCAGGAAACTGATGAAGTGAAGTTGTTAGAAGTCCTGCATGGCTGTTTTGTAATGGCATCAAATTTACTTTTAGAAGAACACTTAACACTACAAGGAGATTCTCGTGGTGCAGATGGGAAGGACAAACAACCAGAAGTACAGACAGCGGGCATATTTACACCACCCTTCAGGTAGTCACTGTTTATTTTTTCAGAATTTATAAATCTTTCTTCTTCTAGTGCATCTCTGTTTATATAGTGAGCATTTACTTTTTCATCCAAAGCTGAATAATCTGCTTCTTCATAATACCCATTTTGAACCATTTGTTGATCCTGCTCTTCCTCCTCATCCTCTTTACCCTGTTCCTGAAGAAGATTACTAATTTCTTTTTCAGAAATTTTCTTCTGAGGGCTAACTGAGTTGCTATAGCTAATCGCACATATGTCAGAAATCTCCGTACTGCTGTGAGAGCCAAAATAATTTTCCACAAGCCCTTGCTTTACCATATCAGGACTGGCTGAAAGAGGATCATTTGTACCCAGGTGAGTTTCATTTTTAACTGTTTGGGCTTCTGAATTTATTTCTTTGAGATTTAAGGTATTACCATTTTTTGTTTTCACAGTTTCCTCTTCTCTAACTTCCGTATTAGTAGAAACAGAACCTGAAACAGCACAAGGGGCACCTAAACAAACCAGTGTTGAATTTAACGTAATTGCTGTCCCTGAAGAGTTACTAGATTTATCAGGACTCTGGGAGTCTTTACACATAGTGTCCAAGTTAGGTTTGGAGCTGCAACTACTTTTCACATCACAGGAAGTATGCTCATCTGAAAAAACAAATTGCAAAGGGTCTTTAGTGCTTGAATTTAAGGAATGTATTGCTATAGTTTCATTGTCCAAATGCCCTGAAAATATGACACTCTGTTGTTGCAAAATAATACTTGATTTTTTACTAGTGTCACATTTTGGCAAGTCAACTGGTCCTAGATTTAACACAGTTTTGCTATCACTTAGGTGGCATTCAGGCACAACAGATTTCTTAGAATTTTCATCAGGTGACAGTTCATCATCAGAAGGCAGAGAGTTTATGGACGTCAAAGATGACTGTATTTCACTTAAAGCACTTGTACTCTCAGTACAATGACTTCCTAATGAAAATTTTACATTACAATCAGGTTTCATCAAAAGCTGAGGAAATAATCTTTCATTATTGTAAGGACCTTGTCCTTGCACAGTTTCAAATACTACATCAGGGTTTGGATGTGTTGCAAAAGAACTTGGTTCACTTTCAACACCTGAATCTGAAAATCTAGATGAGGCATACGTGGCATTAATATCTGGTAACTTAATTGTATCTCCACTTACTAAAACATGATATTCTTTTGCAGAAGCAGGTTGGTTACTTCTTAACTTAGCTAATGAGTCTCCAATAGAACAGCACTTTGCTTCCTGCAAAGCTTCCTTTTCCAGTGTTATTTCTATAGATTTAGATTTACCATTAGATTCTAAGGACTCAAAGTTGGGGAGTTGTAAATTATCCACAAAAAGTTCATCTGGTCGAAGCTCTGTCCAAGGTCCTATTTTAACAGTTATTTTCTCTCCACTGAAAGGATCCTTATCACAGGGCTTTACTTCAATTGTTCTAGCTCCTGAAGATGGGGTTGTTTGATGATCAGGGCAATCGTCTGATGAACTTCTGGATGCCACATTGTGTTCCACTTGTGAAATTTCACTATCATCCTGGGAGATATCAAGTTTACCTGAAATGGACAAATTTGCACAAAGATTTAGGCTGCCAGAGTTCAAAGGATCAAACAGGTCTGGTTGCATATTTTCAATATCTGGAGACTTTTGTTCAGTTCTCTCTGTATTTGTTGGCAAAAAGCTAGCTTCCTTTTGGCTTGTCTGTCTGACGTAGGTCTTTAGGTCAAAATTATATCCACATATTGTGGGATCCAGACCTTCCTTCTGACTATGTGAAGGATTGCCTTCAAAGCATTTAAAGAGATCATCTGATGCTGTATTTTTCAAACATTTGTAGCCTACTAAAACCACAGAATCCTTAGAGTTCTGTTTTATAATTTTTTTGGTGTTTTCAGGTTTCATTGTTTTCATGAGCTTAGTAACCTTAACCTTGGATTTATTTGATTCTTCATTCTTTCCTTTTAGAGATTTTGTTAGCTGCTTTTCACCTTCTGCATACCAAAAATTGGAGGCACCAGCAGGTCTGACTTTCAACTCTGGGCTAGAAAGTCCCGCTATAGAGCTTTCTTCAGTCTCATATTTATCCATTCTACTGGACTCTGATCTCTGAAGATTCTGTATTCCCATCCAGGGTGCATCTAAGTCTTTTATCCAAAGAAAAAAAGATTCAGGTTTAAAACAAGGTGTGAGAACTCAAATGATTAAGACTACATTTACTGACTACAACCTTCTAATATCCTCAAAGATAAATAAAATTGGAGGGGAAAAATGGCCCCACATTAGGGAACGGTTTTATATATATTAGGAAGAATATACAGCAAATGACACAAACTACTCACATATTTTAGATTATACTTACCTTCAATAACTGAATCTAAATACCTATCTTCAAAGATAATAGGTAATGAATGGAGATCTCCATCTAATTCACTACATTCAATAGGCAGAGGTGGGAGAGAACTGCAGAAGGAAGTATTTTTGATGGCGGTGCACATCTGCAGATGACTCTGAGCACTGAAAAATATTTATGTCAGACTATAATTTTAAAAAATTATGCTGAATTCTACTTTATAGACTCCACCCTCTCCTCTTCTTTCCCTGACCATTCCTATCCTCTTGCAGTCCTCAAGATATAACCTCCTTAGGAAAGAGCTCTTTGGTCAGAGATAAAAACAGGTACAATGAAAATTATGGTTCATTGACAATAAATAGTTGACTTATAAAATTATGGTTTGTTGATAAACAAATTTCTATTATATTCTCCTATACTTTTTAATGTTATTTCAAAATGAGTTATTTATGCTTAATGTCTGAATTTACTAATTCGCTGGGAATAGCATATAAGAGAAATGTCAAAAGCTCCAACTGCCTACTAATGACTGATGATACTATTGGAAAAAATACATTCCATTGCTACTGGTGTACTTAATGTATATTAGTGAATACCATTAACAGCTATTTAAAAAAGGTAGATAACTTTCTAATGCGTACTTTTTTTTTCTTTTTAAGATTTTATTTATTTATTTGACAGCGAGAGACACAGCCAGAGAGGGAACAGAAGCAGGGGGAGTGGGAGAGGGAGAAGCAGGCTTCCCACCAAGTGGGGAGCCTAATGCAGGGCTCAGTCCCTGGGATTATGACGTGAGCCGAATGCAGACGCTTAATGACTGAGCCACCCAGGCACCCCTAATGCATAATACTTTAAAAAAAAAAACAAACCAAACTTTTCTTATGGAAAATTTCAAACAAATTAAAAGAATAGTGTAATAAATCCCATCACTCAGCTTCAACAATTAACATTTTGCTTTTTTGCTTTATCTATACCAGTACTCACTGTCCATGCCCCATACTCTATTATTTCCAGTTTCTTGAGGTGAAATTCACATTCTTTGAAATATATAAATTTTAGCTCTATGAGTCTGACAAATGGATACATGATACAGAATATTTCCATCTACTCAGAGTTCTCTCATGTTTTTCTAGTCAAATTCCCATCCCGAGTCAAAGACAACCACTGTTCTTTTTTTCATTCACCATAGTTTTGCCTGTGCCAGAACTTCATATAAATAGAATCATATATTTACTCTTTATGTCTGACTTCTTTTGCTCAGCATAACATTCTCAAAACATTCTTTAAAGCCAAAGAAAACCAGATCTAAACATACTCAGCAGGAAGGCATCTATTCTGGGTATTTTATTATAAACATTTACATAACAAAAGGCAGTGCCAGTCAGATCACTGATGAAAATCTGTAATATATAATGATGAATGTAAGAGATTCTGACCTGTGAAGATAAAGATACAAGGCTGGAACCAGAGATGTATGGGACTACTAAGGTTCTAGTAAGTCTATGGGGGGGTGTGGACAAGAGGGCAATATGCTTCTTTATAAGTATGGGTATTCCATGAAGTAATTCATAAAATTAAACACAATTTGTTGAAATAGGGAATTTCTAATCTTTAAATTCTAATTTCTTCTATTATAAATCTCATATATTCTATGTGATAAATTCTGAGATAGGCATCTTACATAAAAGGAGGTGAAATTATTTGAACTATGGATCTGCTGTACTCACTGAAGTTCCTGGTATGCAATGGCAGCTTCTCTTGGATGTTCAAAACAAAAGAATGCTTCAGAAAATCTGCGTACCTGAAAAAATCCAAAAGGGAATATGAAAAACATGGTACAATCAAAAGGTCAATTGATGGTAGGAAAAGAAACCGCTCTCCATTAGACCTCGCATAACCACCCCTATAATCTCCCTCCTCAACGTTGCCTAAGTACTGTATTTTAGTATTTCATGAAATAAAAGAAACAATAAAATGTAAAGTGAGAAATTTAGGTTTACATGATGGATCCACGATTTATCCTCCTTGAAGACAAGGATTCAGTTTGTCTCATTGACCCTTATGTCTCAGTATAAAGAACAGTGCTCAGCACACTATCTCAGCACATGGTAAAAAATGGTTAAGAATCAGCCAGCACTTACATCATGCTGTGTGCCAGGTATGCAAGTAGATGCCAACTGAACTGACTAACCAACCTACTGGCATTGTGACTCTGGGGCATTTAACCTCTGAAATTTGAAAATGAGCCTCAGATGACTCATTTTCAAATTACACCTGATAACTGTTCTACATTTGGGGTTACTATGAAGAATAAACAGGATAACGTCTGTGACAGCAGTTTGTAGTCTGTAAGTATATACAAATATAAGCTATTATAATTGCCATTATAACATTCATCATATTTTTCCTTAAAATAACCATATATGTGAATTGTCTTCACTCCTAATGTATAATGTTCTTTAGAGTATGAGCTATGTTTTGATGATCTTGGTTATCCCCCAAAACATTTACCTGGGTATGTTACAGAAGCAAGTACTTGATAAGTACTGGTCAAGTCTAGCTGAATATTTCTTTCATCATATTTGTATTGTGATCCTTTCATTTTTAATTATTCAAGGAAAGGCTGTCAGCTACTGGAGCAATATGAGGCAACATTAAGGACATGGAAAAGATGTTTTGCTTGGAAGGTGCAGGGAGGAGAGACAAATTATAATATATCCCAAGATTTTTTTTTTTTTTAAGATTTTATTTATTTATTTGACAGAGAGAGATCACAAGTAGGCAGAGAGGCAGGCAGAGAGAGGGGGAAGCAAGCTCCCCGCTGAGCAGAGAGCCAGATTGCAGGGCTCGATCCCAGGACCTGGAGATCATGACCTGAGCCGAAGGCAGAGGCTTAACCCACTGAGCCACCCAGGCGCCCCAATACATCCCAAGATTATATTGCATCTAAGATTCTTCTCTAAAAGGGAATATGAATTAAGGTTCTTTGGTCTTAAACATAAAACTGGAGATATGTTTTATTTGACATCAAGATTTGGCCAATTAAATTTCTGACTTACTAAATAAACTTGCTTCCCTAAGCAGATGAGACTGGGTCTTTAGAGGAACAAGTCAGTGAGGGAGTTAAGGAGAGGATGATATGAGGCATCTATGAGAAGGATGCAATTTGTGTCTGTACTTTCTATCGTTGAGAGATATTTTCCCCTGAGGGCTATAATGTGTGAAGAACGGAAGCCTGAAGCCTTCTGGATTCCTGCAGTTGTAGATGGGCCTGCAACACTAACTAGTAGGTTTTCCTTCTCTCCTTACCTACTCTGATTCATACCTATCGTTTCTTTTTTTGTTTTTAAAGATTTTATTTATTTAAGAGAGAGAGACCATGCACAGGGGATGGGGCAGAGGCGGATGATGAGGGAGAGGGAAAGAATACCTGGAGTGTGAAGCTCACGTGATGTGGGGTTCAATCACAAGACCCTGACATCATGACCTGAGCTGAAACCAAGACTTGGATGCTTAACCGACTGAGCCTCCCAGGCGCCCCATAACTATCATTTCCTGACAGCATCTTATCGACCAGTCTCTATGATAAGCACTTTATTTTCATTGTTACTTATTTATTTAAGAAGCATTTCCTGACTCCAATAGGACTCTGAATTCCTTTCCTTCCTTCCTTTCTTTCTTAAGATTTTATTTGTTTGGCAGAGAGAGAGAGAGAGAGAGCGCGCACAAGCTAGGGGAGTGGGAGAGGGAGAAGCAGGCTCACTGCTGAGCAGAGAGCCCAATACAGGACTCAATCGCAGAGCCCTAGGATCATGAAACAACCAAAGGCAGATGCCCAACCCACTGAGCCACCCAGGTGCCCCTCTTTCCATTTTATTTAAGCTGTAGGAAAACCCTATGAAGTGGATATGTCTTCATTTAATAAGTGAGGAAACAGGGACAAAGTGGTTAATTACTTGGGCAAGATAACATAGCTAGCAAGTGATTAATATCGGATTCAAATAAAGATTTAAGAAATTCCAAATCTTGTTTTTCAAACCACTTATCTCTTCTGCATAAAGACTCCCTGTTAACAGAAAACCTTTCCTTTCCTCTATGCACCCACACAAAATTCTTTGTCTAATTTTTTTCCTGCGATAATTTTGTGCTACAGCAATGTGTAATGAGTTTAAGTCTATTAAATGTATCTTGTGGCCATAACTAAGGTATGACTGCCACCTGATGGCAGCACCACTTAATTTGGAGCAAAAGACATACATAAAAAAAATATATTAAATTTACAAATTCAAACTTAGGGTGAGTAATATAGATATTACTACTTTGGTATATATGTTTGTAAAACAAATTTTGTATATTTACTCTCAATTTTTAAAAATTCACTTATTTGGCATTATTGACTATTCAAAATTTAGCAAACAGCTAGAAGATTGAAAAAAGCCTCTTGAGCATTCAAAATGGGTATTCATCAATACTTTACAGAGTTAAATGTTCCTTTATCTGTGTTCACCCTTAAATGCTTAAATTGTTAACTAGTATTCATTATAGTACAAACTTATTACACTATAAAAATATATTACAAATATTATTTGTATAATAATATGACAAAATAATATATAATAAAATCAGAATAGTACTTACTGTAGCATTTATAATATATAACATTTATTATTAACATAGTTGTTATAATATATTCATAATACATTTATTAAAATATTTTATACATGTCTATCCAAATTATACTCAAATCCTCAGTACAGGATCTAAATATCTGATATATTATCTATGTGCCTTGAAGAAAATGGTCCCCTCACAAATGTTTATTTAACAATTATTCCTTAAGTTCTTAGATTGTACTTTTGGTAGTATACTTTAAAGCTCCCTTTATACACAAAGATGATCTATATTTACTTTTCAATACACAGCATATTAAAAGAACAAATGAGACAAAGGGAAAAGCAGAATTACAAAATATACATGATATATATAAGTAGATGTAAGTACACTAGGCAATTAGTAGAGAACTTGTTATTGAAACAAAATACAAACCTAGATAAACCTTAAAAACATAAACCTAGAACATTCCCATAAAAAGACAAATAGATTAAAAATTAATATAACTTAGGATCCTTTAATGGAGGATCTAATATCTAGACTTTTTAAAAAAGACTTATTTATTTTGGAAGCACGAGAGCTGGGGTGAGGAGCACAGGGAGAGAGAATCTGAAGAAGACTCTCTGCTAAGTGCAGAGCCCAACTCAGGGGCTTATCTCAAGATCCACAAGATCACAACCTGAGCCAAAATCAACAGTCAGGCACTTAACCAACTGTGCCCAGGCGCCCCTCTAGACATTTTTAATAGCATGGACTACAAGTGTATTAAACCCTTGAGTACATAAATAAAATGCATAATGATAAGTCATTTTGAAAAGGCTAAATTAGGTTTGGTATACTCTATTTCAGATGGTAGGGGACCATGAAGCACATTGGAAAGTTTAAGATGGTAAAAAATAATTTAAGGTAAGAGTTAATCCTTTAGGAGCACATATCAGATAATAACAAAATGCACTTTGGGATAAACTTATTTCCTGAAAAAAATGGGTATGTTCTCTCTCTCTCTATATATATACATATTTATATATTTATATTTATATATATGTATATATTAATATATATATACACACACATATAAAATCTATAATACATTGTGTTTATATCAATAATTACAGTAACATTGGAAGTCTGCCCAAACCTTGCAAAACAGGAAATAAAAAGTATCAAATTAAATATTATAAATAAACAATATGTTTTCAGAAAGTAGTTCTACTTTAAGAAAAATATAGCTTAATATATTAAGGTTCACATATAAACAATGCATACATATTATACTGAAGGAATACCAGATCAAGAAGTTTTATAGATGAGTACCTCTTTGTAAAAATGCAAACTTCATAATGTTTTGTGTAAATAACTCATTATTGTAAAGAGGTCTTTGAGTAGGAAAGGATGGCTATGCAATCTATTTCAAACTCTTTCCCTCTTCTAGAGCATAAAAAGCATTGATACAGTTGAAAATAACATTTTATGATCTTAAAATCTCAATAAAAGCTAAGAACAATTCCATGACCCTCTAGACTTGAGGTCTAGACTAGTTGCTGCAAATTAGATTCTAGGGTCCCACTAAACCCTTTAGTTCTAAAGTACAAATATAAAAAAGATGCTCCTTCCACTGGCAGATGCAACCTGACTCCAGCGAAGACAAACCATATTTCAATTACCACTCTTCCTAGTAGAATGCTAGGAACAACATAGGTAATAGCCTAACCCGGTTAATTATTTGGAGAACTTAAAAAAAAAAATTACCCATACCTGGGCATCAGTAATTCAGCATCAGTAATTTTTAAAGTTCCTCAGATGATTTTAATGTACAACCATGGCTGAAAACCACTATTTTAACTTCTACCACAACAGAGGAATTGGTAATAGATTTGTCTCCTGAAAACTATAAAACTGGACAAAATGCATTAAACAACTGTTTCAAGAATCAAAGAACATGCATTAGAAATGCAAAGAAGCAGGAAAGTATAACTTACAATCATGAGATAAAAGCAATCTATAGAAATGGACTCCAAGATAACTCAGATGTCAGAATTAGCAGGCATATACTTCCTTTTTAAAAAATAATTAATAGACTTGTTTTTTTCGGAGCATTGATGAACCAATATTGACACTTACTATTAACTAAAATCCATAGTTTACCTTAAGATTCACTCTTGGTGGTGCACACCGTATGGTCTTTAACAAATGTATAATGGTATGTGTCCATCATCACAAATCATTGAGAATAGTTTCTTGTCCCTAAATATCTCTTATGCTCTACCTATTTGTTCTTCTCTAAATCCCCCTGAACCTCTGGCAACCACTGATCTTTTCAATGTCTCCGCAGTTTTTCCTTTTCCAGAACGTCATACAGTTGGAATCAGATAGTAGGTTGTCCTTTAGATTGGGTCTTTCACTTAGCAATATACTTTCAAGGTTCCTCTTTCACTTTCTGTGGTTTGACTGTTCATTTCTTTTTATTGCTGAATAATATTCCACTGTATGGATATACAATTTTTTTAATCCATTCACCTGATGAAGGACATGATGGTTCCTTCCAAATTTTGACAATTATGGAAAAAGCTGCCAAAAATACTGTGTGTAGGTTTTTGTGCAGACATGTTTTCAACTCATCTGAGTAAATGCCAAAGAGCATTATAGTTGGATTATACTGTAAGAATATGTTTAGATTTATATGAAACTGCTAAATTGTCTTTTGAACTAGTTGTACCATTTTGCATTCCTACCAGCAACAAATGAGAGCTCCAGTTGCTCTTATCTTCCCTAACATTTGGTGTTGTCAGTGTTTCACCTTTCATCCATTCTTATAGGTATGTGGTGGTATCTCATTTTTCTAATTTGAAACTCTCTAATAATGAATGGTAAGTTGCATATTTCCCTTCCCCCATGTGGAAGGCTAAAGAAGACTGGAGTTGGATTCCCAGGTCAGTTGGGCTCTGGAAAGATAGTTTCTGTTGAGACAAGTCTTTCTAAGGATAGAATGCTCTGGATGTATTTTAAAACAGCTACCTCTCTCACTCCCATACCCTCCTGCATGGGAGGGGGGATTTTCTCTGATCTTCACCACGAGAACCTGATTCAGTTCCTGGAGGTAAAACTCATGAAAGTGTGGAGTTCCCCTAGGACTGAGCCCCCTTGAAGTTACACTTTAAGCTTGTTCATACTGAACCACCAGAAATTCATCAAATGTAATTTAAGTTTTTCTACCCCAGTACTGATTCCAGGGGCCATTTCTGCTTGTGGGTTGGTCTCTGCTCTGGTCAGATATGATTCTCTGTAACTGGCTATCTAACTCCAATTTTGGGGGCAGGAGTTTGCCCTGTGACCTCAGTTCTCTAAAAGATCTAAGAAGATGTGCTGATATTCAGTTTGTTCAGCTTTTTTCTCGTTGTTAGGGTGGAAATGATTATGTCTAAGCCTCTTATATGCCAAATTATAAACAAGAAGGCCAGGCAAGTACTTTTAAGTCATGATTATAATTGCCCAATGAGTGAAAGAAGTTGGTTGTAATGAATGAAGAGGTAAGGAACCTCAGCAGAAAAATGGAACTACTAAAAAAAAAAAAAAACTTAGAAGTAAAAATATATTTGAAATGAAAAATTTACTAGGTGAGATTAAGAGCTGATTAGACTCTACAGAAAAGAGTGAATTCAAAACTAGAATCATGAAAATATTCAATCTGAAAAGCACAGATTAAAAAAAACAAAAGAATATGAAATCATATAATACAAGTGAAATTAGAGTACCAGAAGGAGGAGTGGATAAAACTGGGGCAGAAAAAAATAATATCTGAAGATATGATGGCTAAAAATTTTTGTAAAAATTAGGAAGAAAAAATAAACCTGCAGATCCAAGAATCTCAATGAATCCCAAGCAAGATAAATTCAAAGAAAACTACAACAAAGCACATCAAACTGCTGAAAACCAAAGATAAAGAAAAAATCATTGCAATAACTGCAGGGGAAAAATAACATAAATGACAACTGACTTCTCATCAGATACTATGGAGGCCAGAAGATAATGGTCTATTTTTAAGTACTAAAACAGAGGGGAAATAACAATACAGAATATTGGCTGAACAACCCATCAATAAACCTGACCTAATTTAATTTAGATCTATGGAATACGACATCTAATAAATTTTGTAAGGCCATGGAGTATACAGTTAATATGCAAAAATCAATTGCACTGGGGTGCCTGGGTGGCTCAGTGGGTTAAGCCGCTGCCTTCGGCTCAGGTCATGATCTCAGAGTCCTGGGATCGAGCCCCGCATCGGGCTCTCTGCTCTCTAGGGGAGCCTTCTTCCTCCTCTCTCTCTGCCTGCCTCTCTGCCTGCTTGTGATCTCTCTGTCAAATAAATAAATAAAATCTTTAAAAAAAAAAAAAAAAAAAATCAATTGCACTTCTATATCCTAGCAACAACTGTTTGGAAAATGAAATAAAAAGACCACTTATAATAGCATCAGATAATATAAGAAACTTATGAATAAATTTAAGACACTGAAAACTAAAAAACACTTCCGAGAGACATCACAGAAGAAGATATCACCTAAATAGGGAACTATAACATGTCCACAACATATGATGAAAGAGAAAATTCTCTCTACATTGATCTATAGATTATGCAATCATGCAATGTAAACTAAAATCCAAGGAAGACTTTTTAAAATAAAAACTTAGCAGATGATTCTAAATTTACATAGAAATACAAGGGATCTGGAAGAGACAAAACAATCTCAAAAAGAAAAAAAAAAAATTGGAGAAGGTACAACTAATTACCTGACTGAAAGACTTACTACAATAACACAATCAAGTTAGGGGGATATTAATGGAAAGATATATAAGAGATCAATGAAAGAGAAAAGAAGGCCAAGAAATAGATTCAATTCATTAGTCAACTGATCTTCAACAAAGATGCTAAGGCAATTCAATAAAGGAAAGTCTTTTTTTTTTTTTTTTTTTAAGATTTTACTTATTTATTTGACAGAGATCACAAGTAGTCAGAGAGGCAGGCAGAGAGAGGCGAGGAAGTAGGCTCCCCACCGAGCAGAGAGCCAGATGCTGGGCTCGATCCCAGGACCATGAGATCATGACCTGAGCCAAAGGCAGAGGCTTTAACCCACTGAGCCACCCAGGCACCCTAGGAAAGTTTTTTTAAAAAATGGTGCTGAATTATAAATGGAACTGTTTTCTTAATTTCTCTTTCTGCTACTTTGTTATTAGTATATGGAGATGCAAGAGATTTCTGTATATTCTTTGTCTCCAACTTTTCTGAATTCATTTATTGCTTCTAATAATTTTTTAGTGGTGTCTTTAGAGTTTTCTTATATATTATCATATCACTGGCAAATAGTGATGGATTTACTTCTTCATTACCAATTTCCATGACTTTTATTTCTTTTTCTTGTCTTGACTGATAGTTGTAGCTAGGGCTTCCTGTACTATGTTAAATAAAAGTGGTGACAGCTAACATCCTTGTTTTTTTCCTGATCTTAGAGGAAAAAGTCTTTGGTTTTTCACTTCTGAGTATGTTAGCTGTGGGTTTTTCATATATGACCTTTATTATGTTAAAGTACATCCTGTCTAAACCTACTTTGTTGAGAGTTTTTATCGTGAATGAGTATTGTATTTTGTCAAATGCATTTTAAAATTTTTGTTTTACTTCTTTTCAGTGTTCCAGAATTCATTGTTTAATGAATGACCAATAGCAGTATGTTATGCATCAATAGCAGCAACAGCTTTTCCAGGTTCTGCAGTCATCTGAACAAAATTAGAGAGACATCCAGCACACTCCATTAATAAAAAAGAAAAAAAAAAAGGTAAAAAAACAAAACCCCAGAAAACAGCAAAGTTCTGTTACTGTTGTGGTACCTGGCACCATTTTTTAATTAGCTTCTCAATCATCATCTGGAAAGAAAACATTCTAGAATAACATCATTAAAAACAGCTCTGATAAAGCACGGTCACTATTACGTATCAGTGCTCCATGCAATACGTGCCCTCCATAATACCCACCACCAGGCTCACCCAACCTCCCACCTCCAAAACCCTCAGTTTGTTTCTCAGAGTCCACATTCTTTTATGGTTTGTCTCCCCCCTCCAATTTCCCCCTTGGTTCTGCATCTTTTAAGATTATATGGTATGTATTTCTATATCCTGTCTTGTGATGTATCACACTGATTGATTTATGAATACTGAACCATCCCTGCATCTCTGCAATAAATCCCAGGGAGAGCAGTGAGTGATACTGTTAATGCATTGTTAAATTTGGTTTGCTAATATTTTTTGAAGATTTTTACACCTGTGTTCTTCAGGGATACTGGCCTGTAGTTTTCTTTTTTGTAGTGTCTTTGATTTCAGTATCAGGGTAATTCTGGCCTCATATAATGAGTCTGGAAGCTCTTTTATTTTCTGGAATGGTCTGAGAATGGGCATTAATTCTGCTTTAGATGCTTGGTAGAATTCACCTGTGAAGGTCTGGTCCTAGACTTTGGTTTGTCGGTAATTTTTTGATTACTGATTCAATGTTGTTTCTAGCAGTGGACCTGTTCAAATTTTCTATTTCTTCCTGATTCAGATTTGGAAGACTGTTTAAGTTTATAGGAATTTACCCATTTCTTCTAGGTTGTCCAATTTTTTGGTATATAATTTTTCATAGTTTTGTTATAACCCTTGTATTTCTATGGCATCAGTTGTCATTTCTCTTCTTTTACTTCTGATTTTATTTCCTTGAATCCTCTCTCTCTTTTTTTTTTATGAGTCTGGCTAAAGGTTTATCAATTTGTCTATTTTTTCAAAGAACCAGCTCTAGATTTCATTGATTTTTTAAATTGCTTTTTAATTTCAACTTCATTTATTTTCATTCTAATTATTACATCCCTCCTTTATTATCTTTGGACTTCCTTTACTAGACCTTCAGGTGTAAGGTTAGAGTGTAAAATTGCACCAAGAAGAAAAAAATATCTAGGAATAAATTTAACCAAGAGGTGAGAGATCTGTACTCTGAAAACTATGGGACACTGATGAAAGAAAATGAGGATGACACAAATGGAAAACTATCCCATGCTCATGGCTGAGAAGAATTAATATTATTAAAATGTCCATGCTACCAAAGGCAATGTACAGATTCAATGCAATCCCTAGCAAAATACCAGTAGTTTTTTTTTCCCATAGAATTAAAACAAATAACCCTAAAATTCATATGGAACCACAACAGATCCTGAATAGCCAAAGCAACCTTGAGAAAGAAAAAAGCTACAGACGTCACAATCCTGGATTTCAAGATACACTTCAAAGTTATATTAACTGAAACTATATAGCACTGGTATAAAAACAGACACACAGATCAACAAGAGAGGATAGAGAGCTCAAAAATAAACCCATGCCTATATGGCCAAGAATATACACCTGGACAGCTACATTCAGAAAGATAAAACTGGGCTATTTGCTTACAACAGATACAAAGATAAAATAAAGTCCTAACTGTGAGAACTGAGTGTGAAACTCCTAGAAGAAAACATAGGCAATACTCTCTTGGACATTGGCTTTAGCAACATATTTATGGGTATGTCTCATATTTATGGGTAGCCTTATGGGTAGCAACATATTTATTGGTAAGGGAAACAAAAGTAAAATTAAACTTTTGGGACTACATCAAACTAAAAAACTTTTGCACAGTAAAGGAAACCATCAATAAAACAAAAAGGTAACCTACTAAACAGAAGAAAATAATTGCAAATAATATATCTGATGGGGTGGGGGAGCCTGGGTAGCTCAGTTGGTTAAATGTCTGACTTTAGCTCAGGTCATGATCCCAGGGTTCTGGGATAGAGCCTGACATGAGGCTCCCTGCTCAGTGGGAGTCTGCTTCTCCTTCTCCCCCTGCCCCTCCCTCTGTTCGTTCCCTCTCTTAAGTAAATAAATAAATAAAATCTTAAAAAAAAAGAAGAAAATATTTGAAAATAGTATATCTTGATAAGTCTAGTTTCCAGAACATATAAAGAACTCTTGCAACCGAATGACAAAAAGACAACCAGTTAAAAAATGGGCAAAGGCGTTTGAATACACACTTCTTTGAATACACATTTCTAAAAGAAGTTTACAAATGGCCGACAAGCACACAAAAAGATGCTCAACGTCGTTATTCATTAGTGAAATGCTAGTCAAAACCACAACTAAACACCACTTTGCAACCCAGTAGGTTGGCTGTAATAAAAATAACAAAATAATAGAAAGTAAATATTTGTGAGGATGTGAAGAAATTGGAACCACTGAACACTCCCAGTAGGAATATAAAATGGTGTAAGTGCTATGGAAATCAGCCTGGAAGCTCCTCAAAAAGTTAAACATAGAATTACCATACAAGTCAGAAATTCTACTCTTAGGTATGCACCCAAAGAAATGAAAACAAGAATTCAAACAAGTACTTGTCCAGTAATGTTCACAGAAGCATTCATCACAATAGTCAAAGGGTGTAAAGAACCCAATGGCCATCAATTTAGGTTGGCATTCAGCTCTAAAAAGGAATGAAAGACCAACAGACACATGAAAAAGTGCTCCATATCACTCGGCATCAAGGAAATACAAATCAAAACCACAATGAGATATCACCTCACACCAGTCAGAATGGCTAAAATGAAGAAGTCAGGAAATGACAGATGCTGGCAAGGATGCGGAGAAAGGGGAACCCTCCTACACTGTTGGTGGGAATGCAAGTTGGTGCAGCCACTCTGGAAAACAGCATGGGGTTCCTCAAAATGTTGAAAATAGAACTACCCTATGACCCAGCAATTGCACTACTGGGTATTTACCCTAAAGATACAAACGTAGTGATCCGAAGGGGCACGTGCACCCGAATGTTTATAGCAGCAATGTCTACAATAGCCAAACTATGGAGAGAACCTAGATGTCCATCAACAGATGAATGGATAAAGAAGATGTGGTATATATACACAATGGAATACTATGCAGCCATCAAAAGAAATGAAATCTTGCCATTTGCGACGACGTGGATGAAACTAGAGGGTATCATGCTTAGCGAAATAAGTCAATCGGAGAAAGACAACTATCATATGATCTCCCTGATATGAGGGAGTGGAGATGCAACATGGGGGGCTAAGGGGATAGGAGAAGAATAAATGAAACAAGATGGGATTGGGAGGGAGACAAACCATAAGTGACTCTTAATCTCACAAAACAAACTGAGGGTTGCTGGGGGGAGTGGGGTTGGAAGAAGGGGATGGGGTTATGGACATTGGGGAGGGTATGTGCTATGTTGAGTGCTGTGAAGTGTGTAAGCCTGACGATTCACAGACCTGTACCCCTGGGGATAAAAATATATTATATGGTTATAAAAAATAAAAAAAAAATAAAAAAGTTAAAAAAAAAAAGATTACAGTGAAAAAAAAAAGGAATGAAAGACTGATAACATGCTACAACATGGATGAATGATGTGAAAGAAACTAAATACAAAAAGTTATGTGTTGTATGATTACCTTTATATGAAACATCCAGATTCGGTAAATCAGACTAGTGTTTGCTAGTGAACGGGTGGCGGAAGGGGAGGAAATGGGGAGTGAATGTTCAATGGCTGTGGGGTTTCCTTTTGGGGCGATAAAACTGGACTGGAACTAGGTAGAGGTGATGGTTGCACAACACTGTGAATGTACTAAATTGTACACGTGAAATGGTTAATTCATGTTATGTAAATTTTATGTAAAAACAAAAAAACAAACTAGGGGGCGCCTGGGTGGCTCAGTCAGTTAAGTGTCCAGACTCCCGATTTCAGCTTGGGTCATAATCTTGGGGTCACGGGATCAGATTAAGCACTGTGTTGGGCTCTGTGCTGGGTGTAGTGCCTACTTAGAATTCTCTTGATCCCTTTCTCTCTCTGCCCCTCCCCGATTTGCTCTCTAAATTAAAAAAAAAAAAAATAATAATTAGAGGACTGTACAGAGATCAAAGAAAAATTAAGATTTCTCTAATTTTGACTATATAGTTTGAAATATTATTTTATGAAGCCTTATAAAGTAAAACATTTTCATTTTAGAGTCCAAGGAAAGGTTCACTAAATGGAAGAGTTTAAATGAGCAGTACCATAGAATATTAAGTAATCAAACAGCAAAAACACCACATCAACTTGGATTTCTTTGCTTTAGATTAGGACTACAGATATTAGTACATAGTGAGTAAAGCCATATGTTTACATGTTCTGTTTTCTCACAAGATTACTAAGCTTCCTAAGCTTAACTACAAAATTAGTTTTCTCCTTAACCAAGGACTTCCATTCCATTTTCTGTACCTCCGTAAGACATATTTCATTCATCCAAAAATATATAAAACAAGGGTAAATCCTTCTTTGCTGCTTTGGTATACTATTTGATAGGGTTGCATGAGACATAATTACATTGAAAAATTATTCGCTGATACCTAACATTCAGATGTAACTAGGCATCCTTTATTTTTATTGGTTGTATCTGGCAATTCTACCCCACAGGACACTGAAATACAAATAATTTTTTTAGTATAAGTATTTCCCAAAAACTGCATAGGATATATTTATACTGAAAATTATTTGTTTACCTATATTAAAATTTAATCAGGTACTCTGTATTTTATCTGGCAACCCAAGGTATTTGGCAAGACAGAACTAAGTATTTATTCAAGCTGTCCCTGAAAGAATGCCTGCTATTTTGTCCTATTCCATCAGCCCTAACAAGACTTGTTCAGGGCAGAATACAAGTCTGTGATGCTAAGACAAAGCACAAAGCACAAAACCTGTCTCTCCAAGTCTGTAAAGGGCATATGTTCATCTTAACGTTGGACTTATAATTCTAGGCACAAGCTACCATACATTAAATATGGCATCTGTGCTGGTACACTGGGAAGCAGTGTAACAGAAGAGGCATTTTTGAAAAGTACTAAAATAAAGATCAGTAAAATTGTTGAGGACAGTGAAAATGAGTTCTCCGTAAGACACTGGCAAAAGACAATTCTTCAAGGTCTCTTACATTTTTGCAAGTCCTGTGAGCAGAATCAATGACTGTCCCCATTATTTTCAAGGATATCTGTATTGGAACAGCCTGGGAAGGTAGAGACACCTCTTCCTTAGGAGCAAAGGGTAGGTTTGCTTACAGCCTTGATAGATAAAGACTCGCGTTGGAACAAACGTGGCATGTCCACGTCCATTACAAAATATCTGGGACCCTTAATCACAAAGTTTTTTCTCCTGCAATGCAATACACTAGCGTGAACCTGGCTTTCTTTATGTTGGGGTGTGGAAACTGGGGCTTAAGAAAGGAGTGCAAATGATAACACTAAAGTTACTGGCGTTGCTGCAACAAAGTCCTTTGTCTCTGATCTCGTATCTTCTGCCAGCATTAATCATTCTGTGGAGGTTATCTTATTTGCTTGTAAGTTCTTCACAGATCTCAGGTCCTTTACAGTTCTTGACACATAAAAATTTCATTTTAATTTCAACTTATTTTTGCTTTTTATAAGTTATCTCACTTGATAATCCATATTTCAGTTTGAAGTGACAAAGATATCTTTCACTTATAATAAATACTTTGATCTTTTTTTTCCAGCTATATCAAGAGATAACTGATAGAAAACATTGTGTAAGTTTGAGGTGTACAATGTGTTGATTTGATAGACTTACATATTGCAAGATGATTACCACCTCAGCATTAGCTAATACCTCCATCGTGTCACATAATTACCATTTCTTTCTTGTGGTGAGAACCACTAAGATTTACTCTCTTAGTAACTTTCAAGTACAGAGTACAGTACTGTTAACTAAAATACCATGCTATATATTAGATCCCCAGAAATTATTTATCTTATAACTGAAAGTGTGTACCCTTTGAACTATAGCTCCCAATTTCACACCACCCTTCCTTCCACCTCTGGTAATCACCATTCTAATCACTGTTTCCATGAATTCAGTTTTTTAAGAATCTATATATAAGTGATATCATACAGTATTTGTTTCTGTCTGTCTGACTTGTTTCCCTTAGCACAATGCCCTCAAGGTCCATCTGTGTTGTTGCAAATGGCAGGATGTCCTTTCTAATAGCTGAATAATATTCCATTGTATATACAGGTTTCCCTCAATATCCAAAAACAAAGAATTCCTAATGAAACCTTTCTTAAACTGAAATGGCATAAAGTGAAACAGCAATGATCATTTTATAAAACCCAAACTTTTTGTTATTTCTTTTGGTCAGTGAAAGCAGGTAACCAATGTAGGTCTTTCATAAAAGCAGAGTGGCATTAAAGCAAACTTTCAGATATCAGGGGAAACCTGTATATAGCATATCTTCTTTATCCAGTCATTCATTGATGGACACTTAGGTTATTTCCATGTCTTGGCTATTGGGAATAATGCTGCAATAAACATGGGAGCACAGATATCTCTTTGAGATCCCATTTTATTTTCCTGGAAGTGATACCGCTAGATCAAAGGGTAGTCCTATTTTAAGGAACTTCCATACTGTTAGCCATACTGGCTGCACCAATTTACATGAAGACCAAGAGTGCACATGGATTCTGTTTTTACCACATCCTTGCCAACACTTGTTATCTCTTGACTTTTTAGTAACACTCATTCTAACAAGTATGAGGTGATAACTCATTGTGATTTTGATTTGCACTTTCTGGATGATTACTGACATTGAGCATCTTTTCATATACCTACTGGTTTTTTGTATGTCTCTGCATAAATAGATATTTAGCTCCTCTATACATTTTTTAATCAGATTGTTTTCTACTGAGTTGCATGAATTCTTTATATATTTAAAATATTAACCCTTTATCAGACATAGGACTTGGCAATATTTTCTCTCATCCATTAGGTTGCCGTTTCATATTGGTGATGGTCTCCTTTGCTTTACAGAAGCTTTTTAATTTGATGTAGTCCCACTTGTTTATGTCTGCCTTTGCTTTTGGTGTCAAATCCAAAATAACATTACCAAAACTAATGTCACCAGGGAGCTTTTCCCCTATGTTTTCCTCTAGGGGTTTTATGATTTCAGATCTTATGTTATTAAGTTGTTCATTCATCTTGAGCTAATTTTTGTGAGCAGTTTAAGATACGGGTCCAATTTCATTCTTTTGCATGTAGTTATCTACAATAAGTTTTCCCAATACCACTTATTGAAGAGACCACCTTTCCCCATTGAGTATTCTTTGCTCTCTTGTCAAATGTTAGTCGGCCATATATGCAAGGGTTTATTTCTGGACTTTTGTTTCCACTGTCTATTTTTATGCCAGTACCATACAGTTTTCATTACTATGGCTTTGTTGTATAGTTTGAAAACAGGAAATGCGATGCCTTCAGCTTTGCTCTTCTTTCACAGTATTGCTTTGGTTATTTAGGGTCCTTTGTGGTTCCATATAAATTTGAGAATTGTGTTTCTTATATTTCTGTGAAAAATACTACTGGAATTTCAATAGGGATTGAACTGAAACTATAGATGGCTTTAGATAGTATGGATATTTAACAATATTAATTCTTCTGATCAATGAACATGGGCTATCTTTCCATGTGTTTGTGTCTTCGTTTCTTTCATCAAAGTCTTGTCATTTTCAGTAATAGCTCTTATAGCTCCTTGGTTAAATTTAGTCCTAAGTAGTTTCTTATATTTGATGCTATTATGAATGGGACTGTTCTCTTTATTTCTTTTTTTAGGTATTTCATTGTTAGTGTACAGAATCCCAACTATGTTTTGTATGTTGATTTTGTATCCCACAACTTCACTGAAACTGAATAATTCCAACAGTTTTTTGATGGAGTGGTAAGCATTTTCTTTTTAAATATGTAAGATCATATCACCTGCAATCAGAGACATTTTACACCTTCCTTTCTGATTTGGATGGCTTTTATTGCTTTTTATTGTCTCACTGCTCTGGTTAGGACTTCCAGTACTTTGTTGAATACAAATGATAAGAATGGGAACCCTTGTCCTATTTGTGATATTAAAGCAAAACCTTTCAACTTTTCACCATTCAGTATAAGGCTAGCTGTGGGTTGTCATGTTATTATTATATTGGGGTATATTCCTTCTATACCCAATTTGTTGAGAGTTTTTATCATGAAAGGATATTGTATTTTGTCAAATGCTTTTCTGAATTAATGTGATATGATTTTAGCCCTTCATTCTATTAATGTGGTATATCACTTTTATTGATTTGAGTATATGGAGCCATCTTGATCCCAGGGATAAGTCCCATGTGATCATGGTGTATGATCCCTTTAATCCACTACTAAATTTAGTTTGCTAATATTTTGTTAAGAATTTTTGCATGTTGGGGCACCTGGGTGACTCAGATGGTTAAGCATCTGCCTTTGGCTCAGGTCTTGATCTCCAGGTCTTGGGATCGAGCCCCACACAGGGCTCCCAGCTCAGTGGAGAGTCTGCTTCTTCCTCTGCCTTTCCCCCTGCTTGTGCTCTGTTTCTCTTTCTCTCTATATACTGAATAAATAAGATCTTATTAAAAAAAAGAATTTTTGCATGTTCAGTTTTCTATATTCATCAGGGATATTGGACTGTAGATTATTTCTCTTGTATTCTCTTTATCTTGCTTTGGTATCAGGATAATGCTGGCATTGTAAAATGAGTTTGGAAGTGTTCCTTTTCGATTTTTTGGTGAGAAAGATTAGCTTTAATTCTTTACATATTTGGTAGAATTCACCAGTAAAGCTGCCTTTTCCTAGACTTCTCTTTGCTGAGTAATTGTTGGTTACTGATTTAATCTCTTTACTCATTATTTGTTCAGATGTTTCTATTTCTTCATGATTTAGTTTTGGTAGGTTTATGTTTCTAGGATTTTATCCATTTCTTCTAGGTTATCCAATTTATTGATTTATAATTTTTCATGTTAGTCTCTCATGATCCTTTGTATTTCTGTGGTTTTAAGTTGTACTGTCTCCTCTTTCATTTCGTATTTTAATTATTTGCATCTTCTTTTTTCTCAGTCTAGCTAAAGGTGTTGATTTTATTCTGTCAATAAAACCAGTTCTTTGTTTTGTTGATTTTTCCTATTATTTTTCTTAATACTTATTCATCTAATATTTGTTATTTTCTTCTTTCTGCTAACTTTGGGTTTAGTTTGTTCCTTTTCTAGTTCCTTGATGTGAAAAATTAAGTTAGTTATTTGAGATTTTTGACCCACTGGTTATTCAGGAATATTGTTTAACTTCCACATATTTGTGATTTTCTCAGATTTCCTTCTGTAATTGATGTCTAGTTTTATACTATTATGGTTGAGAAAGATACTTGGTATGATTTCAATCTTTTTAAATTTGCTAAGACTTACTTTTTTGACCTATCATATGATCTATCCTGAAGAATGTTCTGTGTACACCTGAGAAAAAATGTATTCTATTGTTGAAGTATCTTACATACGTTTGTTAGATCCATTTGGTCTGATTATGGTTCAAGTCCAATCCAATGTTTCCTCATTGATTTTCTACGTGGATGATCTATTCATTATTGAAAGTGAGGTACTGAAGTCTCCCACTATAGCTGTATTGCTTTCTATTTCTCCCTTCAGATCTGTTAGTATTTACTTAGTATATTTAGGTGCTCCAATGCTGGGTCCTTATATACTTTAAATGGTTAGATCTTCTTCATGAACTCACCCCTTTGTCATTATATAATGGCCCTGTTTCCTGTTACTTTTGACTTTAAGTCTATTTTGTGTGATTTAAGTACAGCTTTCCTTAACAAAAAAAACAAAAAACAGCAACAACAAAAAAGTGTAGCTATCTTTACTCTTCTGAGGTTTCTGTTTACATTGAATCTTTTCCCATCACTTCACTTTGTTCCCATGTACATCCTCAAAGCTGAAGTGAGTCTCTTGTAGGCAGTATATAGTTGTTTTTTTTTTTATCTACTCAGACACTCTCTGACTTCTAGAGAATTCAATCCATTTACATTTACAGTGAATGCTGATATGTAAGGATTTACTAAAGCCACCTTATTAGTTACTTTCTGGCTGTTTTATAGTTCTCTTCTTCCTCTCTTGCTGTCTTCCTTTGTGAACTGATGATTTTCAATAGTGCTATGCTTTGCATCTCTTCTCTATCTTTTGTGATCTACTGTAGTTTTCTGCTTTGTGGTTATCATAAGGCTTACATAAAACACCTTGTAGATTAACATAGATGTAATAGTTTATTTTACACTGATAACAATTTAATTTCAATCTCATTCAAAAACTCTATCCTTTTATTGTCTTCCTTTTGTTTCTGATGTCATAATGTACCACTTTTAATAATGTGTACTCATTAACAAATTTTTGTAGCTGTAGTTATTTTTAATATGCTTATCTTTTAACCTTTACATTAAGATTAAGTGATTAACATACCACATTACCATATTAGAGTATTGTGAATTTGACTATACACTTACTTTACTGGCATGTTATATATTTTCATGTTTTTTATGTTGTAACTAGTACCCTATCATTTAACTTTGCAAATTCTTTTTTATTAGTATTTTATTTATTTGACAGAGAGACAAGAGTGAGCAAAAGTAGGCAGAGTGGCAGGCAAAGGGAGAGGTGAGGGAGAAACAGGCTTTCTGCTGAGCAGGGAACCCAATGCTGGGATCATGACCTGAACCAAAGGCAGACGCTTAACTGACTGAGCAACCCAGGTGCCCCAAGTTTGCAAATTCTTTTCTGAATTTCTTGTAAGGCAGGTCTAACGGTGATGAATTACTTCAGCTTTTGTCTAGGATTATCCTTATTACTACTTCATTTATGAGAGGTAACTTTGCCAGAAAGAGTATTTTGATTGTCAGGTATTTTTTAAGCGTTCTGAATATATCATCCCACTCTCTTCTGCTCTATAATGTTTTTGCTAACAACCCCACTGATTGTAGGTTATAATCTTCTTTTTCTTGCAACTTTCAAGATTATTCTTTGTCTTTGATTTTTGACAGTTTTATTATACTGTATATTGGAGAAGATCTCTTTAGGTGGTTTGGTGACCTATGAACTTTATGTACTTGGATATCCAAATGTCTTCCCATGTTTGGGAAACTCTCAGTAATTATTTCTTTAAATAGGCTTTCTGGCCCCTTCTCCCTCTCTTTTGCTTCTGGAACTCCAATTATTAAAAATTATTTCTTTTGATGGTTTCTCATAGATCAGGCAAGCTTTCCTCACTCTTTTTCTTTGCTCTCCTCTGATTGGAATTTCATGTTCCTATCTTTTATCATAGATTCTTTTTTTTCTGTTTGGTCCATTCTGCTGTGACGTGCTATCTGTTGCATCTGTCATTTTATAAACTGAATTCTTCAGCTCTGGAATTTGTTTTGGTTCTTTATGATTTCTCTTTGTTAATCTTCTCATTTTGTGTATTGCTTTCTTGATTTTGTTGAATTGCCTTTCTGTGTTTTCTTGTAGCTCACGGAGTTTCCTTAAAATAGCTATGTTGGATTCTTTATTAGGTAAATCACAGATTTCCATGTTTTTGGGTTTAGTTACTGGAGGATTGTGATCCTTTGGTGATGTCAGTGTTTCATGTCCTTTGGAGTTGGGTTTTTCTTTTTTGGGGGATGGGCAGAGGGAGAGAAAGAATCTTAAGCAGTCTCCATGCCCAGTGTGGAGTCTGATGTGGTGTTCAATGTCACAACACACAGCTGAAATCAAGAATTAGATGTTAACTGACTGAGGGACCGGCGCCCTTGTGTTCTTTGCAGTTTTGCATTGCTATCTGAACATCTGAAGTAGCAGCCACCTCCTCCAGTATTTACTATCTTCAGGGCAGAAATACCTCTCTCCAGTCCAGCCAGAATTTCTGAGGCTTTCTCAGACTTTCTATGGATACATTTGCTTCACATTTCTTGCTCCCTCTTGTGGCAGACCTTAGTATTATATTCCTTCTCCCCTTCCTGCCACACACCTAGCTGAGTGCTGACCCCCACCTTTGTTTCCCAAATGTGGTGCTACAGCTCCTTTGTGGTCTTCCTGGCCTGCAGCTACAGATCTGCTAAAGCTTGCTCTCACTAAAGTCTTCAGCAGTGCACACAGGGAGCCATCTGCAGATTAGAAGGGAGAGTGTGGATGAGGGCATGTGGGATGGTGGAGGGATCCACAGGTGAAGTTCACAGGCAGACTTTTAATGGAGTCCCTGATGTGGTGAGTATGATGAGTCCCTTTAATGTCTTCTGAGAGTCCCATCTGCCACCTTCCTGTCTATTACCACCCTGTGCCCCAGCCATGGAGCTCCTGATTTAGTGATCTAGATGGGGTGAGAAGGAAAGATGAGTCTCTTTGGTGATAGCCTGCACAGCTAGACAAGTTGGATACTCACTCATCTGTTCTCCCTTTTCTCTGCAGGAAAAATCACAGGCCAGGAAGGATTCTCGTAGATCAAAGCTGCGCTATCTTCGGTGAGAAGTGATGTATGTAAAGACAAGCTATTCCTCTTGCTAGAACTCGAATGCAACCAAACTTGTAATTTTTTTTTGCTTCAGTGGAATGATGGAACTTCTCTGGAAATCTTAACTTGCACAAAGGCTTTCTCACAACCTTGGGTAATTGTCTAAGTCAGTGCTCCCCAGAGGGTCCCAGACTGTAGCCAAGATGAGCAAGAGCTGGTAAACATGCTACAACAGGGTCCAGTCAAGACCGAAATCTGTCTGCTTATTATCCAGTCCACAGGTGGGTGGGAGGCCTTGGTATATGGTATTGGATCCCACAGCTCTCACAGTCACTTTTGTTCATGGATAGATGCTAAATTTTTGTTATTGTGAGTGAGATAAAAACAAAGGACATTTTATAGTGCCATCACTGCCTTTTATCTTTTTATGTAATATGGGGCCCTGGGAACCACTCACTTATTAATAGTCTCTATGTTTGAATGTGAACATATAAGCCACATGACTACAGAATTCTATAAGTCTGGATGACTTAATTCTCTAAGAATCAGAAAATCTCACCTTCTGAATCTTGGTATCAAATAACATGTTAGAACAAATGTTAAAATAATTAATTACATTGTTCTTTATAAGTAGAGACTTACATTTCCTCTTTTTAGTCCAACTCTTTGCCTATTTGCTTTCAACGCAGTAAGAGATTCCATATCATATGTTCACTTCTGAGACATAGATAAATTGTGCTGCTTCTGAATACATTAGACAGCCTACAGACTTTATTATAGCCAACTCTGTCTCAATACAAATAATGAATGACCTTTGGACTATTTTGGTTGCTGTAGGCATAAGCAATGTATTCTCAGAATACCGATACACTTTAGGAACAAATTTCCTGTTAACTGCATAAATGGGAAATAAAGGACATACTATACCACCATTTCCACAGTTTTTGTGATACATATGGCAGGGCAGGGCATGATAGGGCAAGGTTTATTATTCTCGGTTAAGTAACAACAGGGCACTTTTTTGCTGTGTCTTAATTACCCTTCCTTATTTCTTTTAGGAGTTAAGTAGGCCCTATTTTGTTAATCTAGAATGGGGCAAAAAAAGGAAGTTTATTGGAAAAATTTCAATTTATCTTTGGCATCTGAATTTCCCATAAACCCAATTTTTGTCTTGGCCTTCCTTCTTTGCCCCCTTTTTTCAACATTGTATTTATCAGCTTCTCTCTACTGAGGTTTACCTTCTGTTTCTTATTCTACCTCAGACAACCCCCTAAAACATTATGCTACAAAGTTGCTTCTGATCCTTGCTATCATTCTCTTCTCTGTTTTGACAGGCAGCAAATCAAGTGGTAAAGAATGCAGGCTATGGAGCCATAGTGTTGGGTTTGAATCCCATCTCTGTCATTTACTACCTGGTAACAACAAATAAGAACACACTTATAGCCAAAACGGGAGATTTTACCACATTTTTCTCGATAGTTGATAGCACTAGCAGCCGTAAATTCATTAAAAATATGAAAAGTTTGAACAGAATGACTTAGAAACGTAACCTAGCAGACATATTTGGAACACTTAACCCAGCAACATGATGAATATACATTCCTAATATAGGTAAAACAAGTCAAAGAATATTAAAGTACTGAAATCACAGACTGTTTCCTAACCGCAATGAAGATAAACTAGAAATCAACCATAAAGACAACTAGAAAATTAATATGTTTGGAAACAAAGAAACACACCCCTGGAAATAAAGGGCGCTTTAGTTATTAGCAAGAGACAAAGATATAGTCAGATTACCTCAGCATGTGTGGGATTTTTATAAGGATATAAAGTAAGGACACCCAGGGAACTGACTCTGTAGACAAATAGCCAGTTCTTGCGAAATTGGAATTCTGTTCATTGCCATTTAGTAAATAATAACTACACTAATATCCTAATATCACTCTAGTAACTGTTGTTTCAGAAGCAAGCATTTGTTGTTCCCTTTTCTGGTCATTCCTCTATTCTCATGTTTTCTCTATCTCTGACACTCTCTCTGCTTTGCTTTTAACCCTTTTTACTTTCATCCCTGCCTTATAGTAGTTGGTTTATTCATGGTTTCTACTGTCTCATGGCTTTTGCCTATGACCTTCTTTCTCTCTTGGTTTCTGCCATTGTTTAGTAACTGAGTCTCTTTCTTTTGTGTTCCATGCTTAAATCATCCAGAAGAAATAATGTGAATACTTCAGTTATCATTCTTCTAATAGAAACCACCCTAAAAATCAGCCGATTATGCAGCAGCTCCTTTGAAAAATTACTAGTCCTCCTCATGTCCATGCTGTAGATGATTACCTCTGGGCTAAGTGTCAACCTCTAATTCAGGATGGCAGAGTTACTTGATACAACACGTGGTAACTTTTAGACAAGAAATATCACTGGTCCTTTATTACGGAAGAAGACTGACTGTGGGAAGGCACTCAATTTCTTGGATTTCTAAGGAAGGGAAAAATGACAACTCCTAATATAGGAAAACGTATCTAGTGTATACTTCATAATAGTTTTATTTACCTTTATTGCTTTAAATCAAAGATTTCCCAAACAAATTATTATTGGTATGTTGTGAGATTTCCTATTTGGGCTAGTGTATATAAAGTAGTTCCTATGGAGTCCTGTCATTGACCTACATATTGTTTCTGTTTATATCCAGAAAATGGAGGAGATGCGTCTATTATTTTAATAAGCCATTTTATATATTAATGAAAAAAACTGAATAATCCTAAATCAAAGAATTGCTCACAAAAATTAGAAAATATTGAGAATCAAACGATAAAAAGAACAACAAACAAAACTTGTGGAATGTAGCTAAAGCAGTACTTAGGGGGCAGCCTATAAACTTAAATGTGTATAACAGAAAAGAGGAAATACTACAACTAATAAGCTAACCATCTACTTATAGAAGGTTTAAAAAGAGAGTAAAATAAGCCTTTAGAAAGTGAGAGGAAATACTAAAGTCAAAAGCAAACCTAATAAAACAAAACGCACAAGAGAGAATTAACATCAGGTTAGTTCTTTCATAAACTAATAAAATGACAAACTTCTGGTGGGACCGATCAAGAAAAAAAAATGAAGACACAAATAACTTATATCAGGAACAAAACAGGAAAATGCTACAGATACTGCACATGTTAAAAATATAATTGAAGGGACGCCTGGGTGGCTCAGTTGGTTAAGCAGCTGCCTTCGGCTCAGGTCATGATCCCAGCGTCCTGGGATCGAGTCCCACATCGGGCTCCTTGCTCATCGGGGAGCCTGCTTCTCCCTCTGCCTCTGCCTGCCATTCTGTCTGCCTGTGCTTGCTCTCTCTCCCTCTCTCTCTCTGACAAATAAATTAAAAAAAAAATATATATATATAATTGAAGGATATTATGAATTATTTGGTGCCAATAAATTAATAAGTTTAGAACTCCTTCAAAAACATAATTTATCAAAACTGATTGAAAAAGAAATATAGTACTTCCACTAATATTGTTCAGCTGAATTGAACCACAAGGAACATAATACACATCACAGAAATCCAAACTGAACAATGGTCTACAAAACTACTGGCCAATACTCTTCAAGAAAGACAAAGAAAATAGAACTATTCAGACTGAATGAGTCTAAAGAATTTAATGGGTTATGACAACTGAATGCAATGCGTGATCCTGAATTTGATCCTGGCAAAGGGGAAAAGTCACATAGGACATTATTAAGACAAATGATAAAAATTTAAAATGAATTTTACATTCATATCAGTATTGTAACAATATTAAATTTCATAAAGTTGATCATTTTAGTATAGTTAAGCAAGAAAGTACCTTTGTTCTTAGTCAATATACCCTGAAGTATTTACGGATAAAAGAACATGATGCTGGGGTGCCTGGGTAGTTCAGTTGGTTAAGCATCTGCCTTCAGCTCAGGTCATGATCTCAAGATCCTGGGATCAAGCCCCACATCAGGCTCTCTGCTCAAAAGAGAGTCTCCTTCTCCCTCTCCCCCTGTTCTCTCTCTCTCCCTCAAGTAAATAAAATCTTAAAGAAAAAAGAACATGATGTCTCCAATTAACAAATGATTTGGGAAAAAAAATGCATGTACATCTGTATGTGTATATGTATGTACCTAATTATAAAAGAAGGAATGATAAAGAAAATATGCCAAAATGATAACTTTGATTCTGGTGAAGAGATTCTGTACTACTTCAGTAATTCCTCTGTAACTTCTGTATTATATTTTATAAGTTTTATGATTTTTCTTTCATATTTGTTTTCAAGCCACCTGGAATTGAATTTTATATAGTATTTTCCCACATGAATACTTAATTGTCCCAACATCATTTATTTAAAATCTGAACTTTTCCTTGCTGATCTGCATTTATTTTGTCCTAGTATGGAGAAGTCTTTGTCCTCTGCTCTGCTCTTCTACCTACACTAACACTAAAACTAAGACCTCTAGTTTATCAAAAGACAGCACAAAGACAGTGAAAAAAAAAACAAACTGTGACACAAGAGATTTATTTACAAAAATATAACAAAGGCCAGTATTTAGAATACATAGAAAAGTATTCCAAATCTAGAAGAAAAACAAAGGTAATCCTATAGACAAATGGTCAAACAATTTTCAGGCACTTCACAAATAAGAAATCTACACAGCCAGTAGTCACATAAAATAGTGCTCAATTGCACAGGTTATTGGAGAGATGCAAATTAAAACCACAATGGTACCAGACCAGCCAGATTTTGAAAATTTGCCAAAATCAAGAGTTTGGGAGTATGTGGAATAACAAAGCTCTCATCCAGTGTTGGTGGGAGTGAAAATTGGAACCACTTTGGAAAAGAGGGGGCATCTGCTAGTAAATAACTGATGTTATGCATATCCTATGGTACAACAATTTCCTTTACAAGTAAGTCAGTCAGAGAAATGGGCATGCCAGGAAATATGCACAAGAATGTTTGTAGTAGTTTGGTTTGTAGTTGCTAGAAGTTAGAAGCAATCCAAATGTCCATAAACAATAGAGTGGATACACTAATTGTGGGTATATGCAAATGAAATATATGACACCAACGAAAATAAACAGTCTATAGCTACTGACAAAAACAGATTAATCTCACAAACACAATCTTGAGTGAAAGCAGCAAGATAAAAATAATATACACTGCATGATCTCATTTATATAGAATTCAGTAACATAGGCGGAATAACATAATAGACTAAAACAACTTGTATTATTTAGTATGTATAAATGGATGGTAAAACTAAGAGAGAAGTGATAAACTCATCACAAAAGACAGAATGGTGATTATTTCTCAATGTCAGGGTGGGAACAGAAATTGGAAAACACACAGAGGACTTCTGCACTTTTGACAATTTTCTATTTCCTGATCTGGGTGAGAGTTAAAAGGATATGTGCTTTTAATTAATTGTTAAAATGTGCATGTTTTATACACTTTTCTGATTTTCATGTTTTATAATTAAGAAAAGAAAAATGAAACAAGAAAACTAGTGTTTTTGAGGACCTGCTAGTAGGTCAGGAAAATTTGTGTGTGTACAGAACATTTAAGGAGATAACTGGAAAAGTAGTCAGACGTTTAATATGTCAATGCCTCTTGATAAGCTATACAATAAAATTGTACGGAAATGTCTGCACAAGGTCCATAGTAAGCCTACAGTGAACATGTATGTCTAGATTATACTCCCCCTGACCTTCCGGGTTTGTAATACACATCCCTAAATGAGGCAAAAGGAGGAAAAGCTGGAGAGAAAGATTCTAAATTAGTTTAAGATGGCTCTCTTGTTCCTGATTTCTATTCCTAATGACACCTGGCTATCTGGCTATAATACCTGTTCTCGGGTTCCAGGGGCTAGCCTGTATCAAATATTTTTCTGTTTTGGTTACATTTGGATGATTTTTCTTACTGGCAGGGATTGTAACTAAGATAGAGCATGTGCTGGGTGGTTCAGTAGGTTAAGTGGCTGTCTTCAGCTCAGGCCATGATCCCAAGGTTCTGGGATATAGTTCTGCATCAGGCTCCCTGCTCGGCAGGGAATCTGCTTGTTCCTCTCCCTCTGCCTCTCATCCCTGCTTGTGCTTTCTCTCATTCTGCTCTCTCTCTCAAATAAATAAAATATTTAAAAAAAGAAATCAAACAGTAACACAATAGTAAATGTCTCTTTTCCAATTTATCAACATATGGGTAAATATCAGTCTTTTTATTCATATGAAATTTCTACATCAAAATATTCTAACATCACTTTTTAACTTACCCTCAAAGTATGGTGCTCTTGTGCTAATAAAAGTCTTAGTTCTTCATGTAGCGTTATAACTTCCAGAAACTGTCCCCATAAAGCCATTAGAAGTGAACAAAGTTGTGCAAGATTCATATTTATAAGTTCTGCCAGTTCATCAGGATTTTCTATTTTCTGAAATGACAAGAAAAGAACTTCACTGCTTCCTGAGACTTACCATGTCTAAATATAATGTGTTATTGAGAACATTAATACAAAAGCAAATTTTTAGTTTTAAAAAGAAATGTGTGTATGTGCATGTGCTTATATGTGTAGAGATCAAGTGACCAATGGCTTTTCCTATGTGATAGTTACTATAGGAATTTTCAACAACTTAATTGATATTTCAGTATCTGAGAAATCTTGTTACTGAAATAATGTCCAATATAGTTTAAAATTACAAATCAGGATTCTACAGAGCATGATCAACTTCAAACACTAGAATTCTGGGAATTTTAAACAATGTACAAATCATGATGAAAGTTATAAAATTTTTGAAAGATAATAAAATCTTAAAATAAGATTTTTCTTCTCCAATCTGCTAAGTAAATTACTTAAAAGATCTATAACTCTTCAGAAGGGAGAGAGATACCTTTAAGTACTAACTGCTTTTCCTTCACTCTTATGTTCCTAGGTTCCATATTGCGTATGGTAATTCTCTTAGAGAGTCGTCGAACACTTCTTTCTCTTTTCTAACAATTCCATTTACCCACTGTTTACTGAGCACATTTTAAATGCTAAGGCCCACATTCCAATCTAATTCAAAGATTAATATGAGAAGCTCAGTTTAGTAAGGAAAGAAAAGTGGGTAAACAATTTTAATATACTGTTGTGAGTGTTCTTAATAGTGGTATTAAATTACCCGTTTATTTAAATATTCACCTAAACTGATGATACAAGTTAAAATTAATAAATTATACAATGAAATGTAGAATCTTCTATAAGGCATTTGTATTTCTTGAATAGGTAAAAAAAGGATTTTTGGACAAAGAATAATAAAAGACGATAAATCAGAATGATTCCTTCTCTTTTGGACAAGCATTTTACTATGAGGACAAGCTTTTTGTTAATTCACTGAGGCAGCAGTGTTCAGGCAGATAGTATCTTGCTAGAAAAATTTGCCTTCAATTACTAGTAATACTAGGAAATCTACCGTTAAGTATATAGATAGATGCTGATTTCATTTCCCTATCCTAAAGAAGGCAGAAGTAGTCCATTCAGGTTAAGGTTGAAAGCCACACCATCCATATAGTAATGACTGCTAAATCTTTCTATCTGTATCACATCTCTCCAGGGCTCTAGACCCATCACCTACTAGATGACTATATTTGGATGTGAAAAGGAAGGTATTCAAGTTCAGTATATCCTAAAGAGTACTAATTATATCTCTATCCTCCCTTTCTTAAAAAAACAAAACAAAACTCAAAATGTTGCTTATGACATATGATATATCCTTACTCAGTTTATTTTTATTTCATTTTGAAGTCTGCAATTTAGCAGGCTTTTCTTCTTCCCCCTGCAAACTGAGCTTCTACTTATCTATGCTAACTCAGAGAGGACATAAAACAAAAATTCAGCAAAATTAGTAAGAAGGGAAGGGATGATGTCTTATTCACTCTCGTGACTTTGGTTACCAGTACACAGTAGTCACTAAATATTTAGTAAATGAATAAATGAATGGATGAATAAGGAATTACAGGCTTCAGATAAGGAAAAAGGCCCCCAAATTTATGGACAAACTCAGAAAATGTTGAAAAATTCCAGAATTCTGGAATGGAAGCTAACAGACTCAACATGTAATAAATATTAAACCATCAAGGTATAATAAACCTATAGATGTATTTTGCCCCAGAAAATAGTTTATAGATGTATTAGGAATGAAGCTAACAAGTTTTTCACATCTCTCTTAAGAACATACAGAAGATTAAAGTGCTCTCTAAAATAAATGGAAGCACACAGCCTTCTTCCAAGAATAGTTTCAACGGAGTTTAGAAAAAGACTTGAATAAGCACTTGACAGTAACTAGACAGTGTTGTGTAAGGCAAGCAGTGCTATTCTTAGTATAAATCTACACACAAGTAGAAATAATTCTCTTAGTTTACCATAGGTTGAATAATGTAAACAACTCTTTTTTTAATCCCCTGAGAGCAAGGCTGTCTAGATACCTTGCAATTATTAATTTTACTTTTCAGAAATCATGGGACTAAGGCTCTGAGAGGACTTCAGTATTTTCATTATTAAGAAAGCATCCTTCCAAACATAAATAAATTACTCCTCTAGTTTACATAAATCTTTATGTCTCAAAAT
The DNA here is from genome assembly GCF_002288905.1 of Enhydra lutris kenyoni. Taxonomy (NCBI): domain Eukaryota; kingdom Metazoa; phylum Chordata; class Mammalia; order Carnivora; family Mustelidae; genus Enhydra; species Enhydra lutris. Next base: position 11,056,251 of record NW_019154112.1, read on the forward strand.
ATAAATAATATTTTTATGTCAAAAGGAAATTAGGATTAAGTTTGACAAGCTGTTTTATATGTATAAAGGCAGGAATAATAAGATCTTACATTGGTATAGTATTTTCTCAAATAACATTCATTATCTTGTCTTACATGGCCAAGCACTTTTTCATAGCAGTCACTAATCTTGATTACAAAATATTGCTTACTTAAATAGACTTGGAAAATAGATAAAGAAGAAAATTACGTTCATTTTAGTGTAGAGCCTTCCATTTTTTCAGTTATAAACACAAACTCTAGAATCATATAAACTATTATGCCATTTTCGTTGAGTAAGGATTTTCCTCTATCATCATTTACTGAAAGCACATTTTTAAGGTTATATAACTTTTTTAGATTGCAAGTATCTCATAAGTCATTTAACCATTCTCTTATCATTGGTATTTACTTAGTTTAATATTCTTATATTATAAATTATAATGTATACGAGTCTGATTGTTCATTTGATACTGACTGAAAAGTAATACTCCGTCTTTGGATATATACTGCCAATCGACCTCTGAAAAAGATCTCCAAGGTGAGAGATCTATGAGAGATATAAAATAATCTGTATCTTACCACAGCTCAACAAGCATTACATTATTAGAAAATCACAGCCGATCTGACAGGTTAAAAAAGATATGAGAATATTTAAAATTTTGTTTGATAATTAGTGAAACTGAGTATGTTTCATTTATTAGCCTATTTTGTAAATGGGTACCCTATACAAACTTGAAAAATGGGAAGTACCAGGTTTTCCTATTGATTTGTAAGAACTCTTCAAGTATTAAGTTTTTTACCTAGTCTATCTGCTGCCAAAATTTACCCTAAGTTGTTGATGTTAAACGATATGATGTCCATTTATATACTGAAATTTAAATATGTGTACCTAAAAAATTTATTAGTAATACATGAATACACATATTTTTAAAATTTAATATAGATGGATATAGAGCAAAGAATAAAAATTTTCCTTTATAATCCCATCCTTCATGCAACTCTTTTCTGTATTATTGTTAAGTTTAGAATACGTATACACACACGTGTCATATATATGTATCTTATGTGTATATATTACATATATCTCCTTTTAAATATTTAATATGTAATCATATACACATGATCAAATTCATACACAGCTTTTTGCTTTTGAAATATATATAAAATCATATTCATATTTTTCTCTAATCATTTTAATTAATATATCCTGAAGAGCTTTTCAGCATGAAATTGGTACCTGGCATCATGGATCAATAAATATTTCTTGAATTAAATAATCCATGTCAGTGTACAGAAATTTGCCTAATTCTTCTAAAGGGCTACATGGGAACTTATAGTAATAATGCAATTCTTTATATTCATGTTTATGCTCATGTATTAGCATTTTTGTGAAATATAGGCATATCCCTTTTTCACAGGGTGTTTTGAAACTGATACACAGGTGCACTTTATAGCTTGTGATCATTAATGATGTGCCAGTTTTAAATACTGCAAATAGTTTCTTCCAAGTATATTGTTTGCTTTCAACTTTTCAATCTACCATGTATTTGTTTTTAAAAAGTTTCAAATCATCAATATCATACTTTGTTCTTTACTGTTACTCTGAAGAAATTATTTCGTATCCCAAGATCAGATTGTTTACATACACATGTATATACAAGTGTTTTTCCTAATTTTGGGGGTCATTTAACATTTTTAGTCTTTTTAGAATTTCTATAACATGGTAAAAAGAACTAATTTTACCATTCTATTTAGAGAACCTAATGTTTGTGATAGTTTATCAAATATTTAGTTCTTAGACATGATTGTTTCAGTGACATTCAGTTCCATTTACTTGTCTTTTTATTCTTTAGAGAAGTCATACTATATTTCCATGACTATAGTTTTATTTACATTTTAACATACAGTTGGGAAAGTCCCTCTACAATAATATGGATTTTTAAAGTTTTTCTAAGTCATTATTACTTTCTTCAAGTGAGCTTTAAAATAAATCAAATTTTAACATTTCCAATGGTATTTTGATATGGATACATCAATTATTAAGTTAAAAACATATCTTCCAGTAATTATTTCTCTTTCCATTCGAAAGTATGTTTACTTATTCAAATATCTCAGTGAAATAGTGCAGATTTTTTTAAAAAATAATTGCATACATCTTCGATTACTTCTAAATCTTTAGCGTTCTTTTGGCAACTATTATAACAACATTAATGATTCTTAAAGAAAATACTTATTTGAGCTGTGAGGAAAGCCTTTAGGAGAGTATACATAATTACTTGTATATCCTGCATATGTATAATTGTATAAGGAGAAGGTAGATACCTTTTCAAAGGGGTCTAGTCCTCATTCAAATTTACATACAGATATACATTCCAAAGCCAAATATATGTTGTTTGACTCAAGTCTCTGATTCTCATTAATGTAGCTGAGAGTGAAATACATAGTGATCTTAAAATAAAAACCTTTAAAATAGAACATTTAGTTCCAACACCAAAAAAAGGGGGGGGGGAGATAAGAAAAATATATTCAATTTAATTTCAAGAATAAACTAGTGGAAAAATGGTCAGAGACACACATTGATTTGTTGAAATAAAACAATTTTTATTTCTAAACTATCATTTTATAAAAATATAGAAGTTTAAGGATGCTTTAAAAATTTGTCTAGAAATTCTTCTGAGTAAACAAACTAAAAAAAGTGCACACTTTTGATCGTAAATCATCTTTGCTATTTCATTTATAAGCAGAATAAAGTACATTTTAAAGATTTAATTTTATGCTGAAGCCAAAAGTCTTTTATCAACTAAGTTGTGATCCTACCATGAGGAAGGATAAATCATTATTAAGTTTTCTTAGATGAAATATTTAGAATAGGAAACAAAATCCAGTAAAATAACTCGATAATGTTAATTTAAAGAAATCCAAGTACCTTAACTTCTTCACATAGTTCAGTAAGTCGAGCTTCTACATCCATTTCCTCTGAAAGGAGTAAAGAGTAATTAGAGGAAATATTTCAATGTTAGATCTGAAAACTATTTTGAAATTATCTAAACACAGTTGGCCCCTGAACAATATACGGGTTAGGAGGATCAACCCCCACTGCAGTAAAAAAATCCGTGTATTAACTTCTGACTCCCTTAAAACTTAACTACTAATAGCTTACTAATGACGAGAAGGCTTATCAATAACAAACAGTTGATTAATACATTATTTTGTACTTTATATGTATTACATACTGTGTTCTTATAAAAATAAGCTAGAGGAAAAAAATGTTAAAATCATAAGAGAAAATACACTTATAGTCCTATACTGTATCTTTTGGGAAAAAAAAAAAAATCCATGTATAAGTGGACCTGTGCAGTTCAAGCCCAGGTTTTTAAGCATATATTACCTTTAAAAAACCAGAAGGTTGAGAAGTATCTGGACTATATTCAATGAAGTGAATTTCAATGTAAAATATTGACATGAACACATTAATCATGCAGGTAACATGATAACTATTAAATTCTGTGTTCTGATTATCAGTGTTCCAGGTCTCACAAGAGGCTAACACTGTCAAGGAAATACTGACTGTGGACCTAAAGTAACTTGCACAACTGTATCACAGAAAAGATAAAACATATAATTAGGTTTTATTGCACTTCATACACTGTAAATTTCAATAAAGTTTAGCATTTGTTTAGATATATACATGCTTTGTTTTTTAGAAAAGGTGCTCCTAAAAAAATTCAAGTCAAATTAATTTTTATAGCCAAAACATATTTAAAAATTACCTGGAGCATAAGTTTTTTAATGGTAATGAATGACAAATCCTTTTCAACAATAATTAAGTTTTTAGTTTAGTTTAATACGTTGTTTTCTATAAGACAGCCTAAAACTGAGGCAATATTTTTCCATACAATCCAATATTTAATGTATGCTATAATTTCCATAAGAAGTGTACAGATTAATTTATAATTAAAATGATAATATTTATAAGGGACTACAGAAACTAACAGAACAGAAAGGTTTACTGGCCATTTTTTACAGGGAAGGAATTTCACTAAGGCCTGAAATATGTTTAGATACACCTAATTTTTAATTAGAAATCAAACGAAAATGAGTTCTCCTACAAGAACTATTTTAGCATAGTTGTAATTACACAGAATTCCATAACCTTGTTGTTCCACAACTTGTTAACTGGTCTTTCTCACAAAACAACAAGAACAGATTCAAATACATCCCTGAATTTATTCATCAGATCATTATTTCATAAGGTAGACTTTAGTGTATACTATTTGATAAAAAAAAAACATTTAAATTTGATAAAATAAAGTTATATTTATTTGGTAAAAACAACTAACCTATCATGTGAACAACAAATACTACACTAGTAATTAAAACCAGTATGACACACATATAGTTTGAAAGTCACAAAACAGATAAATAAAGTTGTAACTAGATACAAGAGAGAGATTGCAAATTTGGTCAATCCACTGATGACTAAGGAAATCAGCTAATATTTCACAAATTATTTTACTGTCAATCAATGGCTTCTAATACAGGTTTTCCAAAATTAAAAAAAAAAAAAGCTAGCAGAACCTGTATTAAAGTCATAACTTCCATATGTCAACGTCTGTTTTCATATTACTCATAAGCTATTCCTTTGATAGGAAAAAAATCAGTAAAATTAATCTTAGTAAGTTAGATATCCTACCTATAAATTTTAAAAAAATGAAAAACTTTTTAAAGTTCTGAGTTTTGATACATTTTTCTAGTCTTTGCATATAGGAGTCTAAATGCATTAAGCTGCTATGTTTGCATTATGGCTAGCAAGAGCTACTTCAAGATGAGGCAAACAGCTTAAAGAATATTTCAAAGCAAAAACTTAAAAATTTTAGAATTGATTTCAAAATCATTTAGGATTTTCAAATGAGTTTAAAATTCTATTTTAATTTCTCTTTAAAGTTTATTTACACATATACAATTATACATAACTGTATAAAAGTGAATTATTGTCTCACATAAATTCTTTTTTTAATTTGGCTCCTGCTGGTAATCCAAGGTTACAGTGTAAAACATATCCTTCCATACTTTTCAAATATACATTTACATAGGGCACACATCAAAAATATTGCAAATTTGCTTCTAGACTATAATAAAGCTAATATTGCAATAAAATGAGTCAAATAAATGCTCTGGTTTCCCTAAACATCAGAAATGCATGTAAAAGTTATGTTTATACTACACTGTAGCCTATTAAATGTGCACTATGTCTAAAAAATGTACATAAATTTAAAAATATTTCATTGCTAAAAAAATACTACCACCATTTGAGTTTTTAGTGAGTTGTAATATTTTCACTGATGGCGGGTCTTATCTTGATGTTGATGACTGCTGACTGAGCAGGGGTGGAGGTAGCTATGGCAATTTCTTAAAATAAGACAATGAAGCTTGTCACATCCATGGACTCTTCCTTTCATGAAAGATTCCTCTGTAGCATGAGATGCTGTTTCATAGCATTTACCCACAGCAGAACTTCTTTAAAATTGGACTCAATCTTCTCAAAACTTGTCACTGCTTTATTAACTAAGTTTAGGTAATATTCTAAACCCTTTGTTGCCATTTCAACAATCAACACAGCATTTTTGCCAGCAGTAGATTGCATCTCAAGAAACTACTCTCTTCACTCATCCATAAGAAACAAGTGCTCCTCTGTTCAAGTTTGATCAAGAGATTGCAGCACTTTGGTCCCATCTTCAGGCTCCACTTCTAGGTCTAGTTCTCTTGCTATTTCCACCACATCTGCAGTCACTTCCTCCACAGAAGTCCTGAACTCCTCTCCTCAAAGGCATCCATGTGGGTTGGAATCAACTTCTTCCAAACTCCTTTTAATGGTCATATTTTGACCTCTTCCCATGAATCACACATGTTCTTCACAGCATCAAAATGGTGCCTCCTTTCCAGAAGGTTTTCAATTTACTTTGTCTGAATCCATCAGAGGAACCATTACCTATGGCAGCTGCAGCCTTACAAAATGTATTCCTTAAATAAGACTTGAAAGTTGAATGACCTTGATCCATGGGCTGCAGAATGGATGCTGTGTTAAGCAGGCATGAAAACAACATTAATCTCACTGAACATCTCCATCAGAGCTCTTGGGGGACCAGGTGCACCGTCAATGAGCAGTCATATTTTGAAAGGAATCTTTCTTCCTGAGCCGTAGGTCTCATCAGTGGGCTTAAAATACTAAGTAAACCATGTTGTGGGCAGATGTGCTGTCATCCAGGCTTTGTTTGTTCTACTTACGGAGCACAGACAGAGTAGATTTAGCGTAATTCTTAAGTGTCCCAGGATTTAGGAAATGGCAAATGAACACTGGCTTCAACTTAAAGTCACCAGCTGCATTAGCCCCTAATAGGAGAGTTAGCCTGTTCTTCGAAGCTTCAAAGCCAGGCACTGACTTCTCCTCTCTAGCTATGAAAGTCCTAGAAGGCATCATTTTCCAGTAGAAGGCTATTTTGTCTACACTGAGAATCCATTGTTCAGTGTAGCCGCCCTCATTTCTTATCTCAGCTAGATCTTCTGGAGAACTTGCTGCAGCTTCTCCATCAGCACGTGCTCGTCACCCTGCGCACTTTGATGTTATTGATACAGTTTCTTTACTTAAGCCTCATGGACCAATCTTAGTAGCTTTCAACTTTTCTTCTTTAGCTTCCTCACTTCTCTTGGCCTTCATAAAACTGAAGAGTTAGAGCCTTGCTTAGGATTATGTTTTGTCTCAAGGGAATATTGAGGCTGGTTTGATTTTTTTTTAAGTTTGTATTTAAATTCCAGTTAGTTAACATGCAGTATAAGATTAGTTTCAGGTATACAATATAGTGATTCAATATTTCCATGCATCACCCAGGCTCATCACAAGTGTACTCCTTAGTCCCCATCACCTATTTTACCCATTTTCCCACCCACCTTCCCTCTGGTAACTATTAGTTTGTTCTCTACACTTAAGAGTCTATTTCTTGGTTTGTCTCTCTCTCTTTTTTCCTATGCTCATCTGTTCTGTTTCTTAAATTCCACATGAGTGAAATTGCTACTAAAACTGCCTCCATGGGGATCTGGGTGGCTCAGCAGGTTAAAGCCTCTGCCTTCGGCTCAGATCATGATCCCAGGGTCCTGGAATCGAGCCCCGCATCAGGCTCTCTGCTCAGCGATGAGCCTGCTTCCCTTCCTCTCTCTGCCTGTCTCTCTGCCTACTTGTGATCTCTGCCTGTCAAATAAATAAATAAAATCTTTTAAAAAATAAATAAAACCGCCTCCATAATAGCAGTAAGGCTGTTTTGCTTTCTCATCATTCATGTGTTCATTGGAACAGCACTTTAAATTTCCTTCAAGAACTTTTCCTTTGCATTTACATCTTGGTTAAGTGGTTGGTGAAAGAGGCCTAGCTTCTGGCCTATCATAGCTTTCAAGGCATCATCCTTGCCTAAGCTTAATCCTTTCTAGCTTTTGACTTAAAATGAGAGATGTGGAACTCTTCCTTTCACTTACACACTTCAAGGCCACTGTACGGTTATTAATTGGCCTAATTTCAATATTGTTGTGTTTCACGGAATAGGGAGACTCAAGAAGAGGGAGAGAGATGAGGGAAAAGCTGGTCAGTGAAGCAGTCAGAACACTTATTTATTAATCAGTTCACCATCTTATGTGGATGTGGTTCTTGGTGCCCCCAAAACAATTACAACAGTAACAACAAAAATCACTGAGCACAGATCACTGTAACAAATATAATAATAATGAAAACATTTGAAAGATTGTGAGAATTACCAAAACATAACACACAGACATGGAGTAAGAAAATGCTGTTCGAAAAGTATTGCCAACAGACTTGTTTGATGCACGGTTCCACAAAATTTCAATTTGTAAAAAATGAAGTGGCTGTGAAGTACAATAAAATGAAGTATAGAGGTTTGGAGTCACTTTTTTACAAAGACATGATTGTGTTTTACACGTTTCTGCAATTTGCTTTTTTCTCTCAGCAATTCTACATAGAAATCTGGTATGCAGCCCTAAAGTTTTTTTTTTTTCTAATAGCTGCATAATATTCCTTGGTATGAATGCCTTATGATTTCCTCCATATTCTCATCTTTGTCAATTGGTAGGCACTTATTTTCAGTGTTTTGTCACTAATAATACTATAATAAACATGCTTATACATAAATCTTTACATACTAGTACTCATATTTCTATGATACAGGTTAACAAAAGTGAGGATGCTAGGTCAAATGGTAAATGTAGACTAAATCTATTTTCTAAACCACCCATCCGTTCATTTATTCATTTACTCAACAGATATTTATAACACGGCTCAGAAAATGCCATTATAATAGTAGGTGTTAAGGCTAATATCTCAATGAGATATTATTTAATTAACTCCACTGTGGTTTGAATCAGGTCTTTTCCCACCCAACCAAAAACTGGGACCTTCTTTATATAGGACTTATATAAGCAGCACCCTGTACAGTTAACTTAGAATTTTAGAATACTCAAATGTAAACTGATAGGCTGGCAATACAATAGTTTAAACAAGAAGTATGTTTTTATTGCTAAAAGGACACTAAAACATGTCAGAAATGATCAAAATTTCATACTATGACTTCTTTAATTTTATATTCATTTTATAAGAATATAAAAATGTATTCTAAAATAATGATCATAAATACATCTTTAAACTTTCTTTTTTCTTTCCTGATAATATGATCAGTTTTTCCATTAAAAGTTTTAGTGAAAATTGGCCTAACTTAAATTTTTCTGAACTAGTTCTCATCTCAGAAGTATTAAGAAAGATTTTTTTCTCCTTATTTTCATACTTCTGAAAACCAAGAAACAAACACTATGACCTAATTTTTTATTTCTACAGCTTTTCATAATTTTTAAAAAAAACTGCAATGCGTCTATGCAACACAAAATAAAAACCTTCAATATACTTATGAAGGGACAGTAAGTTAAGTATTATTGCTATATAAGAATGAAAGTCTAAAATATACAGGGAAATATATAAATAAAATAATGAGATCAGAATATTTCCCTGAAAACAGTAATATCTGAATAGTGGTGATTTGATACTATTTTCCTTTTTTGGATACTATTTTGTTTGTTAAGTTTAGAACAATAAAAAAAAATCCAAATTGACATAAAAAGCAAAACTAGATACTGAAGTGGTTTCTTTATTTCTTTAATATCATTAAACCAACAAATTCTGGCAATAAACATGGTTTCCTAAAAGTGCTCTTTGTAGGAACTGTAAAAAGAATGGAAAAAAGCCATGGTTTGTATTTACCATTTCAAGTTTTAATTACGAACTGCAATATTATAAATTAAGAAATTAACCAAAGTTATCTACAAATAAACTGATCCTAGAAGTTCTAAACTAATAGTGGTAGAAACATTCTATATTAATAAATACATATTTATGAAATTTGACACTAATTTAAAGCAAAGTTTCATACTAATAAAAAGGGATTACTTACTTAACCTATTTTAAACGTACCTAGACAGGTGTCTTTCTGGGTTCGTGGCTGTTTTCTTCTGAGAAGGCGTTCATAAAGGACCTGCATGTTGGCCTTGGCTAGTTATAAGGATTGCACACATCACTAATTACTAATACTCCTTTTACAACAAAGTTTACTAGAATTTTCCAACTTCTTATTAGTTGACTTAGTATTGATCTGAGAGCGCAGTTAGAACACTAAAGCAGAGTATTTCAGTTAATTAGCTTATTAGAATTGCAAATGATGTACATTCAAGTTTATATTGCTTTGTTCTTTGTTTCTATTTAAACGTATGTACCATTCAATATTTCATAATCCAATTTTTTTTTTGTTTTAATTTCTTGAACTCAGAATTTCAGAGCTGGCAGGGATCTCAGAGATGAGCTAGATCAACCCCTGCTTTTACAAGTGTAGATACTAGGGCCTAGAAAGATTACGTGATTTGCCAAAGCCTAGATTCCAGAACTTCCTAGATTCCAGACTTCCATTTCCAGTAAGAGCTCCTTGTACCAAACTAGTATTTAACTACATGTCATCAAAAAAAAAAAAAAAAAAAAAAAAAAAATGTACATCATTCAACTAGGAGAAAAGAAAATGGCAAAAGCAGAAAGGAATTTAAGGCATTATTTTAAAAGAGGGAATAGAATTTAGATACATATTTTAAAGCACGATATAGTTTAAGACTTTTAAGTATATAGTTAATTGAAAACTCAAGAAAAATATCAAATAGTATAAAGAAATACAATAAACATCCTCTACTCAAGAATTATTTTAGGGGTACCTGCCTAGTGCAGTTGGTTAATTGTCCGACACTTGGTTTTGGCTCAGGTCATGATCTCAGGGTCATGACATCGAGCCCTGTGTCAGGCTCCATGTTCGGCATGGACCCTGCCTGAGACTCTGTATCCCTCTCCCATTGTCCCTGTCCCCTGCTCTCTCTAAAATAAACAAATTTTTCTTAAAAAAAAAAAAGAAAACCAAAACTACTTTATATCCACTTATTAAAACTGGTGAATATAATGATATTTAGTCAACAGTGTTTTATGGAAGTATTATCTAGTACTTGAATTTAATTTTGCTAGGATAAAAATAAATAATGTTAATAATTCAGAATATGTAATTGTTTTAAATAGTTAAAAGAATTTTTAGATATTCCCTAGAAGATACATTCAAGATAAATTAAAATTTATAATAAACAGAAAATATAAATATGAAAATTTTAAGAATAACATAAAATGCTACCAATAAATATTTATTGAAGATGAGTCTTGATTTTAAAAATCCCTAGGAAACTGTAATCATCTTTGTTTTGATGTCTATATAATCTTTTCAAGTAACAACAAAAACTGTATTGTGCCATTTCATTAATTCATTTATTCAACAAATGTATTTTGAGTAGGTAGGATGTGTGAGATACTAATAACTTTATTTATCACTATTATTTGCTTATTTAAGACTAGAGTCTAGGTTTGCTTTAGAATTTGGTTTCTGATATTTTATCAAATAATCTGGAATAAAGTTTATATTCATTTAGTAACTAACTCCTGAAATTAAATATAAGGAAGGGCTTTTAATTATGATATTTTCTATATTATATTACATGTGTAAGGTCAAACGAATTCATATAACATAAAATCCATCCTTACCGTGAGAAAATTTAAAACCTGATAAATGAATTATCATGCTGACTTAGATTAATAAACTAGCAATTGTGCTAATACTGTGTATTTGAAATAAATCTGTGCTTTGAAGAGATGCTCATTTTAATTACTAATTATATATTTTACCAGCAAACATCTTTTTAAAGAAAATTTTTTCTAGGTTAAAATGTGATTCATGTGTTTTTTATTCTCAAGTATTACATGTTAAGTCTATTTGAATATTATATGCAAATAGATGTCTTCCTTATGCAGGCATTTATGGGTCCACCTCATATATGACTCTCTATATTAAAAACTCAGGAAGTCCCATCTCTCTGGGTGAGTTTCTCCTTTCATCCCCATGCTGGACTGATCACTTATTAAAGGAAGAGGAGAAGTCAAAGCTCTTTAAAGAGAGAGACCTATTTTTTCCTCAGCATCTAGCTCAAGACCTGACAAAGTAGATGCCCATAAAAATCCCAAGGAACTCACACATTAAGAAGTCTCACTCCCAGAGCTACTTTACATCCTCTGCCTTTTGGATGTCCTTATCTTTCCTCCTAGTCACACACATCTGGTTCCCTTTGACCACCCTATCTTTCAAATGAAATCCACTTCATATATACAGTCCCAAAACTAGTGACAGAAATGGCCAAACATGCATTCTAAACTACAAGATAATGCCTCTATGAATTCTACTGCATCATTCAACATCTAAACAATGAACAAATTCTCTTATAGAAATACCATCATACACTAGCTTCTGAGTTCCATACCACTTTTTTTATAATTCCATTTTTCAAGTACAATGTACTGTCTGTCCTTCATTAATATTGTGGTTTAATAGTTTGGTAGTTTGTCATTAACCAAAATTTATAAATGTGATTCTAAGAAGATGTGTTGGAGTTCCCAAAAAACAAATTAAAAAATATATGGAGCATAATTTTTCCATTAGTTGAGGATAATGATAGCCTAAATTAGTTCTATGTTACAAACATTTCTTTCATTTTCTAAGGGATTTTCCCAAGGGAAATAGATTTTCCTAAGGGAAACAGAAGAATTCTAAGTATACAAAATAGCAAGGAAGAAGAGTATTTCAGAGAACAGTAATCAAAAGGATTCCACCATTTTTGTCTTGGGTAAGAATATATGAGTAAAAAAAAATTTTTTTTCCTATTGCTTGTACCTCTGTATAAACATTGGGATACTTGGATTAAGTATTCCAAATGGTCAACTGAACGATATCTGTTAATCAAATCCATTGGAGTAGCTGCTGATAGGCAGTGACACAATATCCAGCATTTTCTCACAGCTGAATTTAAGTGAGCTACAAATCATTACATGTTCTTACAATTCTTTTGTATCCCTAAATAGGCAATTATAAAAATAGGCTAATTACTCTCAAGCCCAATAATTATTTTCAGTAACAGTGACTATTTTTAAGAGTGCATCAATATTGTTAAGACTGAGATCCTTGAGAAACAAAGAAATAAACAAAGAACACTGATTAATTCAAGTAAAATTTAAAAGTAATTCTTGATTTATGCACGTATATATTGATAAAATTAATTTATTCTGAAGAGATAATTAAAATGTGCTTATTATAAGCTAATACCTGATGTTTGAAAAGAAAAGCTTTTTAAACTATCATAAAAGGTCTGAATAAAAACTTATTTTTGCTAGTCCCCAAAATTTATCTTTTGCACAATACGTGTTGCAATCTACAAATGGTATATACAAAATCAAGGTAATATGATTTTCTATTGCGTACTATAACATATATGCAGATATTACTGTTGGACTAAAACCAAGGCTGATTTTTTTAGAGATCTAAATAAATTTCAAAATGTTAAAATTGAGTAATGTTATTATTCTCTGATTTGAAATAAAAGAACTAAGATCTGAGATCACTTAAAGCCAAATGTATATAAAAATGTTTCAAGTACCTACAATCTGCTTAGACTGTTAATTATTTAGAAGCACAGATTTAGTTTATTTTCCCAAAATTCTGTAGGTAATTACGTTTGCTTTCTAGTATGTTTTCTGATTTTAATAGGAGTAGAATATTGACATATATTTCTTAAAAAGCTATCGAAAGACTCACTTCAAACTTAACACCAAGAAGTTATTTCTCAATATAATAAAAAAATTTTTTTTCAATTGCAGAAAGTAATTATCAAGAGTCAAAAAAGATGGAATTGAGAGAGAAGTAAAACTGAAGCATACAAACATTATAGTTTTAGTACAGAAAAACTATGGCAAAGCAGCTAACTAATAACTAGCAAAATGAGAATGAAGAGAAGAATTGAACTATATGTTAGGTCTGGCTACTTTTAACATACCCAGTTCTAGTTTCTGACAAGAGGGAATCTCTTCTGTTACTGTAATGAAGTAGCTGTGCAATCCTTTGAAGGCTAGCAGCAAAGTGGCACAAAGTGTATAATGAAAATGATAGGCATGATGTAGAAAGGAGTCTGCAATGATGAAGCTGCAACCCTAAACAAAGAACAGATTTGGGATATAGAGTGTTAGTTACCAAAAATCTAAATACATTACATTTGAAACTTAGAAAATTAAAGGAAAAAATCCTAAGCGTTTATTAGTTAGTTATTCGAAAACACACACAAAAAAATCAGCAATATTGTAGGGAGTTGCTCTTATTCATACAAGTTATTTAAAAACATAAAATGTGACTCTAAAAATTTCAATTACAGTGGGTTTTTAAAGCAAGCAGATTAAATTATGGTTTTTGAAAATCTGAGATTCAAATTCCATTTGCACTGAGGGACAGATACTCTGCTTTTACAGCATAAGCCCCTTTCCTTCCAAGGGAATAGCAATTGTACTTGTAATACTGCAAGCTGGGTCTCAATTCTGGCAGCTGATCTTTACGAGCTCCTTTGAGTGATTTACCAGTTCTGTTAAGAGAGCAAGAAGTGATAGTAACAAGTTTAAAAAGGCACTAGCTGTCAAAGATCTCTACCCATTAAATCTGGTAAATCTTTATAAGGTTAATTTTTGCAATAAATAATTTGTTAAGATCATATCTAACTTGATCTGTAAGTTGTTGAGCTCAAACAATTAATAAATAAACATCACATTCACAGATGAAACAATTAAAAAACACTTCACTTAAAATAAGAAGGAAAAAAGGGAGTATAAATGTATTAGTTCTTACATCTGGCGATAACTGTTTTGTGTAGTTAATACCAAAGACCACACTTTCAAGAGTAGGAATCACAGAATCTTTGTTTTGTGCTGGTGCATTTCTATTTAACCAAGTAGTCTTCACAGGGCGAGGAAAGCTGGAGGAATAAGTATTACACATTATTACTGCCATAACAGTCTATTTAAATGTTAAATGTTTACAAAAGAAAATCTTATAAGAATAAAGAGCAGGGTTTTGCAAGGTTATAATTTCTAAAGTATTCTTAAATTTTTCCTTTAAATAACTGGAATAATTATGAAAAGACAATGAATATATAAAAAACTAAGACTAGATGCCTGAGATAACTTCTCCATAATCAGGCTTCAGGAAGTCTTAAAGAATTCTAAAGATAAAACTGTGGGATCCACAGTAGCTAAATGACAAATGAGAATCAAGCTTTAATTTGGAAATACTGGACTGTCAGAACTGGTACCGAGTTTAAAAACCTAAAAATCATATATGGATTCTACTTACAGAAATAAAGAGCTTCCCACATAAATGTAGTAAAAGAGAAATTACTAAATCTACTTGTTCTCTATTTCTCAAAAAGAAGATATTTCCTTTCCCTTTACTACAAGTCTACGAACGCCATTAAGACAATCTTCAAGTAGTTCAAGGTACTGTCTCAATCCATATTATACGAACTACTGCTGTTAGTATTAACATTACATTTAATATACTATAAATTCTATACAATAAGCATATTCTGCTTGAATGTTTAAAATCATATACAATTTTGAGATAAAGTATTGGCTAATTGTAAGTAGGCCAAAGCATTTGGACAATTTGGCAGTTCGGCAAAAGGGAAAAGACAGAAAAGTGAATCAACTTTGCCATAAGCAGAAAGCAGTCTTCATTTGCAAAATCAATTTGCTTTGCAAATATTAAATATACATATCCCAGCAAAGAAGGGAGGTGCAAGTCAATGGTAAATTACACTTACTACAATGAGTTTTTCAGAATTGAGTCATAAAAGTTATACTTTAAAAAGCTCAAATATAAAAATAGGTTATGTAAAAAAACAAAGAAAGAAATCTTCTGTGGGGTTCCACTTATAAATAATTGATTTAAGGTCTGTAGTTGGGTTAATCATAGAAATTGTTTTAACAAAAATAACACTTAAAAAGATGAGATTGTAAAATATTGTTTCATTTTGTTTAGAGGGGAAAAAAGCCCATCTGTAATGAAACTTCAGAAAAAACTTTGTCAAAGTATAGTGAGGAATGTTACCCTTAACATGACCCCTCTACCAGCATGCACCAGCATAAAGCTCTTCTTTACCCTTTCCTTGCTTCCCTTCTCCAACCTCTCATTTACAGGCAAGGAAAAAGGCAGGGAGAGATGCTGCTTCTTTCATGGCGGGGCTCTAGCCACAAGAGAGGGGATACGAAGGCCCATGGCAGCTGGGTAAGGCACAGCAACCTCAGCTGCAGCACCTCAGTGTCTTTCCCATTCACTAACCAGAGCCAACAGTTAATCCTCTTGGCTTCTAATTCTGAGCCAAAAATGTCTTCTTCCAGTAGACAGTCTCTAAGAGATGAGCTGCCTCTTTCTCCTACTAGTCTGCGGCAAAAACTGCTGCATTGCAAGAGGAAGCACACATTTAACTCACTAGGATTAGTGATGTAAATATCACTAACTCTAGTCTGGGCCTTAGCCAGCAACATGAATAACTGAGCTAACCTATATGAATTGTTTGTACATTTCTCAGAAGAGAAACTAAGCATTATACAGAAAGAAAACAAACAGTTATAAAGAAAAAGGAACGGTTCAATTATTTCAGTTAGGATTCTTTTTTTTTTTTTTTAAGATTTTATTTATTTATTTGACAGAGAGAGAGAGAGAGATCACAAGTAGGCAGAGAGAGGAGGAAGCAGGCTCCCTGCTGAGCAGAGAGCCCGATGCGGGCCTCGATCCCAGGACCCTGAGATCATGACCTGAACGGAAGGCAGAGGCTTTAACCCACTGAGCCACCCAGGCGCCCTCAGTTAGGATTCTTACTGAAACTACAACAGGAGATTCAGAAAACTAAAGAAATGTATTTTATCAATAAACTTTAAGCATTAAAAACCTAACATGTAATTTTTAAAAAAGTAATATTGTATACTACTTATTTGAAAGTTTAATTTCAAAAAGTCACTTTCTTATTAAAGAAGTTTCATTCAGCTATCATGTTATTACATATTAATTTATTCAATCAACATCTAAAATTTTTTAAAGTTTATAATAAAATTATATAACAGGAACACTGTCCTATACAAAAGTTATAGCAACCAAGAGAACAAGCTCTCGAAGGTTTAAGAGGTAAGACAAAGAGAGCACAACAACCAGTTACAGATCTAACTATAGAGTAAGGAAAGCAAAGCAAGTCATTAGGGGAAAGGGGAAGACTTCCTCCTGGCCCTGTGATCTCAAGGCAACCACGGGACAACACAATGGAAGAGGTAAAAGAATGTAAGGATACGCACCATGGGAAGCTGTTACTTGTGGACATTATGTTAATTTGTATTGGTCTTCTATATATTCTCAGAGTAATTATACAGAATTACCTACTTAGTTTTTCTGATGAATCAGTCTAACATTATAACCCTGAAGTATCAGTTGTTGGAATCCAAATTGACAAGAACTGTAGACAGTTCAGAAATCAAATTAATTTGGAGTCTTTTCATATAAGTTACTGATTTTGAAAGTGTCCATCTGTTGCCCATACCACAAAAGGATGATGTTGTATTGTAAAAAACTGAAGAGCTTGAAACGTATTCTTATACAATGAAAAACAATCCATTTCCCTATGGAAGTGGGCAGAAAAATAACTATATGAATGTATTTATTATAATCTAGAATATTAGGTTCCTTTAAGCTCAAATGGTACACGTTATACTTTAAAAACTTTATTAGTAAAGAGCCACAAAATTGATTAATGACTTAGAAAACAAGAATTATTGTATAGCACAGATTTAAGAAAATTTTGTGATCCAGATGAGACAAAGAAACAGAAAAAATGAATATACTTTTTCAGACTATGAACACTGTACAGCATTGCTTAAAAACACAGGTACAGACTAAACAATGCTGTATGTATACTTCCACACTGCACTATTTTTCTTGGTCAGTTTATTTGACAAAGATTGTTCTATATTTCTGTATTAAAAGAGTTACCAATCTAATGTTCCCATGCTCTAAAATGTTATTTTATTACTCTAGCATAAAACGGAAGCATTTATTTAATAATTATAAATATAGAAATTCCTTATTACTTCAATTATCTTTATCAAAGTATACGTTTACACTATAAAATAAGAGATATTACATTAATAAGAACCAGAGTATTGGTTAAATTTACCTTATTAGTGGCTGGTGCAGTGCAACCAATGATGCATGGACTGTGACGGACACCACAGAAAGGTGGAAGTAATCAAACATAACATTAACGTGATGATGAAGGCCTCTATGGAGGCTAAAGTGCAGCTTCAATGTTCGGCTACTTATTAGTTGCAAGGTGTTCAGATCGTCTGCCCTAGAAAAAGCAACACAATCTGCATGTAAGTATGGCGTATTTAGTAAAGGCTAATATTTTGTAGAGTAGTTTAAATTATCAAAACACTTAGTTGCTTAGTTTTTTAAAACTTAAAATGCGAATAATTTTTAAAGCAGTACATTTGCATTAGACAAAAATTTGAAATCTAGTAATAAGAAAATCATCAGATTTTACCTTTAGTTTTCTACTAGTCCATGATATGGACTGTTTTTTCACTAATGCCCCTATAAAATGCATCTTTTTTGATTAGGAATTACTTCTGTCTTTCACTAAATTTTATTCCATAGGGAATACTGTTCATTCTAAGGCTATAGTATAACATAGGTCAAATCCTATAGTAATAAATCCCAAAAAGATAGTTAAAATTATTTTTCATTGTATAAAATTTTGTTTTTAAGTGATGCTTGAACGTAAGCAAGCAATTGGTAGATATTTGATTGCAGATATTTAGTCTGTTATTAGATTTATACACATAAAAAATTAAAATAATTGTTATGAGAATGATTTCCAAAGTGTGTTTGTGTGCATGTATATATGTATTTTAACCCATATATATAATATAAGTACCCATAGTTAAGAAACTACTTACTCATTTCAGCTTACTTCATTTACAAAATTTTGATTTGGTTTAAAATTTAATCCCTTGAGGAATTCTTTGTAATCAACAAGTTTTACAGAGGAGCAGTGCTATCACATAAAAAAATTCTTATTCCTCCATGATAGTAAAGAGGATATCTCAAGTAGACCTTTCAAAAGGTAACTTATTAGTCATTTATCCTACAAGTGTTGCCTAAATTTATATATAGTTTTCAAGAAGTACTTCTATAAGTACGTTTAAAATGAGGAAAAAAACCCTACAAAAAATAAAATTGTTAAACAAATCTCTGATTCTTATTTTAAATGAACACAAGCACACTGTGTCCCTAAAATATATGAATGCATGTTCAGATATGTGAGCAAGTTCAGAGTAGCCAGTCCTAAAATTTCCTCAAGGGCTCTAGGAATTAACAAACTACAAACAACTGTAAGGTATAAGGTCATCAGTCTTGAAAACTCTCTAAGTATTAAGAGTCCTACCTAAAGATGGCATCACTTATGCCATAAGAAAGATGGTCAGTGATACAGTGAAAGAGAGTTCTGTTATATTTAAACATCTCATAGTAGTGGTATTATACCAACAGTGGAGTTTCTAGAGTCTAGGAAATTATTTATTTCTTCAGCTTGTCTGATGTGCTACCTGGGGCTCATGGAATTGACATGAGTACAAAAGAGTAGCCCTAACTACTCTCATGAGACTCCATGATTAGACAGAAGTAGTTCAAATAAACAAGAAAGGGAGAGGCTAAATTCTAACTAGAAAATGGAGAATAGGTAGCAGTTATGAGAAACTAAAGATTTTTTTTTTTAAAGATTTTATTTATTTATTTGACAGACAGAGATCACAACCAGGCAGAGACACAGGCAGATAGAGAGGAGGAAGCAGGCTCCCTGCTGAGCAGAGAGCCCGATGCGGGCCTCGATCCCAGGACCCTGAGTGAAGGCAGAAGCTTTAACCCACTGAACCACCAAGGCGCCCCGAAACTAAAGATTTTTAATTGTTTGAATAGCCTACTTACGAATAATCTCCATCTGTGAAGTGTAGATCCAAGGATAACAAAAAATTCATTTCTTCAAGGGTTTCTTCAATCTGAAGAGAAATTACAGTATAAGGTTTTCTGAATACTTAAAGTTAGAAATATGCCTGGAGGCTCTACAAAAAATACTTATCTAAATATATATGAAGAGATGTTTACCTTTTTTTCATCCAACAACATTTTAACTTTGAAGATCATGACATCATTTAAAACAACCTCCTCATTTTTATATAGAATTTGAAATGTTTTACTGCAAATCAGAGAATCATGAACTGAAGCTGGAAAGGCTAAAGTCATACCTAAAACAAATAAGATATGTAACTGACAGGTAAAAAGGAAAAATATAATAGAAGTAAATTAATACTTTTAAATACCTTAAGTTTGATTATATTACTCCAGTGCTGTTATCATTTTCTATAGCAGTATTAGAACATTTCTGAAAGTTTAACAATTTCTATATAAAAAAGAAGTACATGATAACCACTATAAAACTGTTGTGTAATTTATTTTAATCTGAAAATGTACATCAGGAAATCTCAAGGTAGTTTTTGGGTTTTTTTTTAAGGATTTTACTGATCTATTTGAGAGACGGAGAGAGAGAGCACAGTCCGGGGATGGGGTTGTGGGGTGGGGAGCAGCAGAAGGAGAAGCAGACTCCTGGCTGAGCAAGGAGCCTGCCCAATCCCAGGACGCTGGGATCATGACCTTAGCTGAAGGCAGATGCTTAACCAACTGAGTCACCCAGGTGCCCCTCAAGGTAGATATTCTATGAGGAATAATTGATCTGTACTCCCAGAAGGAAGCAATTTAGTTTTCCAAAGATGTATAATAAAGCATTTGATTGGCCACTGTCCTGGTTGCTGAGTGGTAACCTCTAATCCCTTGGAATAAAGAATTTGTTTGGCTTTTGTCCCAATCCCTTGGAAGTGGCTTCTAAATTCTTAGAATTTCCCAGGACAGGAAACCACACGGAAGAACACCTAAGGCTCAGGGCTTGGTGCTAGTGGTGGTGGTCGCAGTGGTAGTGGAGTTTACTCATGTTGGGCCCAGAGAGTTTATGGTAAAGAGATGACTCAGGATAGGGGTTGGCCACAAAAGACCAACTATGTGACTAGAAAGGTGGGGCTTGAGACACATCTTGTGAACCCAAACTCCAGTGGGAGGAAAGGGGCCTGGAGATTGAGCAATGATTCAATCAAGTAAGCATTCCTGATTGGCAATATTTCACATATTGTCACACGCAAACTTTCTGGGAGGGTAATACATCCTGACTCCTTGGGGAGAGAACAGAAGCTTCACAACTATGGGACTCTCCCAGACTTTGCCCTTTGCCTATGCTTCTTTTCTTTTGGCTGGCTCGGTTATGTATCCCTTTGCTATGATAAAACCATAATTAAGTTGAGTGCTTTCCTGAGTTTTGTGTGTTGTTCTAGTGACTTATCAAACCTGAAGGGGTAATAAGAACCCTGAATTTGTAGCCATCTAATCAAAAATGTGGGTAGCTTGTGGACCCCTGAAGTGTGACCCTATGTCTGAAGTGAGCTCAATCTTGTGGAAGACTGTGCCCTTTACTTATAAAGATTGGTTTACCTCCTTCCAGGTTGTTGGTATCAGGTCATTACAAGGAGGAATTTAAACATTTAAATAAGGTGGGCATCTCTGCAGAGCAGGGAGCACAGAGTAGGATGCCAGAGTCTAAAGGGAATAAGTAGGTGTCCATATGGAGTATTACCTGATGTCAGAGCCTGTGTAGGATGAAGAGGGCAATTCTGGTGGAGGGCTGACTTAGGGTGAGGTACTGGGAGCCCAAGCAAGATGAAAAGGGCAACCATGTGGGAGAACACCTAAGGCTACAGGTGGGGAGGTGCTAGAGCCCAAATTAGGTGAGGAGGGTGTCCTTGCAGACAGGCAGTCAGGGACAAGGCCAGGAGTCCAAAAAGGATGAATGGTGTTGAGGGTGGGTGTGGGCAGTGGCAACCTGATACACTCTCCCGGAGGCAAAGTAAGGTGAGGCCAACATCCCTACAGTAGGAACTCTTAGCACAAAGACTTAGTACATTCAAGTGGGTATCGGAAGAGCATCCACACAGAGAAGTGACCTGGCATGAGGTGCTGACGCCCAGGAGGTGTAAGGAGAGGATCCTGAGGGAGAGAGAGCAGTGACAAGAGACCGGCACCTATGAGCGATCGCTCAAATAAGAAAATATAGTAAGGATAATGAGAGTCAGGTTTCTCACTGAAATCTTTCAGAGAAAGGATGTACAAATATGGAAAATAGATATAAATGTAAAATGAATCCTGTAACAGACTGAAATTAGAAATACTGATGTGAACTCATGGTATTTGCAGTATATATTTAGATAAAGACAGGTGTAAATTTGTATATGCATATGTAAATATATGTGTGTGTACATACATGTACTCACTAGCTCTGTCCACTCACAGGGCCTGAGAGCAACACAGCTTCAAATATTGGTTTCATAATATTCTTTTCCATTAAAGGAACCAGAGCTTTTGAAGAAATTCATGACTCCAGGGCTGGGGCACATAAAAGGCAAAAGAAGTCTGGATCATCTTTTCATACCAGAAAGTAAAGAAGTGCTAAAAGAATGAGGGGAGACTTCAAAAGGACATGGAAGCTAGATTGAAGAGGTTACCCCTGGTCATTTTGGGGGATGAACAGAGCATCAAAATAAATTATGATAGTAATACATTAATATCCATTGAATAATATAGAAATTCTTAAGTCTGTATGAGATGTATATATGAATGAATGAAAAAAAAAACCCAGACCTTTTGAAGGTACACAAGAGTAAGTTTACAGTGGAGCAGTCTAAGGAGACTTAATCAAATGATCTAAGTTAACATCATTAGTAATGTAACAAATCATGTACCACCTACTAGGATATAATGAGACGAACATAAAGTATCATTTCGAAGACACTCTTGTCAAAGACACATTACCTGAATCTAATCATGAGAAAAATCAGAGAGTAATGCAAACTAAAGGACATTCTACACATTAATAGGATTATAGTCTTTACCAGTTTCAGGGTCACAGAAGTCAAAAACAGACTGAAGAACTGTTCCATAATGAAGCAGACTAAAGAGACATAACAATTAATCATCATCCACGATTCTGAACTGGATCATTTTTCTATAAGTGACTTTATTGGAAATTAAAAATAGAGCTGCCCTATGACCCAGCAATTGCACCATTGGGTATTTACCCCAAAGATACAGATGTAGTAGAAAAGAAGGGCCATATGTACCCCAATGTTCAGAACAGCAATGTCCACAATAGTCAAACTGGAAAGAGCCAAGATGCCCTTCAAGAGACAAATGGATAAAGACGTGGTCCATATGTACAACGGAATATTACTCAGCCACCTGGAATGATGAATACCCAACTTTTGCATCAACATGGATGGGAATGGAGGAGATTATGCTAAGTGAAATAAGTCAAGCAGAGAGAGTCAATTATCATATGGTTTCACTTACTTGTGGAACATAAGGAATAACGTGGAGAACATCAGGAGAAGGAAAAGGAAAGTAAAGGAAGGAAGGAATTGGAGGGGGAGACAAACCATGAGAGACTGTAGACTCTGAGAAACAAACTTGAGGGTTTTAGAGGAGAGGGAAGTGGGGGGATGGGTAAGCCTGGTGGTGGGTATTAAGGAGGGCACCTATTGCATGGAGCACTGGATGTTATATGTAAACAATGAATGTTGGAATACTACATCAAAAACTAATGATGTATTGTATGGTGACTAACATAACACAATAAAAATTAAAATAAAAAAATAAATGACTTTATTGGAAGAACTAGCAAAACTTGAATGGGTTAAGGATAGTTGGTAGCAATGTATCAATAATAATTTCTTGATTTTATTGGGGTTACGTAGGAGAGGATGTTATTGTTTGGAGGAAATAGATACTGAAGTAATGTGGGGATGATGGAGCATCATGTAGGCAAATTACACTGAAGTGGTTCAGGAAAAAAAGTTATTGGTACCACACATAAAATTTTTGCTAAGTCTGAGACAGTTTTCAAATATCTCAAAGGAAACCAAGTAGAAAGAAAACCAATCTGAAGTAGATCAAACTTCTGTAATATTTCAAAGAAGAGCCGAGAAGGGGAAGAAATTTTCCTCAATGGAAAGTAGATTTTTTTTTTTTTTTTTTTTTTTTTTACAGCACCCATGTAATGTAAAATTAGAATCTGCTGCCTCAAAAAGCACAAGTTTTTGCTACTGATTTCCTAAGGATGCCACTCCAGCGTAGCCCTCTCAGGTGGGGGCTTCTACATACCTACTACTACTGAACCTGGAGCTTCTTTGTTCCTTACTAATGCTTTCAGACATTCTTGGTCTCTCCTTTCTAAAACTACCCCTACCACCAGCTTTGCACCTCTCGGACAGTATCATTCACCGTCTCATTCATGTTTGCAGTCACTACAAACCCTTTGGAAAGCCTTCATTTCTTGAAGGCTTTATTTCTTATTTTAAGGTCACTTTCTCCAAAACTACTCTAGCCATCACACTTCCTGGGTTCTCTTTCTCCTCTCCTTAAGTGTTCTTGCCTTCTAGCCCTCCTTGGCTCCTCATTCCTATGGTCATTCCCTAGATTTTTACATTAGCAGTGACTGCAGTACCTAAATTAAATTTTAATTTAAATTAAATTTAAATTGAATTTAAAGTTCAATCAACATCCTCTCTACAGCTTATTCTCTCTAATACCACAAGTTCAACAATCTTTTGACCCCATTTAGTAGGTTCCATGAACCTACACTCCTTTTTTTTGATCCCTGTACTTTCTCTCAAGATCTCCCTTTCCTCCTTACCATCTTAAATTTCATACTTCATCATTATCACTCATAGCTGCCTAGATAAATCTCAACTTTTAAAAATATAACTTCCTGCCCTTGTATCCACATACATACTTGTACCCACACACTGAACGTAGCTGGGGAAAAATACACAACTCTTCTGACTATACTTTAATTCATGATCACTAATCTCGAATAAACCTTCAATGCTGCTTAGCAATCATACTATATTTTCCAAACCCATTTTCTCTCCACAATTCTAGATGACTATTTTGTAAATTATTTTCTGTCCTCCTGTCTCAACAGAGAACGCTGGTTCTTATTTCATGAGAAAATAACCAGAGAAATTCTTTAAGCTCCATTACTACATCTACCTACAGATACACCTGGACAAATTCCCTATTTCTCTGCTCCCTTTTCTGGCAAAACTCCTCAAAAGCTTCTTTGGTATTCAACATCTCCCAATTCATCCCCTCATTCAGCCTTTAGCCCCTTTTTGTAACAGCCAGTCTCCCAGATGGCTCACTTCCTGCTATCACATCCCTGTACAATTCCTCCAACAAAGTCCCATAGTTAATCTGTGTGAATACAGGAGAACGAACAGACCTCTTGATCCAGAGGAAAGCAGCTAAACAACTTCTGGATCCAGACCCACAGAAACTATGACATAATGTTTGTTTTAAATTAAGTTTGGGGGTAAATTCTTAAACAACAATAATTCACATGTTAAATAGATTTTGGCCCACTTAACTGCTCTTAGTAACACCACTATTGTCTTCTACTTTGCTAAATACAACAGTCAATTCTCAGACCTCATCTTACTTGACTTAGAATTAGCATCAGAAATCGTTACACATACTCTCACTCTTGAAATACTTCTTCATTTGGCTATCTGGACATCACACTTTTTTTGTTCCTATCTCACAGCCCACCCCTTTTAAATTATTTTTTAGTCAACTTCATTGGCTCTACTAATAAACTATATCCAACATTTATTGAGTGAGAGGGCTAGATATACTCCAACAGAAAAAAGGAACACTGTCATTAGAAATCCCCTAAAAGGGACTCTAACAAAGAAATAAGAAACTGTGTACAAAATACATTATTCTAAATTGCTTTGGAATGACAGTAATTAACCTTTTGAGAAAATTACCTATATCCTCAATTAATATCAACACTTAAAGCTTTTAAAAAGATGAGCCAATGACTCTTTATTCTCAAATCAGGAGCAATGGGCAAAAGATATGCAAGTTCCTCCTAATCATTCATTTACTCATCCAATCAACAATATCCAGCAATATTTGTTGACTGAATATCTAGTATGGGTCATAACAGTCATTTTCTAGGTATTGGGAGGCACACAGCAAAACAAAGAAATAAAAATCTCTGACCTAATGGAGTTTACACTCTAATGGGAGGGGGGATAAAGAATAAAAACAATTAGTAAATGATATACTATGTTTCAAGGTAATAAGTTCTATGAAGTAAAGAGAAAAGAGGGTAAGAAAGGTAGCAGTTTTAAGAAGAAAGTCAGGCAATGCTTAGTTGAGGAGGTGACCTTTCAGCAACGAACAGAACAGATTTGTATGTCCTCTCATTCAACTATAAGCCATTAGGTTCCGGCCCCTTGTTCACCTTCATAGAAGCCTAAAGGTTTATTCCATGAAGAAGATAAAACATGAACTGAAAGTCATGTGGCAAAACTGAGAGCATGAGTATATGAACACAGGCATACTGACTGCTGAATGCGGAGATACACACTCCTTTTCTACTGGGTTTCCAGACGCTGGCAGCTAGATTTTTACTCTCCAGGAAGGAAAAAGAAAACATCTTCTCTGGCATTTCAAGAAGTGTAAGGAATCTAAGATTTTATTCTACTTATAAGCTAATAAGCTAGCCTGCCACAGTTTCATGGGTGCTGGGAGAAGACAGGAGACTCCTGGGTCAGAGAAGGACTTTGTTACTTATAGCACAGCAAGCAGCAAGAACTGCATGATCAATCACATCAGTTAGTTAGTTCCCCTTGTCTTTATTCACCCAAGTTCCATGGGGGTGATACAGAGGCAAGCCCAGATGGCTGCTACACAGACTGTGTTTTAGGTCACGGCTGAGGACCTCTAAGCTTAGGAAACCTTAATCTTTTATTAGGGGCTATATGAAAACCTGTCTAATTTTTGAACTAGAGGGAGACATTGTATTTATTATACTGTACAGTAACCAAATCTAGCTTCTGATCCAGAGACACTATATCTTCCAAAGCTCTTCACTCATACAAACATCCTTAAAAAGTTAGTCTGGAACAGAAGTCCTTTAGTGTCTCTGCTTACAAGATGTACAGAAACATGAGAAAGCATGAAGAATTATTTTCAACAATATATAGAATAAAATCTGAGATTCTTCACATTTCTTAACACATGGAATCTGACCAACCCAATACATCTCTAATAGATATTATATGGATCTATTATAATAGAGGGGTGCATGGGTTACTCAGTGGGTTAAAGCCTCTGCCTTCTGCTCAGATCATGATCTCAGGGTCCTGGGATTGAGCCCTGTATCAGGCTCTCTGCTCAGCAGGGACCCTGCTTCCCCCCACTCTCTCTGCCTGCCTCTCCGCCTACTTGTGATTCCTCTATCTCTCTGTCAAATAAATAAATAAAATCTTAAAAAAAAAAAAAACATCTACAGACAACTGACTTCAGAAATTCCTTAGCAAATGGCTCACCAGCATCATCCTATGTAAAGGTCAAAGAGACAAGTCCCAACTATGCTCTCAGAAGTTCTAATTAACTTTACTTTCAGTCACGTATATACAACTGAGGACTATCAGACGCTGGAAGAAAGCTTCTACCATGCAAGTTAGGGACCAAAACAAAAACGAAAAAAAAACTTGTAAGAAAAAGAAAAACTTAAATGCCTATCAATATTGTTCGTAGAGAAAAGATACTGTAAAAATGTTGCTGTGATAGAAGAACACTCAGAAAACAAGCATTTGGATTTTAAAAGAAAAGGAGAAGGGATCAAAGGTAAGGAGGAAAGAAAGGAGGAAGACAGAGGAAAGGGTAAAAAAGGAGAAACAATAATTCTAAAAGCTCGAAAAGGGATTACAGTTGGAGAAATAAGTACAATAGAAAGTACAGAAGACAGAAATGGAAAAAAGGAGAAAAAAACCTAAAAATTAAGAGAACCAGTGATTATGATCCACTATCTGATGACAAAAGTTCCAGAAAGCAAGAATAGAGAAAATAGGAGAAAATCATTAAGAAAGTAAGAAAATTTCTCAGAACTGAAGCATATGTTTCCCAGATTAAAAGGGCCCAATGAATACTCAGAGACCCAAGGTACAAAATTATGTGCCATCAGAACACTAGAAACAAAGAGAAGATTCTGTAAGATTCCTGAAAGGGGAAAAGGGTCACCCAAAGAGTCAACAATCAGAGTGACTTTGGAATTCTCAATAGCAATGTTACAAACCAAAAGATGATGGAATAATATTTTCAAAATTCTGAAGAAAAGAGATTTCCAACCTAGAATTTTATACTTATCTAAACTTTCAAACACGAGGAGAATGAAGACATTTTTAGACATGGTAGGGCTTCAAAAAGTTCCTATGCCACTTTTCTCAAAAAGATATTGAAACAGGATCCACCAAAATGAGTAACCAAGAAAGAAAAACAGATGTTAGTAAAAAGATATACCATGGAAGAGAGGCAAAGGGAATCCCTAGGACGATGGTGAAGGAAGATTCCAAAGAATCTTCTGCCTTACTAAACATGACTAATAAATACTGGATTGTGAGCCTCAACAAATAGCTATGTTGATCTTCTGCCTTACAGGACATGACTAATAAATACTGGACTGTGAGCCTCAACAAATAGCTATGTTGAGGTCCATCATCTGAAAGATCCTTACTGCCATGGTACCATTTCACCCTAAGAATAAACACTTGGCCAGACTGGTTTCACTGCTTGATTTGTCTAAGAAACCAATGAAGTTTCTTCCCTACTGACTGTATCATAAGAGGGCAGTCTTTTTACTGAACAGTTTTCTGCTTTGACCTACTCCTGAGAATTGAAGGAGGAAAAGTTAAATGTCAAGTTTAAATACAAGTCAGCCTACTCCATGTGTTGGATATCTAATACTTCATCACATTACAACCTTACCAGAAGTCCTGAATGTGGTGAGTTCTAAATTTCACATAATTCACTCCTGACCTTGCCCACTAACTTCCCCAAAGGGGAGTCTTAGAACTTTTTAACTATACAGAAACATACCATAAGCCAAAGACTCTACTTAGCTTTCCTTCAGAGAGCCTTCTTTTAATAGTAGTGATACTTTTAATAGTACTTTTAATAGTAGTGATACTGCAGCTTTCTTACACAACTGGGTGTGCTTACTACTCAGTTTTTCCAGACTCAACCAGATATATACTTGGGTATATATTAGATATATACTTGGGTAACATTCGTAGGTGATAAAACTATACAGAAAGGAAAGGAATGATTAACACGAAAATTAGGAGGGGTATACAGGAGGCTTTTATGGTACTAGTAATGTTCTATTTCTTAAATGAAGGGTTGACTATTTGGGCATTCATTCTATTATTTAACAAAATAATATGTTATATGATCTTTAAAAATGTATGACACATTTCACAAAAAAATTTTAATTACTTACTGTATAGTTACTGTGCCATGCATTGTTTTATGTAGATCAAACCAAAGAAAACAAACAAACAAAAAAACACTTTTCCTGCCCTCATCTAATTCTGTAAGTTACATCTGTGCTGAGCATGACAGAGGATAGAGTGCTATGTTATCTTACAAGGCTAAACCTAGTCCGTGAACTCAGGAAAGGCTTTGTGGACAATATAGCATTTCAGTTGAAACTATAAAAAAGAGTGAAATGAAGATGGATAGGAAGAGAATCTAAGAAAAAGAAACTTCTTGAAGGCAAGGTCCATGTCTCATACCTCTTACTTCATATAGCATTATGTACAGGGTCAGCACTTGTGGAGAAACTGGAACCCATGTACACTGTTGGTGGTAAAATGGTATTGCTACTATAAAAAACAGTATGGAGATTCCTCAAGAAATTAAAAATAAAGCTATCATATGATCCAATAATTATACTTCTGGGTACTTATCCAGAAGAATTGAAAACAGGACCTTGAACATTTATCTGCACTTCCATGTTTACTGCCACATTATTCACAATGGCCAAGTGGTGGAAACAACCTAAATATCATCAGTAGATGAAAGAGTAAAGAAAATTAGTTATATAATAGAATATTTTCAACCTTAAAAAAAAGAAAAAAATTCTATACTGCAACATATGGATGAACTGTGAGGACTTCTGGTAAGTGAAATAGGCCAAACACTACATGATTCTACGGATATGAGTGATCTAATATAGTCACACTTATCTAAGAAAGTGGATTGGTGGTTACTAGGGGTTGGGAGGAGGGAGAAATGAGGAACTGCTATCCAATGGTACAGAGTTTCAGTCATGCAAGGTTAAAAAGTTCTAGAGATCTGCTGACAACAATATGCATACAGTTAGCAATGCTTTACCAAACACTTAGAAATTCGATGAGGGTAGATTTCATGTTACTTGCTTTTTACCAAACACACATACAAAAGAATAAGTGCTTTACTCTGAAGTGTTAATATGTTATGATCCCATGCTAATTTATTTAGAGAAAGTCCTGAGGTTTTTGTCCTAAGGTAAATTCTAATCTTCCTGACATTCTGCAGTTAGATCAGGGATGCCCAACTATCACAGCTGATCTGATTACAAACCTTTAATTAATCCCTGCTTTCAGGCCCACTCTTACTTCCCTTCATCTGCTGTAACTCCCTCAAATCCCTGGGGGAAGGTGTCCCAAAAGGCAGTTCAGCTCTCACTTCTGTTTTCTGTCCTGCAAAAACTTACTGAACTATTTTGCTATTCCTTCTTGTGTTTTATATTGCTATTACCAAAGAGTCTTAGAAACAAAAAGATCCAAACATATGTGTATAGTCTGTTTATTGTCTTGAATCTGAAACCTTCTCTGTTTTTTAGTATTTCCTAGATGATAACCTCCATCCATGTGGTTGGGAACCACATGTATCTTTTTCATTGCTTTAATTTAGGAGTCAGTACTACATCTTACACATAATAGGCCCTCAGCAAGAACTTATCAGATACTTGAACTTCCACTTAACTTCTTAATTTAGTGCCCTAACTCCTTGTTGAAAAGAACTCTATTTTCACTTTGCCTATCAGTTATCTGCTAAACTAAACATCAGATCTACACTTTTAGAGACTGGTGATAGAGGCTTACAAACACTTAATATTAAGTCATGATTATTTATATTTTATATTTTATTCCTATCACTATCTTTCACATTTCCATTTCCTTTGGTTTGAACAGCTGGCATTGATATCTGTTATTTATTTTGTGAACAAGTGAGCATTCATTTAACTGTAACTTAATTAAGCTTCTAAAATATTGGGAACTAAGAGATAGGAACATAAATAAGAACCCTGCCCTTGTTTTCAGAGTTCCCCATCTAGTTTGAATAGAAACATTCAAGCAAATAATTGCACTACAGTGTGATAATCTCTTAACTCCCTATTTTGGAGGCCAAAGCAAATGCCAATGTA
The DNA here is from genome assembly GCF_002288905.1 of Enhydra lutris kenyoni. Lineage (NCBI taxonomy): Eukaryota > Metazoa > Chordata > Mammalia > Carnivora > Mustelidae > Enhydra > Enhydra lutris. Next base: position 11,087,291 of record NW_019154112.1, read on the forward strand.
ATTATCACTATCTGTTATGCCAGGTAAAAAGACAAATAATGGAAGTGACAGAAAGAAACTACTGAATCTAGCTAAAGCAAAATGGAGGTTTCTAATGCCAAATGGACTTAAGTTTCATAAGTTATACAAAATTTATTGAAAGCTCTAACTCTGTGATTTCCCTTCATGATTACTGAAATTATTCAGTTAATGTTAACAGTAATAGATTCCCGACATAAAATGAATTGTCTCTAGCTCTAAATTTTCCTCATTTTTAAAAAGCATTCTTCTTTAATGATACTTGATGTCTGATACTTTTTATTTTAATAATAAAAAATTATAACATGCTAAATATAAAAGATGTTTATAGAAAATGCTATGAAACATAGCAGAGAAAACTTCTAACTGGGAGTTATCTACAGCTTAAAAAAGGAAATAATGAGGTAGGGAAAACATGCACAAAATATGAGGTATGTTAGAACACATCAAATTTGAGAAAATAGAAGTGGTTCCACAGGGAGAATCCACAAGAAGATGGTAGGAAATAAACTTAGACATGTAGGATAGGGTCAAATCATGAAAAATCTTAACAATTCAGCAAAACTGTGAAAATATTTCAGTTGGTTTCAAAGGCCCCTGAAACACTGGTGGCTGAGAAAGGCTTAAGGAAACAACTAATAGGGGAGAAAAGATGATTGATTCTTCCATGTCAAAATATCTGAAGCTTTATTTCAAGTGGCCATTTAACTACTCCTAAGGCAAAGTAACTGGGACAACCCCTCCTTACTTCAAAGCTACCCTTTATTTACAGACTTCCTTTTTTCTTGATATTAATTTGTTCTTGACTGCTATCACCTTTATAAAAGCACTGCATGGTGGTATGTAGGAATGCATGTACACACAAAGAATTTTATCCAGAATAGATGGACTTAGAAAATCTCTGGCCAAACACAAATAACTGGAAATTAAGGAAGATTTGTCTTGTCTTGCCAGAAACTTAAGATCTTCCTTCTATGTGCTGGATAGTCATTTCAATTTTATAAACACTTTCCCCTCTCATGTTATCATAAAAATGAAAATGCTATTTACTTGTTTTGAGCATTTGGAATCAACCCAGAGACAGAGCACATTAGGATTTAACTATAGTTACAAAACAGAATTTGAAAGTTAGCAACATTGGTATTATAAAACAAAGGATATACTTAACAGGTTGAAAGGGGGAGGAAAAGAGAAAATTTGAAAAAAGAGATAAGATTGCTTATATCCTTATATTACAAAATAGGGTTTGTCATATTGGCTAAATGAGGAAATGGAGGTTTAAACAATATATTATTTAACAGTAACTTCAAAGTCAAAGAAAGTTATGGAAATAATGGTATCTCTTGAAAAGTAGGGGGGAGGAGGAAATAGTTTACTATTCATTTGCATTCATCAAACCAGGAAGTGAAAACATCTACATAAAGAAAACCATTAGAACTAGAGAAATAGTTAAAAGTGGATGCATCTAAAAAAGTAACTATGTTTTCACTACAAATCTTTCTGGACTAGTAAATTTTTTAACTACTTGTATTATTTTCATAAAATTATTTTTTTAGAAAAGAGGGATGGGTAGATATTAAAAAGCAAATGAAACAATGTATGCTTCCTTAAAAATATGTATCATTATTAGGAATGGCGAATTGTTATTTGAACTTTTTATAAAAATTGTACATAGTGCTCTAACATTTCAAACTGGGGCCAGTTTCTTAGAAAAGCAATGACTTCTTTGTTGTAGAAGTCTGAATATCTTCTTACTAATCAATTTTCAACAGCCCTATAAATACTCTTTGTCTTTTATGACTGATGCTATTAGAGATGACAGCTATTTCCTGACTCAAACCCCTCATTGTCAGCACAATTTTGTACTGGAAATAATTTAATTGTGTTGCAATAAGCTGTATAATATCATCTAATTCCTACCACATCTAACCTGCCTTTCTGCAACTCACAGACAGAATCGTTACTTCCTTTCTTCTTCTAAAAGTTTTTCAGAAATATACATAAAAGGACGCCTGGGTGGTTAAATGTCATTAAATGTCTGCCCTCAGCTTGGATCGTGATCCCAGGTTCCTGGGATTGAGCCCCGTGTCAGGCTCCTTCTTCTCCCTCTCCCACTACCCCTGCTTGGGTTCCCCCTCTCACTGTGTCTCTCTCTGTCAAATAAATGAATAAAATCTTAAAAAAAAAAAAAGAAATATACATAAAGTATAGGAACTACAGTAAAATACAGTGCTGGAAAGAAAAGGCCTTGAGATGATAGTACAAATCAAACAAGAAAAATAGGATATGTAATAGAGAAAATCCAAGCCCCTAGAAGAAGAAATTATTTTTTAAGAACAGAGGTTAAAAAAAAGAACACACAGAATAAACCCCCCAATATGAATACATTTATGTCATCAAGGATGAGTCTGGAAATCAATGGTATGTATTTTTTTTTAACGATTTTATTTATTTATTTGACAGAGATCACAAGTAGGCAGAGAGACAGGCAGAAAGACAGGCAGAGAGAGAAAGGGAAGCAGGTTTTCCACTGAGCAGAGCGCCCTACATGGGGCTCGATCCCAGGACCCTGAGATCATGACCTGAGCCAAACGCAGAGGCTTAACCCACTGAGCCACCCAGGCGCCCTAGAAATCAATCATATGTATTAAAGTCAGCCAAATTCATAGGAGTAATTTCTGGAAGCAGAAAATTTTGGGAAGGATAATTTTTCCCAACAAATTTACTAATATTAAAAAGATACACACTCTAGGAACTCTTAAATACTATTTCAAAATGAAACGAATCTTGAAGGAAGAAGGACATAAAAAGAGAACCATATCAATATCTTTAAGACTGGCATAAATTTACTGCCATCTTTGCATGTATGAGCTAACATGTTCTCTCTCTCTTTTTTCAAGATTGCTGGTGAGGAAAAACTCATCTGGGCATGAGAACAGTATTTTGGACCTACCATGCCTGTGAGCCTTAATAATTATGTCACCAACTTCATCAACCAATGTCCTCTATAATTTTCATATGAACTTAAACATTTAACATGATAGGTTATTATGGGGTACACTGGCAGGAAATACAACTGAAATACCAAATTTACATTATCATAGAGATGTTCAGAGAATGAAACAAGACCCTGTGGAACACTACACAGATACAAAAGATAATCATGCTGGGACTGGCTTTGAGATGGGGAAAGTAACACATCTCATAATTTATTAAGGGTAATTTGGAAAAATCCATACCTATCAGTGTGTACCATAAACAAGAAAAATAAGATATTCTAGAAAAAAATAAAATACACTGAAACAACATTAGGATAAAAAAGATCTTGAGAAATTATATTAGGTATTACATTTTAGACATGACAGACAAGTTTGCTGATTTGAAAAAGTATGAAAGAAATTCTACTTTTTTTCTTCTGTTCAAAATCTAGTTCTTATGCTTTCCATTTTGGCTGTTATAATTTATTGAAAAACTATGCAGCCTTTTAAAAATGTTCTTATATAATGCTATAAAAATACACACATAAATAATGTTTTCACATACAAACTAAAAATCATAAATTGTAGAATTTTACTGATCTCCAAACCCAGGCTTCTCTTTTAACGACTGGTGTCTGCTATAAACTATTTTTAAAACTTTTTTTTTTTTTTAAAGATTTTTATTTATTTATTTATTTGACAGAGATCACAAGTAGGCAGAGAGGCAGGCGGGGCGTGGTGGGGGGAGGGGGGAAGCAGGTCCCCCGCTGAGCAGAGAGCCTGATGCAGGGCTCGATCCCAGGACCCTGAAATCATGACTTAAGCCGAAGGCAGAGGCTTAACCCACTGAGCCACCTTCCACACACTCATAAATTATCAGACAACGGACATTTCACAGTCAATAACACAAAGTTAATAGTACTAGAAGCTGAGATAGCAATAATGACTAAATCTGGATTTACAACTAATTAAAAACTGACCAAAATTAGTGTCAAGGAAAAAACCACTTAAAAGGAAAGTACTCTAATTGGGTATTTCTGAAATACTAATGTTAAAAAAAAAAAGTTACTCTGTAAATGACATTAATTACATGTAATATTTTTGTCATACAGATAATCTAGAAAGATCTCAAACAACTTAACCTTACACCTCAAGGTACTAGAAGAATAAATTAAGCCCAAAGTTAGCAGAAGGAAGGGAATAAAAAAGATCAGAGTGGGGACGCCTGGGTGGCTCAGTTGGTTGGACGACTGCCTTCAGCTCAGGTCATGATCCTGGAGTCCCGGGATCGAGTCCCGCATCGGGCTCCCGGCTACGCGGGGAGTCTGCTTCTCTCTCTGACCTTCTCCTCGCTCATGCTCTCTCTCACTGTCTCTCTCTCAAATAAAATAAAATAAAAATCTTAAAAAAAAAAAAAAAAGATCAGAGTGGAAATAAATCAAATAGAGGCTAGAAAGACAATAGAAATGATCAACAAAACCAAGTATTGGTTTTTTGAAAAGATAAACAAAATCAACAAACCTTTAGCTAGAATGTGAAAAAAATGATTTAAATAAATATAATTATAAATGAAAGACACTACAACTAATACCACAAAAATACAAAGGATAAGATCAATCAATAAATTGCACTAGAATGGATAATTTCCTTTCTTTCTTTCTTTTTTTTTTTTTAACCAAGACTGAATCATGAAGAAATAAAGTCTGAACAGACCAGTAAGTAAGAGATTGAATCAGTAATCAAAAATCTTCCAACAAATAAAAGTCCAAGACCAGATGACTTCACTGGTGAATTGTACCAAACACTAAGAGATGAATGAATACTAATCCTTCTCAAATTTTTCCAAACAACTGATCAGGAAGAAACACTTTCAAGTTCAATTTAAAAGGCCAGCACTAGGGCACCTGGGTGGCTCAGTGGGTTAAAAAGCCTCTGCCTTTGGCGCAGGTCATGATCCCAGGGTCCTGGGATCGAGCCCTGCATCGGGCTCTCGGCTCAGCAGGGAGACTGCTTCCCTTCCTCTCTCCCTGCCCGCCTCTCTGCCAACTGTCTGTCAAATAAAAAAATAAAAAGCCAGCACTAAACAGACACATGAAAAAATGTTCATCATCACTAGCCATCAGGGAGATTCAAATCAAAACCACTTTGAGATACCACCCTGTATCAGTTAGAATGGCCAAAATCAACAAGACAGTAAACAGCAAGTGTTGGAGAGGATGTGGTGAAAGGGGAACCCTCTTACAGTGTTGATGGGAATGCAAGTTGGTGCAGCCACTTTGGAAAACAATGTGGAGACTCCTTAAGAAATTAAAAATAGAGCTACCCTATGACCCTGCAATTGCATTACTGGGTATTTACCCCAAAGACACAGATGTGGTGAAAAGAAGGACCATATGCACCCCAATGTTCATAGCAGCAATGTCCACAATACCCAAACTATGGAAAGAGCCAGATGACCTTCAATGGATGAATGGATAAAGAAGATGTGGTCCACATATACAATGGAGTATTATGCCTCCATCAGGAAGGATGAATACCCAACTTTCATATCAACATGGAGGGGACTGGAGAAGATTATGCTGAGTGAAATGAGTCAAGCAGAGAGAGTCAATTATCATATGGTTTCACTTGTGGAACATAAGGAATAATGTGGAGAACATCAGGAGAAGGAAAAGAAAAGTAAAGGCGGGGGAATCGGAAGGGGAGACAAACCATGAGAGACTGTGGACTGAGGGTTTTGTGGGGTGGGGTCGGGGGGTGAGCCTGGTTGTGGGTATTATGGAGGGTACATATTGCATGGAGCACTGAGTGTGGTGCATAAATAATGAATTTTGGACCACTGAAAAAAATTAAATTAAATTAAAAAAAAAAAAAAAAAGGCCAGCACTACCCTCATATGGAAGCCAGACAAATACACTACAAGAAAAGATTACTGGCCAATATCCTGATGAACACTGATGTAAAAACCTCTACAAAATACTAACCAAATTCAAGAGTACTTTGAAGGGATCATTTGGTACGGTCAAGAGATTTATCCCTGGGATGGAAGGATGATTTGATATATGCAAATAAGCATGATATATCATATTTAACAGAATGAAGGATAAAAGTCATATGATCATTTCAGTAGATGCAGAAAAAGCATTTGGCCAAATTCAACATACTTCCATGATAAAAACTTCAATAAGTAAGTATAGAAGAAATGTACCTCAGCATAATAAAGGCTATACAGGATCAGCCCACAGCTAACATAATAGCCAATGGTGAAAAGTTAAAATCTTTCCTCTGAAGTTAGAAACAAAGGTGCCCACTCTCACCACTTCTATTCAACATAGTACTGGAAGTCCTAGCAATAGCAATTTGGCAATAAAATGAAATTATAGGCATCCAAATAGGAAAGGAAGAAGTAAAATTATCTGTGTGCAGATGACATGATCTAAAGACTCCACCAAAAAGTTGTTAGAACTAATCAACAAATTCAGTAAAGTTGCAGGATACAAAATCAACATATAAAAATCAGTTGCTTGGGCACCTGAGTGGCTCAGTGGGTGAAGCCTCTGCCTTCAGCTCAGGTCATGATCTCAGGGTCCTGGGATCAAGCCCTGCATCGGGCTCTCTGCTCAGTAGGGAGCCTGCTACCCCCTCTCTCTCTCTGCCTACCTCTCTGCCTATTTGTGATCTCTGTCAAATACATAAATAAAATCTTCAAAAAAAAAAAAAAATGAGTCACTTGTCTATATACTAATAATGAACTATTCAAAAGAGAAACCAAGAAAGCAATCTCATCACTGTGTTATTTACCTGAAACTAATATAACATTATATGTCAACTATACTTCAACAAAAAATAAATAAAAGGTAGCTATTCTGTGCATGTTTATTTCATAAATGTAAAATCACTCAATTATTTAAATTTAAATTTAAATAAATAAATAATTGAGTAAAATCACTCAATTATTTAAAACTGGGAGAAATTCCATTTTCAATAGAATCAAAAATAATAAAATACTTAGGAATAAATTAAATCAAGGAGATAAAAATGTGTACATTAAAAACAATGACACTGATGAAAGAAATTAAAGGAGACACAAAGAAAAGGAGAGATATCCTATGTTCTTAGATTGGAAGAATTAATATTGTTAAAATGTCCACACTATCCCACGTGATCTATGGATTCAATACAATCTATATCAAAATTTCAATGGCATTTTTCAAAGAAACAGAAGAAACTATCCTAAATTCATATGAAACCACAAAAGACTCTTAATAGCCATAGTAATCTTAAGAAAAAATAAACGAAGTTAGAGACATCACACTTCCTGATTTCAAGGCTATAATATTACTAATAAAAGGCTACAGTAATCAAAACAGTATGATAATAACATAAAAACAGGTACACAGACCAATGGAAGAGAATAGAGTCTAGAAATAAACCTATACACACATGATCAACTAATCTTTAACAATGTAGCAAGAACATATAATAGGGAAAGGATAGCCTTTTAATGGTGCTGAGAAAATTAGATATCCACATGCAAAAGAATGAAACTACACCCCTATCTTATATCACTCACAGAAATTAACTCAAATTGGATTAAGACTTAAATTTAAGACCTAAAGCCGTAAAACTTCTAGAAGAAAAAAGGAGAAAAGGTCCTTGACACTAGTCTTGGAAAGGATTCTTTGGATTTGACCCCAAAAGCAAAGGCAAAAATAAACAATTAGGATATGTCAAACTACAAAGCTACTGCAGAGCAAAGGAAATCATCAACAAAATTAAAAGACAACCTATCAAACATGGAAAAATATTTGAAAATCACATATATCTAAGGAGATTAATACCCGAAAAAGAACTCATATAGCTTAATAGCAAAAAAACAATCTGATTAAACAATTGGCAAAAGACCTGAACAGACATTTTTCTAAAGAAGATATACAGATGACTGAGAGGTCCATATAAAAAGGTGCTCAATATCACTAATCACCAGGGAAAATGTAAATCAAAACCACAAATATGGAGTGCCTCAATGGCTTGATCGGTTAAGCATCTGGCTCTTGATTGGGCTCAGATCATGATCTCAGGGTTGTGGAGATTGAGCCCTGAGGCCTGCTCCAAGCTCAGCAGGGAGTCTGCTTGGGATTCTCTCTCTCCTTCTTCTATTCCTCCCCTGGCTTGCTCATGCATGTGCACTTTCTCTCAAATAAATAAATAAATAAATCTTAAACACACATATACACACAAAGGATATTAGCTCATACCTTTTGGAACTGTTATTTTCAAAATGTCAAAATATAACAAGTACTCGTGAAGGCATGGAGAAAAGAGAACCCTTGTGCACTGTTGGTGGGAGTGAAAATTGGTTCAGCCACTATGGAAAACTGTATGGAGGTTCCTCAAGAAATTACAATTACAACTACCATAATGATCCAGCCCACAGGTATATATTTGAAAGAAAGGAGTGAGTATCTTGAAAAGAAATCTACTCTACCATGTTCACTGCAGCATTATTCACAATATCCAAGATAATGGAAATAACCGAAGTATCTGTCAGCATATGAGTGGATTAAGAAAATGTGATCTCTCTCTCTCTCTCTCTCTCTCACATACACACAGAGGTAGGCAGGGAGAGGGATATCTTATTCATCCATAAAGATGGAAATCGTGCCATCTGCAACGATATGGATGAAACTGGAAGGCATTACACTAAGCGAGATAAGTCAGACAGACAAAGACAAATACTGCATGGAATCACTTACATGTGGAAATGAAACGAAACAAAACAAAACAAAACAAAAAATTTGATTTCATAGAAACAGCAGAACTGTGCTTGCCAGGGGTTGGGGGGGGTGAGAGAAATGGGTAGATATAGGTCAAATGGTGTAAACTTTCAGTTATGAATAAGCTCTAATGCACAGCATGGTGACTACATAAATAATAAAGTCTTGTATACTTAAATTTTCAAAGAGTAGATCTCAAGGGTTTTCATGACACACACAAAAGAGTGAACTATGTGTGGTGATGGATATGCTAATTATCTTGATTGTGGTAATTATTTCATAATGTATAACAAATCATATTGTATATTTAAATACATAAAATCCTATTTGTTAATTATTTCTCAATAAAGCTGAAAAAATAAAAAGGGAGTCCAGAAAAAAAAAGTCTTTCTATTTTTTTCAACTGGCAGCTTTAGAAGATAAAAAAGGCTAGGGATTTAGTTTACCAGATTAAGGAAGTTCATAAAGGGAGGACCAAATCTGTCTTGTAATATTAATTATTTTAACCTCTGTTTCATGGAAAGTAGACTTACAAAAGTCCAACTGACAATAAATTACACTTCAATATGTATGCCAAGCCAAGAAAAAAGTACTTTCTGCATTTTGTTTTTAATTAGAGTAGTTAACCCAGACCAAAAATATGGCTAAAAAAATATTCTCAAAGGCATACTATAAAACTATAATAAAACACCTTTGTAATCATATATCAAATTATATGTCCACATTCGCTGTGTATTTTTAAAATTACATCTTACATGATGTAACTGACATGACCTCTACTTATGTTTGTTTTTGTGGAAATCTCACATACATTCTTTCATATGCTCATCATAAGAAATCTGAGAGAAAGACAAGGAACCTATAATCAAGCCTGTTTTACTGAGGCCTCAAATATATTTCTTATTATAATGATACTTGTCAGTATATTTGTAATTAAAAAAATAAAAATAATTAAAAGTTATTATTACCATTATAATGTTGCTTCAGACTTTTCTTAAAAGTTAAAAATATTCCTTGGCTTACCTGCTGCATGTAACAAACTGGCTTCTACTCTGTGGGGAACTCTTGGTGGAATTTTCATAGATGCACGTATCTGGTAAAAACTAAAGGAAAACAGACCAAAAAAATCATTTCAAAATATATTTTAAAATATGCAAGCCCTAATTTCTATATATCTGTACATATTAAGTAACAAATTTGGTCTGCTTCTATCAGTGTCCCATAATATTTTTAAAGATTTATTTTTTTATTTTAAAGATTTTATGTATTTATTTGAAAAAGATAGAGAGAGCATGAGTAGGGGAAGGAGTAGAGGGAGAGGGACAAGCAGACTCTGTGGTAAGCATGGAGCCAAGGCCGGGCTCAATCCCAAGATCCTGCGATCACAACATGAACTGAAATCCAGAATGAGCTGCTTAACAACTGAGCCACCCAGACACCCCTCCCATAATATTTATTACTGGTGAAAAACAATACATCATATCCACGTCAAAGATAAGCAGCACTCAGTAAGACCCAAAGGGAAACCAGCAAGTAAAAAGGTGAATGAGAAAAACAAAAGAAATGTATTCGTATTTCTTACTTTATTTTATTTTTTTTTAAAGATTTTATTCATCCATTTGACAGAGAGAAAAAGATCACAAGTAGGCAGAGAGGCAGGCAGAGAGAGGGAGGAAAGCAGGCTCCCCGCCGAGCAGAGAGCCCAATGCGGGGCTCGATCCCAGGACCCTGAGATCACAACCTGAGCCGAAGGCAGAGGCTTAACCCACTGAGCCACCCAGGCGCCCTCGTATTTCTTACTTTAAATGAAAGAATGTCATAGCAATCAGAGGGATAATAAGACTTCTAAGATTTTCACGGCCTAATCTGGTTATTTATTTTTTTCTTTTAAAACATAATAAACATAAACTATTCTTAACCATAATTTTGAGAAAATATAGATTTAAATGGTTTTTGAAAACTGGCTTAATACTATAAATTACAAAACAAAGACGTATTTGGTTTAAAGAATTTGGCATTTTTTCAAGGTCAGAGCTATTTGTTTATATACTTTATTTATTCTACAGGCTTTTATAATACTTATATCTATATATAGAACTCAACCAATCATTAGTAATAACAGTTTATATAGAATAAATAATTTGAGGTAAGCATTAGGTTTGTGTTTTAACATTATACTGCAAGTATGTTTATGTAATAGAGGATACACACATCTATACACACACACACACACACACACACACACACAAGACACACAGGATTACTAAAAGCTAAATCAAGATAACAAATCGGGATGAGTTTAGATGTACACAAGGAATCAAATATTTTATTTTTATTTAATAATTTCCTAGGTAGTAATTTAAGTTATCAAATTTATAAATAATATAAAGATTAAAATACATAATTACTACTATTACTTATAACAAAGTATAGCATTGGAGAGAACATATGGTCAAGTCACAAAGCCAGAATTAAAGAGGAGTGAATGAAAGGCTAGCCGATTAAATCTATAACCTTGAAAGTGACAATTTGGCCTTAAAGAAACAAGGCAAAACTCCATAAACAGAGAGAGGTAATTAGTTGAGATTAAGATAAGGTCAGATGGAAAATAAGAGATGACTAAAACCAAAAATCAAAGTGGAATCACAGAAGCCTTGGAACCAGAAGAGAACAAAGCTTTCTAGGAGCTATTCAACTTCCCATGCTGAGAATTCCAACTAAAGATTAAGTAAAATAGAAAAAAACATGTGGGCGCCTGGCTGGCTCAGTGGGTTAAGCCTCTGCCTTCAGCTCAGGTCATGATCCCAGGATCCACATCGGGCTCTCTGCTCAGCAGGGAGCCTGCTTCCTCCTCTCTCTCTGCCTGCCTCTCTGCCTACTTGTGATCTCTGTCAAGTAAATAAATAAAATCTTTTAAAACAAAACAAAACAAAACAAAAAAACATGTGCAATAAGCTCCTAGACATAGGTCTTGGCGATGATTTTTTTAACTATGACACCAAAAGGAAAGGCAACAAAAAGCAGTAATAAGCAACTGCAACTACATAAAACTAAAAACTTTCTGCACGGCAAAGGAAACCATCAACAAAATGAAAAGGTAACCTACTAAGTGAGAGAAAATATTTAAAAATCATATATCTGATAGTGGGTTAATATCCAAAATTATTATAAAGAACTCTTACAACTCAATAGCAAAAATAAAACAAAACCAAAACAAACAAAAAACCCCACAAAAATAAAACAAAACAAAACCCAAACAAACAATCTGATTAAAAAATGGGCAAAAGAAGGGTACCTGGACGGCTCAGTTGCTTAAGCCTCTGCCTTTAGCTCAGGTCATGATTCTGGGTCCCGGATTGAGCCCTGCATGGGGCTCCCTGCTCAGTGGGGAGTCTGTTTCTCCCCCTCCTTCTGCCTCTGCCTCCCAATTGTATGCTCTTCCTCTCAAATAAATAAATAAAATCTTTTAAGAAAAAATGGGCAAAAGGTCTAGACATTTTTCCGAAGAAGCTATATAGGTACATAAAAAGATGCTCAACATTAATAATCATCAGGGAAATGCAAGTTAAAACCACAATGAAAGGTCACCTCACACCTGTTAAAATGACCATCACCAAAATATCAAAAGATAAGTGCTGAACATGTGGAGAAAAGTGAACCCTTGTTCACTGTTAGTGGGAGTAAGAACTGGTGCAGCCACTATGGAAAATTGTATGGAGATTTCTGGAAAAATTAAAAATAGAACTACTATATGATCCAGCAATTCCACTACAGGGTATCTGCCTGAAGAACATGAAAAAAATAATTCAAAAAGGTATATGCGCCTCTATGTTCATTTTAGAATTATCTACAATAGCTGAGATATGGAAACCATCTAAGTGTCCACTGATCAATGAATAAAGAAGATATATATACGATGGAATACTATTCAGCCATAAAAAAGTGATTATCTCGCCATTTGTGATAACATGGATGGACCTGAAGGATACTATGCTAATTGAATTGAGTGAGAGACAAATACTGCATGATTTCACTTACATACGGAATTTAAAAAACAAAACAAACAAAACAAAACTTAGACTCATAGATATAGAGAACAGACGATGGTTGCCAGAGGGGAGGAACGTTGCGGGGGGAACAAAATGGGTGAAGGGTATTAAGAAGTACAAACTCCCAGTTAAAAGGTAAATAAATGAGGCGCCTGGGTGGCTTAGTGGTTAAGCATCTGCCTTTGGTTCAGGTCATGATCCCAGGGTCCTGGGATGGAGCCATACATTGGGCTCCCTGCTCAGCGGAGAGCGTGTTTCTCCCTCTTCTCCTGCCTGCTGCTCCCCCTGCTTGTACTCGCTCTCTGTCAAATAAATAAAAATCTTAAGAAAAAATAAAAAGTCATGGGGATGTAAATACAAGATGGGGAATAAAGTCAATAATATGGTATTAACTTTGTATGGTGATACATCATAAATAGACTTATTGTGGTGATCATTTTGCAATGTAGACAAATGTCAAATCACTATGTTGTACACCTGAAACTAACATAATATTGTATGTCAATTATACCTCAGAAAGCAAAAATATTCTTTAAAAAAAAGTCAAGCAATGTATCTAAAAACAATGATCCTCTAACCATTAGATTTGAAAGATCAGAAACACAATTATATTCTTCAAAAGTCCTCAATGGATGGGGAAACCAGATTGTAGATTAAGAGAAAACTAATGAAAGCAGCAATTACACATACTATGTTTATGATGGTTGGCAAGAAAATGGAATTATTCACTTAATCTTTATCTCTAGTTCCAAACCTCCAATTAATTATGAATTATCTCCACTTGGATATCTCACATCAAACTCAGTATATCAAAATGAACTAATCTTCAATCTCCTTATTTATTCCAACATTACTAATATTGTGTAAGTCAATAAGATTTAAAACTTCAACATTATCTTTTACATTTTTTTATTAAAAATACCCAATTTGCAAAAGGTAGAGCAATGAACCCATATGCCCACTACCCATTTTTAACAATTACCCATTTAACAATTTTAATAAATTACCCATTTTTGCCATATTTGATTCATCTATACTTTTTCTTTCCTGAGCCATTTCAAAGTAATCTTAGATATCACATATATTCACACTTCAACATACATTATTTTAATGCTTTTTCAGCCTCATCCTCCATATGGAATTAGTCATTAAATCCTACTATTTTTCCCCAAAATGCCTCACAGAAATTAATAACACAAAAATAAAAAATGTTAAAGTGAGTTGTAGAATGATTTTTAAAATGTATTTTTTTACCCATCCTGGTTGTCCACACATCTTGCAATGTGACTTCCAATAAAAAGTGGAGTTTAGTTCCCTACCCTTAAATCTGGGCTGGCCTTAAATGTTGTTTTGGGCAATACAATGTGGCAGAGATGACAATATGCTAGTTCCAAGCCTAGGTTGTAAAAGGTCTTCTTAGAGTTTGTTTCTCTTTGGACCCTGGCTCCTCTGCGAGAATAAGCTGGAGGATGAGAGATCATAAAACAGAGCTGAGTCCACCAAGGTAAGGCCATTCTGGAATAGCCAGCACCCAGCCAACTTGCCAGTTGAGTATGACAGACTTGTGAGCAAAAATAAATGTTTATTGCTGTGATGCCACTGAAGCTCTGCGTTTGTTATTAGCTGCATTATTGCGACAATACATAAATAACACAGAAATCAGTAACCAAGAAATAGTGTGCACCGTAACAAAAATTTAAAATATGTGGCACTGAATTTGGGACCAAAGCAACAGTTACAGTTAGGCAAGAAAAATGAGTAAATTGAGACTTAAAAAATGGTAACCCATTTCATACAGTGATGAAATTTTGGTAAATACACTGTCAGCAGTAACTTAGAAGAAGTTAGACAATGTATCTAAGAAACTTTGGGACTTGAGCAAGCTGATTTCCAGGGAGAACGCTGAACATGTCAACTGGTTACTCCTTGTTAAGAATAATAAAGGGCTGCCAGAAAGAGATGAGCTAAAGAAAGAACTGGTTATTTTGCAAATAGAATCTAGAGGGAATACAGATGGACCAGGACTTGTTACATTGGAAAACAAAACTGGTTTTCATTTTCAGTCTCCCTAAAGATTTTCAAAATAAAACGCTGCCACAGACAAACATAATTTCAAAGGAGTGACTATAAATCCCTTTCTTCAAATCTCTAGAGAAATTAGAGCGGTGTCTAAGTAGACATTCTCAGTTTGACAAAAGGGCTTTTAGGAAGTTGAGGGGTATGATCCCACAGAATTCAGAAATCCCTAAATAGTAGTGATTATATCTAGAGAATAGTCATGTCTCAAAAGACAATTGTGGGTGTAGTTTTCAGAGCTTGGAATGAACTGTATCAGATATACAGGAACCTCATAAAATTTTTAAGTAAGTTTTACTGGCTTAAGAACTACCAGCCTAGACTTCTGGACTGGCCTTATAACTTGCTTAGCCAACAAAATTGAGTGGAAGTAATAGTGCCAATTCAAGAAGCCCTGAATCTTCTGCTCTTTGACTTCTTTTCTGCCATGAAAACAAGCCCAGCCTGTCCTGCTGAGGAGTG
This sequence comes from Enhydra lutris kenyoni, assembly GCF_002288905.1. Lineage (NCBI taxonomy): Eukaryota > Metazoa > Chordata > Mammalia > Carnivora > Mustelidae > Enhydra > Enhydra lutris. Next base: position 11,102,651 of record NW_019154112.1, read on the forward strand.
AAAGACCATGAGGAGTAAAGCAGTGCACAGCCACTTTTATTTTTTAACAAGATGGTAAAGCCAAGACAAGCTAGAAATAAAACAAAACAACTACAAAAACCAAACAGAAAATCTCTCTCACCATACTAGTGATAGTCACAGCTTCATTACTAGGACTCATAGTGCAGACCTTCAAGCACCTGTGTTACTGCAAACTCCTCCGAACTGTCCCCTATGCTTCTATTTCTTCTACACAACCATCAGTCTCCTATATCACAATCTTCATCATGTTAGTAAAGGCTTCTTGTAGTAATAGTGATAATTTCTTTCTTACTTGGAAACCACTGATGACTGCCCAAATCCCTACTGTCAACTCTTCTCCAGGCATCAGGAGCCCTTCACAAATACAACCTCTCCTTTCTACTATCTTTTCTTCTGCAATTCTCCTGAAGAATATTCAATCTCCTAAATATTCTTTAAAAAACATGTTAATTCCTATTTCCAAGACTTGATTCATGCCGCTCTCTACTACCAAAAGGGTTTTTCACTTTATCCTTTGCCTATACAAGTCTTTTTTTTTTTTTTAAGATTTTATTTATTTATTTGACAGAGAGAGAGAGAGAGACAGCAAGAGAGAGAACACAAGTAGGGGGAGTGGGATAGGGAGAAGGCGGCTTCCTGCTGAGCAGGGAGCCTGACGTGGGGCTCTATCCCAGAGCCTGGGATCATGACCTGAGCCGCAGGCAGACACTTAACAACTGAGCCACCCAGGTGCCCCTTTTGCCTATACAAATCTTAAGCATACTATGATCCTATTTCTCCATAATGCCTTTCCTAACATTACTAACCCAGAAAGATATCTCTCTGTTCTGATTCCGAGAGCACTTTCTATATACACTTCTTGAAGACTTATCATTTTGCGTTCCCACTTAGCTGTTTTGTGCATATATTTTATTTTCCCTATACACTACAAGCTTTTACAAGCAAAAATGAGATCTTACACATTTTCACAGAAGTCCCCTCCATGCCCAGTACAAATTCATAAACATACATTACATATATCTAGCATCATCATTAAATCCACTTGAAAAATTCTTAAACATCTATTTAAAACTAAAATTTCTCTAAGAAAATAATTATTTGAATACACCTCATTGTTTCCCTTATATATGCTGGAATGTAAGTATGTAATTAAACTGTACCTCATTTCTTATGCAAAATATGTAATTTTCACATTAAAATACATACCCTCTCTGAAATAAATCCACATTGTAGAACTTGTTTAGCTCCACAGAGAATTCTACCATTGCTTGAACTTCAGTCATTTTCAATTTATACTCAGAAGACAAAACTGGTAACAGCACCTTGGTAAAAGTCAGGTAAAAAAAATCATGAGAAGCAGAATGACAAAAATGCCAACTTACAAAAACACTAATATTCAAACATATTTCAAAGTATGATAAGTAGGCAGAAAATAAAAATGAAGCAAATTAATTCAGTGCACCTAACTTAGCCTGTCCCAACTAAATAGCACAGAATCAACTACATTTACTTACCAATTATATACTTACTAAATAGCAATAATCTATAATTTAAGATTTGTTCTAATAGAATGTATTTTCTAAAGACTTGTTTCCCTTTGTGACATCTATGTGATAATAAATAATACAGCAAATTGCTAAAAGAAATGCTTGACTATATCACAGATAAAATAGTAAAGAAAAAAATTAAGTGACCTAATTATTCTCTTCTGGTTCTACACTGTACATCCAGGCAACTCCAAGGTCATAAAGAGAATTAGTATTCTTTAATCCCCATTTAAATTCATTAGGGTTATTTTCTGCTAGGTGAATTTCTTAAATTACTATTTGTTTTTAAATTTCAAAAAAAAATTCCCCTTATTATAAAAGCCCAAAGTATTCATTTAAGGGATTTTTAAAAAAATACAGACAAGGAAAAATAAAAATATTCATGATTCTGTCCATTGAAATACATGCTTTGGTATATATTCTTCACCTGTGTGTGCTTTTGTAAAATTTCTATAAAAATGGGATCAAGCTACATGTACATTTTATAATGTTTATTTCATCTAATTTTTTGATGAGCATCTATGTCAATAAATGTACTTTTACAACATTATTTTCAATTGTTTACTATCACATTGTGAATATTATAATTTAAACCATTTTCTATTGTTGGGTATTTCAGTAGTTTCCATCTTTTCACTATTTCAAAAAAGTACTCTAACAATCATCTTTATCAAAAATATGTGCTTTAAAACACAATTCAGAGTAAGAAAGTGTTGAAAGACAATTCTCTAGAGTCCTGTGTTTCCACATATTTTGCAAGCAGACCCTGACTACCTCTGTTTGAGACTATTTTTCAAGGATGCATGATCAGCAAACTGTCTTAGAAGTCAGAGATAGTGTTTCATACTGTAACAAAGGGCAAATTTGTTTATTGTCCCTTTAATAGATACAGTCTCCTCCTGAGGCATAAGTCAGGCAAACTTTTTATCCATTTTAAAGATCCAGGTCCCATTAGCTTAAGGTTCCTCTCCTATAATACAACCTACTGATATGCAGGTGTTGCCTGGTCCTGTAGCTTACTGCTACTACTATGAGTATAAATCAGCCTTTTCTTAAATCTAAGAGTCTCATGTCTTCTGCCCACATCCATGGGACTGTAGCAGGCTAACATGTTAGCTTGCAAGAAGATAAAATCTTAGACCTTGCATAGTTTTTGAAATAGTTCTACATAGAAATTCAACAAATATTCTGATCCACTGACAAATACAAAAGAAATAACAGATTCTTACCTCTGCTGGTTAAAACTTCATTTTAACATTATGAAATAACCAAACTTGTACTTCCAGTTACTGTTCCTAATTGAAAATATATTGTTCCCCCTATGAAAAAGAAAAAAACAATCTCAATTTATCTAAAAGATCTATATCTTGCATAAAGCTTACTCAAAATAAGTTTTAGAGATTTTTCATTCGGTTTCACTGATATCAACATTAACTATTATATCTTTGTTAAAGATTCACTGATGTATATTTCAAAGGACAAAAATCAGAGTATTTTCTTAGTTCAGTGGTTCAGAAACAATTTTCATGAATACTCAAAATATTCTAAGTTAATTAATTTTTAAGATGTAAAACTTACTATTTTAAAATAACTCCTTGGGTAGAGGTAAGTGATTTCTGGAGCTATATATATACATATATATGTATGTGTATATATATAGCTCCAGAAATATATGGAATGTGCATGTGTGCAACTGTACACACACACACACACACACACACACACACACACTTGAACTATTTAAATTATATCGACAAAAAAGAATGTTTGGATATGCTATGGATAGTTTTGTTTGCACTCCAAATTTATTGCATAAAGAAAAAAATCCCTTCCCCTTGGTAAAATTACCTTAGATACTAAAAATGTTAGAATAAAGATCATATTCACTCTTCTTCATAGATTCTTTTTCTTCTCTCCATCATAAACACATAGACTTTACCAGCTTAAATAACTGCTATTTCATTTTTTACTGATCTATAACTGATATACATTAATATATTAGTTTCAGGTATACAACATAGTGATATGCTATTTTTAAACATTACAAAATGGTCACTTCAGTAGTTTTGATTACCATCTGTCACTATATAAACTTAAAATGTTATTGACTATATTCCCTATGCTGAACATTACATCCCTGTGACTTATTTATTTCATCACTGGGAGTTTATACCTCTCAATTCTCTTCTTCTATTTTGCCCATTTCCTCACCCCCAACCCCTCTGACAACCACCAGTTTTTTTTCTCTGTATTTATGAGTCTGTTTCTGTTTTGCTCATTTGTTTTGTTTTGTAGATACCATACATAAGTGAAATAATGTGGTATTTATGTTTCTCTGTCTGACTTATTTCACTTAGTAAAATACCCTCTAGGTCCATTCAAGTCGCTGTAAATAGCAAGATTTCATTCTTCTTTATGGTTGAGTAATATTCCATTGTACTTATACAGCACATCTTATTTATTCATTCAACTGATACATAGGATTGTTTCCATGTCTTGGCTATTGTAAATAATGCTACAGTGAACACAGGGATGCATTTATCTTTTGAAATTAGTGTCATCATTTTCTTTGGATCAATATCCAGAAGAGGGGTAACTGGATCATACAGTATTTCTATTTTTAATGCTTTGATGGACATCCATACTGTTCTCCATAGCACCAATTTACATTCCAACCAACAGTGCATAAGGGATTCCTTTTCTCCACTTCCTCTTCAATACCTGTTATCTCTGGTCTTTTTGATACTAGTCATTCTGACTGTTGTGAGGTGGCAGCTCATTACGGTTTTGATTTGCACTTCCCTGATGACAACTAATGTTGAGCATATGTTTATGTGTCTGTTGGCCCTCTGTATGTCTTCTTTGGAAAAATGTCTATTAAGCTTTTCTGTCCATTTTAAAAATAGGGTTGTTTTTATTTATTTATTTTTTTCTGTTTTGTTTTGCTATCCCATTGTATGACTTCATCTACATCTTGGATATCAACCCCTTATCAGATACATCATTTGTAAGTATCTTCTCCCATTCAGTAGGCTGTCTTTTTGTTTAGTTGATGGTTTGCTTCATTGTGCAAAAGCTTTTTAGTTTGATGTAGCCACTTGTTTATTTTTGCTACTGTCGCCACTGTCTGAGGAGACATATCCAAAAAATATTGTTAAGCCCGTCAAAAAGCTTACTGCCTATGTTTTCTTCTAGAAGTGTTTTGGAAGTCTTCAATCCATCTGGGATTATTTTTGAATGTGGTATAACAAAATGTTTCATTATTCTGCATGTATCTGTCCAGTTTCCTCACTACCATTTACTGAATAGACTGTCTTTTCCCCACTGTATATTTCTTCCTCCTTTGCCACAGATTATCTGACCCTGTAACATGGGTTTATTTCGGGCTGCCTGGGTGGCTCAGTGGGTTAAGCCTCTGCCTTCGGCTCAGGTCGTGATCTCAGGGTCCTGGGATCGAGTCCCGCATCGGGCTCCCTGCCTAGCGGGGAGCCTGCTTCTTCCTCTCTCTCTCTCTCTCTCTCCACTTGTGATCTCTCTCTGTCAAATAAATAAAATATTTAAAAAAAAAAAAAGATGGGTTTATTTCTGGGCTCTCTAGCCCGTTACATTGATCTATGTGTCTGTTTTGTGCTAGGACTATACTGATTTGATTACTATCACTTTGTAGTATAGTTTGAAATCAGGACACATGATACCTCTAGCTTTCTTATGATTGCTTTGATGTGTGAGGTCTTTTGTTGTTCCATACAAGTTTTAGGGTTATTTGTTCTAGTTCGAACGTGAAAAATATCATTGGTATTTTGACAGGGATTGCAGTGAATCTATAGGTTGCTTTGGGTACTACGGACATTTTAACAGTAATAATTCTTCTAATCCATGAGCATGATATAGCTTTCCATTTGTTTGTGTCATCTTCAATTTCTTTCTACAATGTCTTATAATTTTCAGAGTACAGATCTTTCACCTCCTTGGTTAAACTTATTCATCAGTATTTTATTCTTTTTTAACATTTATTTATTTTTAAGATTTTGTTTATTTGAGAGAAAGCACGCATGCATACGAGTGGGGGGAGGGGCAGTGGGCGAGAAAGAAGCAGGCTCCCTGTTGTGTGGGGCTTGATTCCAGGACCTCAGAATCATGACTTGAGCCAAAGGCAGACACTTAACCGACTGAGCCTCCCAGGTACACTTTTTTTTTTTTTTAATATTTATTTATTGAGAGAGAGAGAGCGCACCATGCGTGCTCACACACGTAGGAGGAGCAGAAGGAAGAGGAGAGATAATCTCAAGCACTCTCTGTGCTGAGCACAGAGCCTGACTCAGGGCTCAATCCTGTGACCCTGAGATCATGACCTAAGCCAAAACCAAGAGTTGGACACTTAACCAGCTGCACCACCCAGGAGCCTGGAATTTTATTCTTTTTTGATGCAACTGTAAATGGGATCGTTTTCTTGGTAGTGTACAGAAACACAACAGATTTCTATGTATTGATTTTGTATCTTACAACTTTACAGAATTCATTTACTAGCTGTAATAGTTTTTTACTGGAGTCTTAAGAGTTTTCTACATGTAGTATCATGTCATCTGCCAATAGTGACATTTTTAAGTCTTCTTTCCAATTGGGATACCTTTCACTTCTTTTTCTTGCCTAATTGCTATAGCTAATACTTCCAGCACTATGTTGAGTGAAAGTAGTGATCTTTTTAAAGGAAAAGCTTTAAACTTCTCACCACTGAGTACAATGTTAGCTGTGGGTCTGTCATATATGGCTTTTATTATGTGTAGGTACCTTTCCTCCATAAATAATTTATTGAAGTTTTTATCATGAAAGTATGTTGAGAGAGAGCTCCATATTTTGGGCATCCCTCCCAATTGTGGAGTTCTTGCATCTGGGTAGGGTCCAGGGTGCACACCCTCTTTCCTCTCTTATATTTGCCCTCAGCACTTATCTCCATCTAACAAACTAAAGATTTTTTTTTTTTTTTTTAGTTTTTATTATGTTTCCCCATTCACATGTAAGCTTTATAAAGGTAAGAATCCTGAGTACTCTCTTCATAGCTATATCCTCACTGCCTGACACACAGTATACACTCAATTTAACATTTAACAAAGATTTAATAAATTAACATTGAATCTTCCATAAGCATTAACTGTTACTATTTATCTATTTAAATACAACCAACCTGAAAAAAGGAATTATTACACTGATATATGGAAAACAGAGACATACATGAATAAACTTTTATAATAAAATAAACTTTTATTTATAATAATATCCCTTTACCAGCATATCTTCTAGGTCTGTTAGCAACTTCTCTCACTCTTCTTCTTGTACCCTGCTGTCTTTTTTGTTCTATTGTCACTGTCTAATTTTCTTCAAGTCCATCTCTTTTTACTGATTATTCCCTAAGTAGAAATATATAATACATGTACAGATATATACAGTGTGATGCTGATAAATCTGATTTTCATTCCCCCTCAAAAAACAGAAAACAATTATTTTTATGTTTATGTATTGGCAGAAAAATTCCAAAGAAGAACTAAAGGAAAAGGAGAACAGGCAAAAAGAGAAAGGCAAGAAAAACCAGAGGACTCTCAGGGTCAAAGTGGATCTGTCTGATTCTTTTTTTCATAAACTTATCTTTTGGGGCGCCTCCTGGCTCAGTCATAAAGCATTTGCCTTCTCTCAGGTCATGATCCCAGGGTCCTGGGATTAAGCCCCACATCGGGCTCACTGCTTGGCAGGGAGACTGCTTTCCCTTTCCCACTCCCCCTGCTTATGTTCCTGCTCTCGCTGTCTCTCTGTCTGTCAAATAAATAAATAAAATATTTAAAAAATAAAATAAATAAAACAAACTGCCCTTTTTCCCATCATAGGGAGCAACTGCCACTCAGGTACAGCCAATTCTTGTTGGCCCAGCACTGTCAGAGGCTTCTAAATTTTCAAAGAGAAATTGGAAACTTTTTTCCTAAAGGTGAAATCTCCTAAACTTTAGATGTTGTCAACTAGTTAAAAATAAACAAAAACAAAATAAAACCTGTGTAGTTCAAATCAAATTCATTTACAGGGCAAATGTGTTCAGAGTTTGCACTCACTCACATAAATTCTTATGCCATTCAGATCCTCCTTGGGAAAGGACTTTTCATGAAACAGAAAAATCCTGTCTGCCCTCTCTTAAGAATGAAAGAAGGTGAAGAAAAGGCTTCTTTCCTTTTACCCAGAGGGTGCCTGCAGGACACTGCGCTGTAAGGAACTCTCTGCTCCACAACAAGCCATGGATTTCACAGCTCTTCTACATAGTCTGCTTGCTGGCTTAGAATCTGTCACTTTAACCTGAGCATTTGAAGCTATGGGAATAAACTGACTTAAAGTGAAACTAAGTTGTTCTTTCTGCTCTTCTGGAGCTAGCAAAGTAGCCTAAATGGAATAATTTGAGAAGGACTTCTTCTTGGGCCATTTCCTAGGTCCCTAAGAGAGAATTTAGCTGAGTAAACAACAAACTCCAATCCAAAGAAGCCAAAAGGGAATCTCAAACAGAAACTGATTCTGATACTAAATGGAAAATTTATACTAAAAGTCACTTATACTGACAGGGAGAATAATCTGACCATCACCTTGTAATACCTCAGTAAAAGTTAGCTTACTTCCAAAGAAACAAAGTTACCTATTACTCTGAAAGACATTCTTGGCCCTCTATAACTGCTCTAACACAGTGGCCACTAGGCACATGTGGCTATTGAACAATTAAAATGTGCTGGTGTGACTGAGGAACTGAATTTTTAATTTTAAAGTAATTTATATTTAAATCCAAATTAAATATAAATTTAATTTATATTTAAATTAAAGTAATTTATATTTAAATCCAGTATAAAATATTTTTTCATTGAACATAACTTTATTGTTTGATAGGGCTATATTTTACTTTAACTGTTAAAAATGTAGTAACGCTAACTGAGATACACTCTAAGCATTAGATTTCAAAGACAGTACAGAAAAAGAACATAAATATCATTATTTGTTTTTTTATACTGAACACATCTTGAATAATAATTTCAATATGTTGGGTTAAGTAAAATAAATTATAAAAATTAATTTTACCATTTATTTTTACTTTTTAAAATGTAGCTACTGGAAAGTTTTAAATTACACACACATATATCTATTGATTGTGTATGTTAGTCTAGGAATACCAAGCCATCTCTTTAACTCCTGGAATGTATAGTAACTGCCCCAGAAATAGCACAAGGTACATAAAAACCATGCATAGTTTCTAAGACTAGAGACATGTTCACTCCAATCAGATTGGTTGAGAGACCACAAAAGGGAGTCCAGGTATGGATATCTGGAAAAATGTGGGAGATACTCCTTCATCATCTACACTAATCCTAGAACAACAGCTAACCACTAACCAATTTGAACTCAGTCTGACTTCATGAGTGTTACCAGAAATCTAAAAGGATGTGGAAACATCTGAAACCAAGAGGCTCAGCTTAGAGGTTCCTAAAGATGAACTGGAGACCACAGGGGATGATCAGATCCTCTCACTGAAATAAAAAACCTAATAGCCTTAACTCAAACTGTGGACCCCAAATACATGCCCTGAGGATGTTTTCTTCTCCTAAGGAAGACAGTGAAGGAGCTGAATGAATTGGGAACTCTAAGACACTCCCTTTGCCAACCTAAGGAATAAAGGGATCACTTCTACCAATTATAGAGCCAAACAGCTCCAGCTTCTAAATTCTATTTCCAAGTTAGCAGCCATGACACAAATGGGTTCAGAGCTTATAATACTAACAGTCTAAATAATGATGCCTAATCTTATGCAGAAGATACTAAAGATACTACATAAAGGCAAAAATCACCTATGGGCCAACCTAGCCTTAAAAATCCTTTAGAAAGGCTCCATGTTGGCAATCAATATACCATTTCTCAATGAGTAAAATACATTCACTTTGTCTTCCAAGTTTAGGAAAAAAATCAGTTTCTTCAGTGAACACTAGATAACACAGTAAACTTGCATTTTGGGGCCACATTGTACAAAAAATATATACATCTTTATATGTTCATATTCATCACTGAGAAACTCAAATTATGGTAGACATACAGGAACTGATACCAAATGAAGGAACATCACATTTAAGCCCAAATGGATGAGAGGTTCACACAATGACAGACAAGTGGGGACAGAGACTGACATTTAGAATCTGGGACCAATGGAGGAAATAGTATCTTATATGTACAGTTAAATTTAAGTATGTTATATAGGAACATGATGGGAACAAAGAAGGAGATTACCTCAATCCATTTAATACTAGCTAGTCAGTTTTGTATCCATTTTCTTGAGCCTTCTCCTAATGAGTAAGAAGGAAACTCAAAATAGGGGCACCCCCAGAAGCCTTCAAAATGTCACTCTTACCACCTTGTGAATAAAGTATTCTTATAACAGTCAAGTTCTATAGCAAACTGAGAAGAGTAGAAGATGGGTCTCTTCGGGGAGGGGAGGTGCTCAGCTGCCACCTTTTCTGAGTCCCACTCACTTAGGGCATAACTGAACTCCAATCCATACAGGCTCAGGCCCTTAAAGCCTTGGAGCTAATCCTCACCAAGTCAGACCATACAGCAGTACACTGAGAACAATCAACCAGTGATACCTGGATTATCCTTGCATCTTTAATCCTGCCATCTCGTAATTCTGGTCATCTGAGATAGTTAAGTCTCCATTGGGTAGTTCAAGTCTAAAAATCTGAGCAATGTTTCTATTTCTTTTTTTCTTTAAAGATTTTATTTATTTACTTGAGAGAGAGAGACAGAGATAGTAACAGAGAGCATGAGCCAAGGAGGAGAGAGAGAAGCGGGCACCCCGATGAGAGGCTCGATCCCAAGACCCTGGGATCATGACCTGAACCGAAAGGCAGACGCTTAACTGACTAAGAGCTACCCAGGCGCCCCTATAGTTTTATTTTTTGATTTACATTCATTTCCCTTCTTATTTGGCCAAGGTCCTGACACCCTGCCCAGCTCTGTAAGCTCCCTCTTACAGGGGCTAAACACGCTAGGTCACTGAATTACAACCTGCTCTAAAATGGCCAAGCCACCTGTCACTTGCCTGACTCTGAAGATCCCACCATTTGGACAGTTTTTAACTTTCTTTTTGCCTTCACAATTATCACACGCACAACACACTTGCATCATCGACATCTCTCATTTTATAAAAAGTGATTCACAGCGAAGATGAACTTATCAGAATAATTACAGTAGAAAGGACATGTAAATTAAGGAAGAACACTGGTCTAGAAACTTTTGCTGCCACTGCTGACTCACAATTCTTGATGGCCTGCCATATGCTATAATGCCCAAATTATAGAAATATTTAAGAGAATAGAGTACTAAATTCTTCTTTTAGAGAGAGGAGACCTTCCGAAAGGAGGATAATGAGAACAACTTGATAGGCAAACTATATTTTAAAAACCTGTATGTTTCTCTATTGATATCAAAATATAGACCAAACAGCATTATCAAATTGAAACCAATTATAAATATTCAGAACTTTCTGGAGTACCTACTATTACACTAGTAGTTTTAACTATGTTATTTCATTTAATTCTCACAAAAATCTGAAAGAACTATCATTACTCCACTTTACAGGTGAGGAAATTAAAGAGCAAAAAGTTTACATAACGTATGCAAGATCACAGGAAATAATGGAAAAAGGACAAAACACTCAAATGTGCCAATTTTAGGCCCACAAAAATGGGCCTAAATTTTTTTTAAAGATTTTATTTATTTATTTGACAGAGACAGGCATAGCGAGAGAGGGAACACAAGCAGGGAGAGTGGGAGAGGAAGGAGGCTTCCCACTGAGCAGGGAGCCTGATGTGGGGCTCAATCCACCTGAGCTGAAGGCAGATGCTTAACGACTAAGCCACCCAGGCGCCCACATGGCCTAAATTTAAACTTGCGTAATTAAAAAGTCTACACCTGAATTGTTTATAGGAATAGACTGAAAGATCTTCAAGTCATGAAATAAATATGCCCCTACAACTGAAATCAGAATGCAGCACTAGTGAAAAAATTACACTTGATAAATTAACCACATTTAATTTCCATGTAACTAGTATTACTAATTATGAAATCTTCAAATTTCTGACATTCCACACCCAAAAACAGGAAATCTGAAGTTTTAAAGGCATTGTTCTCTCCTAATTTCTTTAAAATTTGGTTTTGAACAGTTGTTGTCAAATAAAAGAGAAATATATTATTACTAATCTTAGAACCGGCACTTAGACTAAGAAGTAAGCATTCTCAAAACAAAACTTTGTTCACTCTGGATAACTGTGTTAGTATGATAGAAAATCCACAGAAAAAATATTTTTTAAAACATAGAAAGAATGTTGGTGACTTCTGAGAGTATTCCCATGGTTGACTTATTACATGAGAATGAAGAGACAGAAAAAGAACTTTTATTGCTCATTATGGGACACTTAATGGTCCTCTTATACTATATTAACAATGAGAAATAAGATTTAGTGATTTAAAAATTTAATTAAAAAAATTAAAATTTAATTTATTGAAACCAGCTCATATAAACTTTTCAGGGACACATTCATGCCATAAATCAAATCTGCCAGTAATATAATACAGAATGCCTCTGAATATATCATGTTATTATACATTTTAAAAAATCAAGAATGGGGGCACCTGGGTGGCACAATCAGTTAAATGTCAAACCTTTGGTTTCAGTTCAGGTCATGGTCTCAGAGTTGAGACTGGGCCCCACATGGGGCTTTGTGCTGAGTGAGGAGTCTGCTTAAGATTCTAGCTCCCTTAAAAAAAAAAAAGATTCTAGCTCTAGCTCCCTCTGCCTCTCCCTGCTGTGTGCTCTCTCTCTAAAATAAATAAATATTTAAAAAAAAAGAATATCTCAAATGATCAAAAATTAGTTACTTCTTTTGATATGAAGAGAAATTCAGAAAGAACCACAATCGTTATCTACTACCTAGTTCAGGAATCTGTCCAGCATCCCTTAAAATATTTCATCTTACTGGTTATCTCAACAGACAAAGCTCAGAACTAGAACAAAAAGAATTACAACCCTCCCTCTGAAAAATATTCTAAGAAACAAACGATGCTTTCTTAAAAGTCTATGCTTTCTTGCTTTCTTTAGTCTACCAGTAATTTTGATGCCAGAGAGATCCAAATTCTAATCCAGACCCACAAAATTCCAATATAGTTAACATTAGGTGTTGTATTAACTTTAGTGTACCATATAGTGATTCAACAATTCCTTACATCTCAATATTTTATCTCAATTTTTAAATACGATGTCATTTAAAGAAATGTCTATTCAAAATAATGTAACTCAACTAAATAGGTTTTTACTATCAGTTTCAATTGTGTGGTTTAAAAATATTGCCATTTATAGGTCATCAGAACTTAAAGGGAAAGTGCTGGCTTCCAATTAAGATCATCTTAGATCTTAGGTGCTGAGAAAAACTAGGGGAAAAGGAGACTGTGATTATTTCAACTTTCTATTCAGAATTTTTTTCTACTGATTGCACTCCTTAAAGACATTTCTTTGGTTCTCCCTGCCTGAAGGTCTATTTCTATAAAAATGAGCCCTTGGCAAGCATTTTATTATATAATTATTATACTTTGATATAAGTTAATTTTACAGAATGGACTGGTGACAGCCTACATTCTAATCTTATCTTACCTGAGGAAAAGAACTAATTTTCAGTAAGCCTGAGGAAGAATGAGGATGGTTTTAAAATCTGGGGTCCTTAATTCCAAAAGGCAAAAGTGATAGCAAAGGAATATAGGCTTCCAAGGAGTTCCAAGGTATGAAACTGTGGAGTTCCAAGGTCTGAAACTGTGACTGTCAATAACACCTGAGCTTGCTGTTCAGACATTTACAGTTAGCAGTATTTCCAGCTGAAGACCATGACTTACTGGCAACGGGAGACATCAAAGAGCAGATGTCAGAGATACCACTGATCTAAAAACAATCATGAATGAAGCAGCTGCACCCTGTAAGACAACTTCAAGGGGATTTCAGTGAAGGAATACTTCTAGGTCTGATTATATTAAGATTTGTAGCAAAAGGACATTTCGTAAAACTTAACAGAAATGTTCCATAATACTACCAATTACAGACTTCTATACTGACAATATAATTTAGAAATACTTGCTATATTGTGGATAGTCTAAAGAGAACTGATCCCATGAAAGGGATATACTATAATTTTCTCAGAATGTTGTTTTGATTGAGAGATAGTTCATAAAGATTGTTTCATCAAAATAAGAAGGAGGTACCTGGTATAATCTCGTATATTGGCCTAACACCTCTATCTTCCTGTTAGGAAAAAAGAAGCTAATTTTTATTAAATTTAGCACATTATTGATAACTAAGTATGTACTTGTTAAAATGGTGAAACCCACTGTGGAGTTGTTTCACTCTACTCCTTCTGAAAAATCTAGACCTACCTAACAACTTGTGCTTTGTAACTTTTCTCAAAAAATCATTAAGCTTTTTTTTTTTTTTTTTTTGGTATCACCATTCTTCTTCTTATTCATTTCTAAACTTTCTTCTTGACAAACAACTTGAAGAAAAGAAAAACAAAAAACACATTACTCATTTCAAACCTATACGCTCCCATGTCCATCCATTCACTTAAATACACACATGTATATATCACAAAACTCACTTTTAAGCAGTTTTTCCTCAATACATAGAATCAAAGCAAAGGAAATCCTTGCCCTTCCTAGTCCCTAAACAATGCCCACTGTCAAGAGTCTCTATCTACAATAAACAAAGCTGAAATATAAGACAACAGAAAATTACAGAGGTAACCAAAGATATATGAATAATTCTTACATCTCTTTTCAGTGTCACATCCTGGCACAGGGCATTTTAATTCTATATACTGAATGATACAGCATCGGCTTCATTGTATATGAACATTAATATAAGATAGTACACAGTTCACCAGCATTTTACTAGATTTTTCACAGAAGTCTCAAATTAAAAAATCTAAATTCCAGTTTGATCTGGAATTTAACCAATGATACGCTTACACAGTCTAAAACAGAAATAAAGTAGTTATATAGCAATTTTTGTCTGTGCTGGCCCTACATATATTTAAATAAGGCTTACTTTGCTACTGAAAGATCACTGAGTGGCTACCTTTTTCAGCCACTTATTATAGGTAGAGACAACTAGCTAAAGAGGTTAAGTGGCTTCTACAAATTAATGTCATGAGTCATCATAAGAGTTTAGATCTTCTGACATCAAGTTCTGTGCCTGTTGTCCACCACAAATTCTTAATTTCTCAGAGCACAGAAAACACACACACACACACACACCAAAAACAAAAAACTAACAAGAATTTGTAGGCATTGTTACTTTTTTAAATTAATTGTTACTTAAAAAGACTTGTCTTTGAAAGGTGGGAAAGCTTCCTTCAGAACAGCAGTTAATTCTATTTGCATTGGAAAAATCATTTTTAGAAAATCTTAAAAATTGAGTTCATCACCTCCTACCACTCACAACTGATGGTTCTTCTAATAGAGATGTGGCTTAAAGACACTAGATACTAAACTGTATTTCCCTCTACTTTTATCTCTAGTATCAATCTGAATAAGAAACTGCACTTTTTTGCCTTGGTATATTCCTTGTATACAACAGAAACAGAAAAATTTAATTCCTACCTCACACAGACAATGTAAGGAAGAATTTACTGTTTGTGGACTGCTTTGAGATTCCAGAACGAAATACATAAACCAGTTTTTTTATCTTCAACTCTAGAAAAAAGACTTCACTGAAAGTATCTGCTTCAGCAAATGCCTTCAAAATAAAATACTATACCATTATTTATATAGAGAGCTTTTATGTAAATGAAAAGGGGGGCCCAAAACTGGTTAGAAAGTTCTTTTCCCCAATTCAAAAATTTAATACTTCTGTTCTCACATATCTTTCATTCTGCAGGCACACTAAATCTATTCTTAAATTAGTAAATCATGGGGCGCCTGGGTGGCTCAGTGGTTGATCCTCTGCCTTTGGCTCGGGTCATGGTCTCAGGGTCCTGCAATGGACCCCTGCATCTGGCTCTCTGCTCGGCGGGGAGCCTGCTCCCCGCCCCCACCCCCCCCTCTGCCTACTTGTGATCTGTCAAATGAATAAATAAAATCTTTTAAAAAATAGTAAATCATAGGCATTCATTAAAGAGAACAGAGACCCTCAGGAAAATGATGCAATAATTTGCAATAGTAAATATATAAAACATCAAGTTAATAATGGATTTCATAAAATAAATTATTAAATTTCACTAAAGATTAGCTCTTGGACCACTGTCTTTATTGAAGGGCAATAAAATTTCCAAATTTTAAGCTTATGTTTGTAGATCATCCTTTAACAAATCTTAACCCTTTATATTTTCATGAAGTCTATACTCATTGCTTCTTCTGACTCTTAAGGTAAACATAATTCTTAAAAATTAAAGGTTCAATGAATAAATGTAAGAGGCTTATTGTTACTGCCACTCTTGATAATATTTCCAGTCAGGAAAGAAAAAAGATGAAGAGATTTAATTAAACTGTAAGATGAACTAAGAATACTAAGTGGACACCTAGCGTACGTAGGAAGCAGAAGAGACTCAACTCTTCAGAGATTTAATGAAAGTTTAATAGGTTAGAGTCTCGATTTATGCAAAAGCAAAAAAAAAAAAAACCACAACGGTTTTAGAGGGGGGAAAGAAAGCGCCCAAAATTAAATACTGGAAATAGGATCATAATGGAAAAGGACAGGGGGACAGGAGCCATTAAACGGAAAGCAATGAAACAGGGTACCAAAGACAGCTAAAATTAGGGAGTGAGGGCCTGCGAAGGTGGGGGGGGGGGGCACAGAATGAACTCCAGCGCAAACCGATGTTAAAGCAAACATACAACCAGAAACTCACAAAAGAGAACGAAGACGAAGTGCTGAAACGAGGAAAGAAGAGAGCTAAGGAAGAAACTGTAAGAGGCAAACTTGGTCGGTGAGGGTAAGGAGAATCGGGAAGAAGAGCCAAACTAGGGATGCATGGTGAGATGGGAGAAATTAAGGGGAGCAAAAGGATACACTGCCTCAACAGGGAGACCAGCGGAGCGAAAGGGCACGTGGGAGGAGGGGATGAAAGAACATAACCACCAAAGGGGGATAAAGAGAGGACAGAGCCGCAGGACCGAGCTGACCGCGAAGGGCAGGCGACGTGTGGGTACAGGAGTGAGGTTCAGGAAGAGCCGACCGAGGGACATGCCGCAGGGGCAGCAGGGAGCACCCGGAGAGCGCGACTCCGTGGCTCCTCGCCACCCGGAGGGCACTCTGCACAGCCGTCCCCACCGACCTTCAGCGGGCCCCGGGCCGGGCTCCGACCTGGAGCAGCCGGGTGAAGGGCTGGAGCGAGCGAGCGGGGACAAGGATAAGGAGGCCGCTTCCTGCCGGGCCCGTGGGAAAGAGGGAGGGGTCTTGGGTGTAGGGAGCCGGGGGAGACGGAGAGGACAGTTAGGGGCTTACCTTTCGCCCGGCTCGGCCTCCTCCACCGCCTGTCGGACGGAGGAGCTCGTTGTGCCGCTGGAAAAAGACGGCCCTACTCGGGTCAGCACCATCCCGCCCCGGGCCCCCTCACACCGCCATCGCAGCAACCGCAACCACCGCAGCGAAGGAGTCGGTTCGTCACCGCCGCTCGGCTACTGGTCCGAAACGGTCAGCGAGCATGCGCAGTCGCCCCAATCCCGAGGGAACCCCGGCCTGCCAGCACTACCTGCGATCAACAGGTCTTCTGCCCCGCGGCCCCGCCCCCCGCCTTCTCTCACCTCCCCACTCCTCCCTTGGTCCCTCCCCTCTCTAAGGCGAGGCCCCGCCCCTTCCAGGCACTGAGCCCCGCCCCTCCCCCCCGTTCCAAGCCTCTCAACCGCCGCTTTAGCTCCAGCGCCAACTGAGATTTCAAGAGATTTGTCCCCACTATTAGCCTCTAGCTCCCAAGTTCTCGCGAGAACGGGAGTTTTGCGTCAATAAGACGCGCGAGCCCCAGTAGAGGGGTCGTGCTGGGAGTTTAAAGAAACAAGTTAAGAGGCTGTTTGTATTTTATGCTGAAGAGAAGGGTTCCGGAGGAGGGCAAAAGGAGGGAGTACTAAGACATCAGCTCTCTCACATTGTTCTTTATTCTTCTGTCTTCTTGACCTCTTGACTGCGGTCCTGGATAAAGAGCCCAATCCCTGCGCTACTCACCTTGCGCAGTAGGAAAGGAAGCTGCGGGAGTCCCGCGCTGGCTCATGACTGCTGCTTTTAGGGACTCGTTGCATTTTTGGAGAGATACGGATGCTGCTATGGTTACTGCTAGGTTACTGATGCCCACAAAGGCGGGAGGGAGACGATGAAGTGGTCTTTAGCTTTGAAATTTCATTAAAGGAAGCCTGTGATTTGGATAGCCCGTGAAAGATAATCCTTCAGTGATTTACTTCATCCCAGTTTCTGAATCTAATCCAGCAGAACCTTTTGTAGTGCATGAAGTTCAGTATATTACTAAAGCACAGTTAATGGGAAAAGGAAATTGTGGCTGCAGTGTTAAGAGTGAAGTAGGAGGATGGATAGTGTCGATTATTACAACTATTAGTGTACTTAATGGCACTGAACTGTACTTAAAGAAATGTTTAAAATGGTACATTTTGTATGTATGTTTTACTACAATAAGAATGATTTCAAAAGAAAAGGGTTTGTGTATTTATTTGGGAATATAGCTCTTCCGTGACTTAACGACAGTTATGACCTTATAAAAACCATCATAAATTGAAAATATTGTCGGAAATGCATGAAATAATCTAACCGACACAGCATCATAGGCTAGGCTCCCTAAAATGTGCTCAGAATATTTATTTTAGCCCGCAGTTGGGCAAAATCATCTTAACACAAAAAACCTATTTTATAATAAGTGTTAAGCATTTCTTGTAATTTGAATACTGAAATTGAAAAACAGTGGTTGTAAGTGTATTTTAAGTTGTAAGTGTACTCTCAGGATTGCATGGTTGTCTGGGAGTTGTGGTTTGTTCCCTCTGCCCAGTATCATGACAGAATATCACACTGTATTTCGCTAACCTGAAAAGAAGACCAAAATTCAAAATTTGAAGTTTAGTTTCCACTGAATGCTTATCACTTTCTCACCATGATAAACACAGAAGTCTTAAGTCAAACCATGGTGAGTAAGGGACCATCTGTAAGGATGATGCCTTGCAGCCTAGGTCATTTGAGGGACAAGCTTTGAATATAATATAACCTCTGGTTTTTCTTCAGTTTAGTATGTATCTTTAACATGATTGTGAGTGCCCTGTTATCCTATGATAACCAGTATATTAGCATTTGCATCAAGGATCTGCTTTCCTGGTTCCTAATTTTTTTAAAATAACCAAATACCATTTTAATAACTTTCTCATAAGGACCTTTATTGTTTTATGATTTGAATTCATAGCCTCAAGACAAAGGTTTTTATATTTAGTACTGTCTCCTAGAAAATATATGAAATATCCCATTATTTGCATTTCCACATCTATGCCTCTCCTAAAATATACCCGGTGCCAAGATTTCTTCTCTGTTACGTGTTCTTTTTATTCAGATCACATTTTAAAATCATCTAGTGCCAGACAGTGTACTAATTTTGGAGGATACCAAAATGAATAAAACAGAACTTGGGTGAAGTGTTTGCATAATTCCTTTATGATGTAATGTGTGTAGTCCAGAGATAGGTGCACAGGGAAACTACTGGAGCTCAGAGGAGGAGCACTAATCCAATTTAGGCTGGGAGAGGTGAGTCAGGAAAGACTTACAAGAGAAAATGATTCCAGAGAGTTAATAAAGTGGGAAGGTGTGTGTGTGTGTGTGTGTCTGTCTGCCTGTCTAGGGAGCAGGTAAAAAAAGAAAGGGATTGCTTGAATAAAGCTATGCAATAAGAAACTATCTTTGCGCAGAAGATCAGGTTATCTCTCCCTTACAAGTGCACAATATTGGCTCAGCTAAAGATTGAGATGTGAGAAGAAATGAATATTGCAAATTTGGAAATAGCCTCATGGAAATATGTCTGTATTTGTCTGTTGCTAGATATTACTTCACTAAGCAAGTAATGAATTTGCTTACAATTTTCCTTCCTGGGATTTATGATCTTTAAAATATTCTTACTGTTTTCAGTAGGTCACTATCAACTTCAAATTTTAAATTAAAAAAAGATACAGTCAAAATTATTCCACTTTTTTCCAGAAATATGATTCTTTTGGGCATTTTATACAAGGAATTCTAAATTCCTTTAAAAATATTTTTTATTTTTATGTTTGATAAGAAATTCTCTAATTAGCTGGAGTATTATAATATTAATAAAAATTAATAAAATAATAACTTCCCTTCTGGGGAAGTCACTCTTGTCTCTGTGTATAGATTTAATCATTTGTAGCTTGAGTGAGTGCCCATAGTACTCAAGGGTAAGTTTTTTAAAATTTCATAATTTTATCAACAAATATGAGATAGGGCAAAACAAAGTCTCATAACAGAACTTCCTTCTTGGGTTATTAACAGCTACAAACCAGAAAGGCAAATGTATTACTTCAGAATTTAATGTTGTAACATTATTTCATGACTTAATAGTCCTGGTCTTTCTGGAGGAACTACCATATAAAATTCAGTTACCAATTTTTTCTTCCTGTAATGTAATAGCAAACCATCAAAGTTTTTTTCTTCTTTTTTAAAAAACGTATAACGTTGGTTGCTTATGAGAGGGAAACGTGGAGCATGAAGTGCTTGGTGAAGGGAGGAAAGAAGACTTTTTATTGTATATTCTGAGTTTGAACCTGGTGAATGTATTCAAGGAAAAAAAATGTTCAGTCTATGTGAAATAGTTTCTAAAATGCTTATACAATAGTCTTGAATAATGATATTACAGAAAAAAGCCTGATAGCTACATAACTGATTAAACTGCAAAAATTTCTTTATACAATGTGAAAGGAGCAGTCAAGCAGTGACTTTTGAGTTGCAACTCAGATCATCTGGATTTCCCAGACAGAATGTCTGCTTCGATCATTCAGCGAGAATCTGTCAGACAGCAGACATTCCTCCCACCACCATCCCACTGAATCATTCCTGTAAAGTATAATTATCTAGTATCAAGTAATAGTAATGAAATGATTTTGCATTATTCTCTTCCTTATATGCTTGAAACTTGTTTTTTTAAAAAAAGAATATTTATACTAGTTACCATTTGATCTGTGATAGCAAACATATTAGGGCAAAAAAAATCTCATTTTTCTGATGACTCGGGCATTCCTATCTTGAATACTGATCTTTAAGCCAACTCCACTCAGAGAGCTTCTGCTTCATATCAGACCTCATCACATATCAGACCTTATCACATACTACTGACTCCTCTTACTCGACATATCTCAAATTAGACTCATCCTCTTCCCCTTTCCCCAATCACACACAGCTCCATTGCTCTCTGAACCTTCTGGTTTCTAATTACTCTCCTCCCCTTCCATTTTACCCAAGTTGAGAACCTCACAGCCATACTAGTAATTTCATGAATTGAGCATATAGTCAAAAATTCAAAATCTTTCTAATAGCTATTACTTTATATGTTTGCATAACTTTCTTCTCTAGCATCCCGATCTGTAAGATGGGTATCATAATAAAAAGCTGCTTCATGAGAATATTGTGATATTATTAAAAAGATCTTTCCCAAAAAGATTTTTAAAAATTACTCATTTATGATTGTTCCTGTCACTGGCAGGGGTAATAAGAAGTAATAATAGATTAACATATCAATTGACCTTTAACAAGAAGCATTCATAATCAGTGCTCAAGTCCGTCTCAACAAACAAGACATACAACTTGAATCTCCTGTGTCAATCTCCATAGACAATGCAAAATTAACTACACATATTTTTAAATCTCTTCAGCAGAAAAACTCTTCCTTTCACTTCTTAGATTTTTACATTGGAAATATTGGTGGGAATGCAGCATAAAGGGAAAAAGTTATAATAAGTCATTTTTCTATATTAAAGTTATCATTATACTTTATTTCTTTCATGGTCAACTACCAAATTCATTTATCCTTCAATTTATTTGAAATATGTAGCAGTTGGCAAATTTATCATGTGTACAGAAAAGGAAAGCTTTGTATTAGGAAATAAAAAATCTCATTCATTATTTCCATTATGTCTTTAAAAGCTACTTAAACCCCCCCCCCCCATATCTTTAGAAACAAATGCAACCTGAAGTGATCTGAAAGCTGAGTAAATAGTTACCTTCTGGGCAATGTCTTTTTGCAGAAACTTCTTGAAAAGTATATATGCCCATGGGCTTACTTTACTTTCCATCTAGGCTTGAGGTTTTCTTTGTGAGAAAACTTTGAATTACAAATTTAATTTATCTTATAGATACAAGGCATTATGGTTACTCTTTAAAAAAGATTTTTATTGGGCCATCTGGGTGGCTCAGTCCCTTAAGCGACTGCCTTCGGCTCAGGTCATGATCCCAGTGTCCTTGGATCCAGCGTGTCAGGCTCCCTGCTCAGCAGGAGGCCTGCGTCTCCCTCTCCCTCTCCCCCTGCTTGTGTTCCCTCTGTTGCTATTTCTCTGTCAAATAAATAAATAAAATCTTTTTAAAAATAAAACAAAAAGATCTTATTTGTTTGAGGGAGAGACCTCTCTCAGGACTCTGAGATCATGGACTGAGCCAAAGACAGGTGCTTAACCAACTAACCCACCCAGGTGCTCCTAAAGCATTATGGTTATTATTTTTTCTTGAATTAACTTTGATAGTTTGTGTTTTTCAGGGGACATTTCATTTCAGTAAGTTGTCAAATTATTGGCATCACTTTTTATAATACTCCCTTATTATCCTTTTAGATAAATGTAGATCCTTTAGTGATGTTATCTCTATCATTCTTAATACTGTTATAATTGTGCCTTCTCTTTGTCTCAATCAGTCTGGCTTGAAGGTAGCCAATTTTATTAATCTTTATCAAGAATCAGCTTTGTTTTCATTGATATTATCTCTTGTTCTTGTGTTTTCTACCTCATTAATTTCCACTCTGATCTTTATTATTTCCTTTCTTCTGCTTGCTTCAGGTTTTGTTGTTCTTGTTTTAGTTTCTTAATTGAGGGTGCTGATTTGACACCTTTGTTCTTTTCTATATAGGTGTTAGTAGTATGCTCTAGAATTTTTTCCTAAATATTGTCTTAGCCAAATCCTGCCAATCTTGAGTTGTTTGTTTTCATTTTCATTCTGTTCAAAATACTAATTTCCAGTTTTATGCCATCATTTCTCCATGGGATATTTACAAGTATGGTATTTGGTTTTAAAACATTTGAGTATATTTTAGAGATATTTCTCTTATTGATTTATAATTTTGTTTCATTGTGGTCTGACAATATATTTTGTATGACTCAAATCCTTTTAAATTTTTTGGCATTTTTTAAATGGCTCAGAATATGGGCTATTTTCATAAATATTCTGTGCACATTTGAAAAGAATGGGTATTCTGCTGTTATTGAGTGGAGTATTCTGGAAATGTCATTTATGTAAAGTTGATTGATAGTGTTGTTGAAGTCTTCTATATCCTTATTGGTTCTCTATCTGTTCTATCAGTTATTGAGAGTTGAGTGTTGAAATTTCTAATTATAATTGTGGATTTGATGTTTTTGCCCACTATCATGTATTTTGAGTCCTTTTAATGAGTGCATATACATTTGGGATCATTAGGTCATCTCAAGAATTTTTCCCTTTATCAATATGAATTGGCCCTTATTGCTCCTGGTGACTTTTTGTTTGCTCTAAAATCTACTTTGTTTTATATTAATACCACCATTCCAACTTTGTTTTAACTCTTGTTATCATGATATATCACTTTTTATCATTTTACTTTTAACCTATATGTATCTTTATATTTAAAGGGGGTTTCTTGAAGGTACATATCATATAGATATGTTTTTCTTTTTTAATCCAAACTACCTTTTAGTTGGAATGTTTAGACCACTTGCGTGTAGTCTACTACTACATGCATGGATTTAAAGCTACTGTCTTGCTATTGATTTTTTTATTTGTGCCATCTATTCTTTTTTTAAAATTAACATATAATGTATTATTTGTTTCAGGGGTACAGGTCTGTGATTGTGCCACCTATTCTTTATCCCTTTTTCCTTATTTTTTGTCTTATTTTGTATTAATTTTTTAAAATTACATTTTATTTTCTTTGTTGGCTTAGTAGCTATTGGTCTTCATTATGGTATTTTAGAGTTTACTTTAAGGGTGATCATTATACATTTTTAACTTATTACCATCTCTTTTCAAATGATACTACACCCCTTTGCATGTAGTATAAAACCTTTACAACAGCATATTTCCATTCCTCCTCCCAGGTTTCGAGTCATTGTTATACATTTTACATTTTACATGTATTTCTACATGTGTTATAAATTTTAACAATGTATTATTTTTGTTTTAGACTGCCAATTGTTTTTTTTTTCATTTAAACAATTAGAGAATTTTTTTTGTGCTTACCCACATAGTTGTCATTTCTAGTATTCTTCATGTTTTTGTGTTGATTTAGATTTTATTTGGTATCTTTCCTGGTTCTCCTTCCAACATTTCTTTTAGTGCAGGTATTCTGGTCATGAATACTTTCTGCTTTTGTATGTCTGAAAACTTTCTCACTTTGTTTTTTCACAGGGTATATAATTCTAGGTTGACATTTTTCCTTTTAATGATTTAAGGTGCTGCTGCTCTACTGTCTCCTCACTTGTATTGTTTCCAACAAGAAATCTGCAGTTATCCTTATCATTGTTCCTGGTTGTGTAATATGCCCCCACCCCTGCCCCCATCTTTTCTTCATTCCTGGTTTTAAGCAATTTGATCATTATGTGTCCTGGTGTAATTGTCTTCATGATATTTATACTTGAGGTTTGTTGTGTTCATAGATCTATGAGTTTATGTTTTTCATAATGTTTTTGAATACTTTTGGCCATTATTTATTGAAATATTCCTCTCTACCTTTCTTTCCTTTTTAGGGGGAACTACTATTACACATACTTTAGATGATTTATAGTAGTCCTACAGCTTATTTGTGCTCTGTTTTATTTTTCTTCTTTTTCCCCCCCTCTGTGTTTCATTTTGGATAGTTCCTATTGCTATATCTTCAAGTTCAATAATATTTCCTTTTATATGTTTACTCTGCTGATAATAATTTCCAGGTTATTTTTCATTTCATACATAATGGTTTTGCCATGTAGAATTGAGAAATTCATTTGATACAACTTTTTATATTTCTCATATATTTATTTAACACGTTCAATATTTCCTCTAGTTTCTTGGTATATGAATACAGTTATGTCTTTTAATGTCCTGTTTACTAATCTGTATCTTGTCATCGGTACCATTTCTGGGTCAATTTCAGTGGACTGATTTTTTTCCTTTTGATGCATGGTACTATTCTGACCAAATGCCTGATAATTGTTTATTTAACTGCCAACATTGTAAATTTTACTTTGTTGGATGTCAAGTATTTTTGTGTTCCTATAAATATTCTTGAGCTTGTCCTGGAGCTCAACTAAGTTACTTGGAAACAGTTTGATCCTTTCAAGTTTTGCTTTTATGCTCTGTTAGGTAGAATAACAGCAGAATTTAGTGTAGGACTAATTTTTCCCTAATATGAGGCATAACCCTTATGAGTACTCTATGAAGTTTCATCATAGATGGCTCTACTCGCATGTATAGGATTAGTGCCCTTATAAAAGCAGCCCGACAAAACTCCTTTTTTCCTTCTGCTATGTAAGGATACAGTGAGAAAGTTCCATCTGTGAACAAAGAAGTAGGTGTTCACCAGGCACTGACTGTCCTGGCAACTTGATCTTGGACTTCCAGCCCCTAGAACTATGAGAAATAAGTTTATGTTGTTTTTAAGTCTTCTAGTCTATAAGGATTTTTTATAACAGCCCAAATAGACTAAGACAAGAAATCAGATGCCACCAGACTTTCTAATATCTTAGCAAAAAATAAGAGGGTCTTCAGTTTCCTAGAAAATTTTTACTTTAGATTGTCTTTGCCACAGCATCAAGATAAGAAAGTAGGAGGGATTAAAGATTAAAGATATCCTTTCTGAAACTCTGCTTTCTCTTAAAGATACTTTCATAAAGTAGAAAAGGATTGAGCTGGATTACATCTAAATGCAGAAAATAATTACTTCATAAATATTTACTTTTTCCCAGGGAGGACTATTCTTCTACCTGTCAATTTAGTAAAATGAAGAGACTACTGTTACATTTTCAGATTTGAAAAACTGTGTGAATCTGGGCTAGGATGTAACCATCTTAGCCCTCAGTTTCTACTTCTGTATTATGAGCAGGATGCTAATATCATAGGCTCCATTAGACTGTGATTCTTTGCATAAACAACCTTGTCAGTTCTAGTCTACTCACTGCTTTCATTCCTTTCATTATATTTTGATGTTTTCTCAGAATATTTCATTAAGCAGGAAGGGGATGACTAAAGTAGATTTGGGGCCTATTTTGGTCTACTTTTTTTTTTAGGGGTGGGGAGGGGTCAAGGGAAAGGGAGAGAGAGAATCTTAAGCAGACTCCATGCCCAGCATGGATCCCAACTTGGGGGTTGCTCTTGCAACCCCGAGATCATGATCTGAGCTGAAATCAAGAGTCAGATGCTTAACTGATTGAGCCATCCAGGCACTCTGGTCTGCTCATTTATTTATAAATCTTCAGTTTGGAATCTGATTTATTTTTTCTGACTATAGTGACTGAATTTATGGAACAATCACAAATGCTTCCTATGTACTATTCTGGCATAGAAAGATATTCACGTTTCATTGAGTTTTTTTGGTATATGTATTAGTATAAGCGTTCCTTTAATTTGGAGAACATGTTTTGCTCTTCTTTCTACCTGTGCTTAGTGCTTTGTACAAAGCAGACTTCAATAAATACACTTTATATTTATGCTTTCACATACTTTATCTAATTTAATAAAACAATTCATTAAGAATGAATGGTAAGATAGTATTTAATTTAGAATTCTGGGCCTCTCAGAAAACAATTTCAATAGAACTTATCCTTTTCTAATCCTTAAAAGAGTTAATCTATTATTTTTGGACTTACTAGACACAATACAATAATAGGGTAACAAAATTAGTCCTGCTTGTAATCAGTTAATGAATCCTTTGTAAACAAATTAATTATTTTTCTTACCTGGAGGGAGAGTATAAAACTCAATGTTTGATGATTTTTTATTTAATTTAATTAATTTGTATTTTTAAATATTTTATTTAAGAGAGATAGAGAGTGAAAAAGAGAGAGAGCACGAGCAGGGGGAGGGGCAGAGGGAGAAGCAGACTCCCGACTGAGTGGGAAGCCAGTCATGGGGCTCGATCCTGGGACTCCAGGATCATGACCTGAACCAAAGGCAGATGCTTAACTGACTGAGCCACCCAGGCACCACTGGTTTTTAATTTTAAATGAAGATATTATTTAACTCATCTTCTTCTCATTTCTATAACATAGTAACAGAATTTTAACATTCCTGAACTGATATGTCAAGTCCCTTGACTATAGTAATTTCTCTAAAACTGTATTTTACTAGCGGGAAGCAAGATGGTGGAAGAGTAGGGGACCTCATTTCATCTGGTCCCTTGAATTTAGCTAGGTAACTATCAAATTGTTCTGAACACGTATGATTTCAGCCTGAGATGTGAGAAAAGAATTGCTGGAATTTTACAAATAGAAAAGCAACCACTTTTTGCAAGGTAGGAGGTGCAGAGAAGTGAATGAGAAGGGATATATCAGAAGATAAATGGTGGGCAAAGGGAGTCTCCATAAGCCAGCTTTCAGAAAGTGATATAGCCACAGAGTGCAAAATTGGAACCTTTAGTAGTCTGCTCCAGTGAAAGACATCCTTACCTGAAAGGTGCTCAGGTGACAAAGCACTGTCCCTATGTGGGACAGTGTGGTCTCAGGAACCCTGGAATCCTATGTGGGACAATGTGGTCTCAGGAATCCTAGAAAGAACAGGGGCGCCTGAGCCAGCAGATTCCCAAGCACTGATGTGGAGAAACTGGTTACAATTAGCAAGCCCAGGAGGGGGTTCTCAGCTTGGTTTGCCATAAAATGCAAAAGGCGACACAATTGGGTGACCCCTCTCTGTGTGGGGCCTTGCAAGGGGTAGAAATGCAGCAATGCTTTGCCTTCCCCAGGAGGATTTTTGTGGGTGCGCACCACAGGAGTCTGCAGAGTTTGACACAGAAGTGAAGACTGCTTATCCATGAGGGTTTATTGAAAAGAGGGGGCCATGATCATTGAGTTCTGTGGCTGGAGATCATGGCATGGTCATTTTTATTTTCATCTTCTAAAGAGGTACAGAAAGCCTTCAGGGAACAAAAACCACTTAAAGTATCAAAAAGCAACTTACACTGAGCCCAGCCCCCTGTCGAAGGGTGGTGCAACATCACCCAGGCAAAGACACCTGAGAATCAGCATAGCAGGCCCCTTCCCCAGAAGACCAGCTGGAACACCAGGTGAATACCAAGTTTATGGATCACACAGGACTGCAAAACTCCAGCACTAGGGGGAAATAGTATACAGAATTTGAGGTTTTTTTCTCATGATTCACTTATCTTTCAGTTTAAAAATTTTTCTTTTCTTTTTTTTCTTTTTCAACTAGTTTCTTATTTTATCAACTCTTTGTTTTTAAGTAGTTTTTTAACTTTCGTTTTTACATTTACATTTTATAGATACAGTCTTCAGTTTGGGCTTCCTTTCACTGCATTTAATTATATATTATTATTATTATTATTTGCTTTCTTTACAATTTTGGCATTTAGTGTCTTCTAACAAACAGAACAAAATACACTAAAGACCAAGAGAATCACCCTATTTTGTCCACCAGGGAGATTATATTCTCTCTCCCCTCCCCTCTTTTCTTCTTCTTTTTCTTTTCTTTTTTGGTTTCTGATCTCTTTGGATTTGTCTATAGTGTATTTCACTCGGGTCACAGTTGATATTTTTTATTTTGTTCTCTTGTTCATCCATTCTTCTCTGGGCAAAATGACTAGAAGGAGGAAGTCACAATAAAAGAAAGAACTGGAGTGAATATTCTCTGCCACAGATCTAACTGATATGGATATAAGTAAAATGTCAGAGCTGGAATTCAGGATAATGATTATATATTATTAGCTGGGTTTGAAAAAAACACGAAAGTCACTAGAGAATCTATTAGTGCAGAAATAAAATCTAATCTGGCCAAAATAAAAAATGCTTTAACTGAGATGCAGTCTAAATTGGATGCTCTAACAGTTAGTATAAATGAGGCTGAAGAGAGAGTCAGTAACATAGAAAACAAGTTGATGGAAACGAAGGAAGCTGAGGAAAAGAAAGTAAAACAACTAATGGACCATGAGGGGAGGCTTTAAGAAATCAGCAATACCATAAAGTGAAATAATATTAGAATTATTGGGATTCTGGAGGAAGAATAAAGAGAAAGAGGGCTTGAAGGTATATTTGAACAAATCATAGCTGAGAACTTCCCTGATCTGGGAAAGGAAACAGGCATTCAAATACAAGAGGTAGAGAGGACCCCCTCAAAATCAATAAAAATAGATCAACACCCCAACATATAATACCAAAGCTTGCTAATGCCTGAAATAAAAAGAAAATTCTGAAAGCAGCTCAAGACAAGAGGTTCTTAAGCTACAGGTATAAAAACATTAGGCTGACAGCAGATCTATCCACAGAGACCTGGCAGGGCCAAAACGGCTGGCATGATACATACAGGATGCTAAATGAGAAACACATGCAGCCAAGAATACTTTATCCAGCAAGTCTGTCATTCAGAATGAAAGGAAAGATAAAGAACAAACAGAAAATAATCTCTGATCACTAAACCAGCACTGCAAGAAATATTAAAAAGGATCCTGTAAGTAAAGAGAGAGTCCAAAAGTAACATAGACCAGAAGTAAACAGAAACAATCTACAGAAACAGGTATTTTACAGGTAACACAATAGCACTAAATTAAGAGATTTTAATAGTTACTCTGAATGTAAATGGGCTAAATTCTCCAATCAAAAGATATGGGGTATCACATTGGATAAAAAAGCAAGAACCATCAATATGCTATCTGCAAGAGGTTCATTTTAAATCTCGAGTGCACATGGAACATTCTCCAGAACAGATCACATCCTGGGTCACAAATCACTTCTCAACTGGTACCAAAATATTGGGGTTATTCCCTGAATATTTTCAGACCACAAAATTTTGAAACTTGAACTCAATCACAAGAGGACATTTGGAAGGAACTCAAACACTTGGAGGTTAAAGAGCATCCTAGTAAAGAATGATTGGCTCAACCAGGAAATTAAAGAATTTAAAAAATTCATGGAAACAAATGAAAACGAAAGCAGAACTACTTAAAACCGTTGGGATACAGCAAAGACGATCCTAAGAGGGAAGTACATAGCAATACAAGCCTTCCTCAAAAAATTAGAAAAGTCTCAAATACACAAGCTAACCTTAAACCTAAAGGAGCTGGAGAAAGAATAGCAAATAAAGCCCAAACCAAGCAGGAGAAGAAAAATAATAAAAATCAGAGGAGAAATCAATGAAATAGAAACCAAAAGAACAGTATAACTGATCAATGAAACTAGAAGCTGGTTCTTTGAAAGGATAAGATCGATAAACCTCTGGCCAGACTTATCAAAAAGAAAGGAGAAAGGACCCAAAATAATAAAATCATGAATGAAGAGGAAAGATCACAACCAACACCAAGGAAATGCAAACAATTTTAAGACCAGATTATAAGCAACTATCTGCCATCAAGTTAGGCAATCTGGAAGAAATGGATGCATTCCTAGAAATGTATGAAGTACCAAAACTGAAACAAGAAGAAATAGAAAACCTGAGCAGACCCATAACCGGCCAGGAAATTGAAACAGTAATAAAAAAAATCTCCCAACAAACAATAGTCCAGGGCCAGATGGCTTCGCAGGGGACTTTTATCAAACATTTAAAGAAGAACTAATACCTATTCTCCTGAAACTGTTCCAAAAAATAGAAATGGAAGGAAAACTTCCAAACTCATTCTATGAGGCCAACATTACCTTGATCCCCAAACCAGAGACTCCACCAAAAAGGAGAATTACAGCCCAATATCCCTGAAGAACATGGATGCCAAAATTCTCACCAACACAGTGAGCCAATAGGATCCAACCATACATGAAAAGGATTATTCACCACAACCACGTGGGATTTATTCCTGGGCTGCAAGTGTGGTTCAACATTCACAAACCAATCAATGTGATACATGATGATCCTTTCAATTGAAGCAAATTGACAAAATACGACATCCTTTCTTGATTAAAACTCTCCACAGTGTAGGGATAGAGGAAACATACCACAATATCATAAAAGCCATCTACAAAAAAGCCCATAACAAATATCACTCTCAGTGGAGAAAAACAGCTTTTCCCCTAAGGCAGGAACACAATAGGGATGCCCACTCTCACCACTGTTGTTCAACATAGTAACAGAAGTACTAATCTCAGGAGACAGGCAAAAAAAGACATAAAGGCACTCAAATTGGCAAAGAAGAAGTCAAACTCTCACTCTTTGCAGATGACATGATAATTTACGTGGAAAACCCAAAAGACCCCACCCAAAACTGCTAGAACTCATAGAGGAATTCAGCAACGTGGAAGGACAAAAAATCAATGCACAGAAATCGGTTGCATTTCTATACACCAGCAATGAGACATAAAAAGAGAATTAAGGAATCAATCCCATTTACAATTGCACCAAGACCCATAAGATACCTAGGAATTAACCTAACCAAAGAGGTAAAAGATCTGTAGTCTAAGAACTACAGAATACTTATGAAAGAAATTGAGGAAGACATAAAGAGATAGAAAAACTCTCCATACTCATGGATTGGAAGAATAAATATTGTTAAAAGAGTCTGTGCTATCCAGAGCAATCTACACATTCAATGCAATCCTTATCAAAATACCATCGACATTTTTCAGAGCTGGAATGAATAATTCTAAAATTTGTATGGAAACAGAAAAGACCTGGAATAGTTAGAGGAATGTTTAAAAAGAAAATCAAAGCTGGGGGCATCACAATGCCATACTTCAAGCTCTATTACAAAGCTATAATAATCAAAACAACATGGTAGTGGTGCAAAATCAGACACAGAGATCAATGGAACAGAGTAGAGACCCCAGAAATGGACCATCAACTCTATGGTCAACTAATCTTCGGTAAAGCAGAAAAGAATATCTAGTAGAAAAACGACAGTCTCTTCAATAAATGGTGTTGGGAAAATTGGACAGACACATGTAGAAGAAGGAAACTGGACCATTTTCTTAGACCATATACAAAGATGAATTCAAATGGATGAAAGACCTAAATGTGAGACAAATCCACCAAACTCTAGAGGAGAGCATAGGCAGCAAGCTCTTTGACCTCATCTGCAGCAACTTCTTGCTAGACACATCTCTAAAGGCAAGGGAAATAAAAGAAAAAATTAACTATTGGGACCTGATCAAGATAAAAAGCTTCTGTACAGCAAAGGAAATAGTCAACAAAACTAAAAGGCAATCTATGGAATGGGAGAAAATATTTGCAAATGACATATTAGATAAAGGGCTAGTATCCAAGATCTATAAAGAACTTATCAAACTCAACACCCCAAACCCAAATAATCCAGTTAAGAAATGGGCAGAAGACATGAACAGATATTTCTCCAATGAAGACAAACAAATGGCCAACAGATACATGAAAAAATCCTTCACATAACTTGGCATCAGGGACATACAAATCAAAACCACTATGAGATATCAGCTCACACCAGTCAGAATGGCTAAAATTAACAAGACAGGAAACAACAAATGTTGGGGAGGATGCAGAGAAAAGGGAACTGTCTTACAGTGTTGGTGGGAATGCAAGCTGGTACAGCCATTCCGGAAAACAGTATGGAAGTTCCTTAAGAAGTTAAAAATAGAGCTACCTTGTGACCCAGCAATTGCACTACTAGCTCTTTACCCCAAAGACACAAATGTAGTGATCTGAAGGGGGACCTGCACCCCAATGTTCACAGCAGCAATGTCCACAATAGCCTAACTGTGGAAAGAGCCGAGATGTCCATTGACAGATGAACGGGTAAAGAAGATGTGGTTCATATATACAACGGAACATTACTCAGCCATCAGAAAGGATAAATACTTATCATTTACATCGATCTGGATGGAACTGGAGGGTATTATGCTGAGGGAAATAAGTCAATGAGAGAAAGACAATTATCATATGGTTTCACTCATATGTGGAATATAAGAAACAGGGCAGGACAGTAGGGGAAGGGAGGGAAAGCTGAATGGGAAGTCAACAGAGAGGGAGAAAAACCATGAGAGGCTCTTAATTATAAGAAACAAACTGAAGGTTGCTAGAGAGGAAGTTGTTGGGGGATGAGGTAACTGGGTGATGGGCATTAAGGAGGGTACATGAGCATTGGGTTATGAGCATTAGGTGTTATATGCAACTGATAAATTATTGAACACTACATCTGAAACTAATGATGCACTCTATGTTGCCTAATTGAATTTAAATTAAAAAAAGAAAAAAAATAAGGAAAGAAAAACTGTATTTCATTTCACTGATAATAACAAGGCCCCAAATTAGCCCTCCTCCTTTTTGTCTTCCTTCCCCTACTCCGCCTTTTCCTTCTTCTCCTTCTCCTTCTTCTTCCTCTTCTTCTAGCTTACTCTAAATGTCTTCTGCTTCAGTTTATGCTCCTTCAAACCATTCTAGCCCTTCTGAGTGATTTTCTTAAGATGCAAATTTTATTATGCTATCATGCTTATGATTAAAATTCTGTGGTAACTATCTAGGGTCAAGCACAGATTTCTTAGCAAGGTTTATAAACTCTGCATCTGGAATGATAATAATGCTAGCATAAAAAACAAAAGGACAGATGGAGCAAATGGAATCAGGAAGGGGGTTTAACTTCAAGGTAGCTTGAGCCAGTTTTTCCAGAGAACTACTACTTGTTATCCAATAGAAATAAAGGTTTATTCCTTCTCCTATGATCATCTATTTTGTTTCTTAAATTCTACATGAGTGAAATCATATGGTGTTTGTCTTTGACTAAATTCACTTAGCGTAATACTCTCTACCTCCATCCATGTCATTGCAAATGGTGGGATTTCATTCTTTTTTTAAGACTGAGTAATATTCCATTGTGCCGTTTTTATTTTTATTTTAAATTTCTCCTTTGACCCATAAATGCCATGTGTTATATGTCTAGCCATTTATATTAAATTTTCCTTCCATTTCATGAGAGTAGAAATTCCTTAGTGGAGGCTGATTTTTTTCTTTTACTGTGTTTTTAAATTTAATTTGCCATAATTTTATTTAACATTTGTCTCCATCTATATTCATAAATGTATTGTGTTTAATTTCTTTTCCTTTTTGTTTCTCCCTTTTCCTTTATGCCCTTTTCCTCCTTTTCTTTGCATTTCACCTATTGGTATCAGGTTTGTACTAAATTTGTAAAATAAATTGGAAGCTTTGTTGTTGTTTTTATATTGCATGGGATTTTAAAAGGATTTATTGTTAAAAATCATCTGGCCCTGAGTCTTATATCTTCCTAGAAAAAAAATTACTTAAGATAGGCCTTTACCTCACACATATTCTTTTCTGTTCTTTTTGGTTATGTCTGTGAGCTTAGACACAAAGTCAGAGCACAAGGTTACCTGAAGCATAGTCAAAGAAAGGATAATGGTCAGAAATTCTGCTTAAGTAGTGACCTGTTTTTTATAAACATATTTCTATGTAAAATATATCAAACATATAAAAATATAGAGAGAAGTATAAAGAAGAACACCTAAGTCCTTACAACACATCTTTGTCAAATATGTTCACTTTGTCCTTTGAAACTAATTCTTGATGCTGCTTATGTTATGAATTGCAGCTTTGTTTTGACAGAGCTACTTCTCATTGTCATAGAATGTTTACTTTGAAAATTTCATCATCTAGTGATTTTTAAAAAAATATAAATGGTAAAATTTTTATATCAAAACAAGTTATATATATAATATAAACTGATTATAAGATTATGCAGGCTGCATGCTAGTTACATTAGCTTTATTTAGTTACTATATAGACAATATAATATACTTACAATAATTCTGACTCTTAAAAATAAACAAACTTAACTTTGGCTTAATTTTTGGCTCAACTGTGGACCTCTGGGCAAATTATTGTCTTAAGTTTCTTTCTCTTTGAAATGGTGAATAATGGCTATTGTATGGACTTATGGTGACCTTTGCTGTGAGCAAAAGCATGTAAGGTGCTTGGTTGGCTCAGCACCAACTGCATGGTAAGTATTCAATACAAAATTGACTCATTTGATTTCAGCAGAGTTTTTTTTCCTAAAGAAGATTACATTCCTTTATATCCTTGAATTTAGGAAATGAAGTACTTCTTATGGTGTTTTATGAATTAAGCGTTTCCTCAGCTCCCAAGTATACAAGAACTGATTATATTTGCTTCTATGAAAAAGGAGGTGCCCAACTTGTTGTGTCTCCTCAAAGCCTCACCCACCCTCCACCCCTCCAGGCTCTCCTTTGAATCAAGTGTATGCCTGGCTGGAGGGAGGAATGGCACAGAAGCTGTATCACTTGGTGTTGTCACACCACAGGCTGCTCTACAGAAAACATACCCATGGGCCTAGTCTTTTCTTTTAGTGGAAAGAAGGGCATATGCTCCCAGTGCTGTTTTTCTTCCAGGTGGAAGAGGAACTTCTCAGTCTGGGGTCACATTTAATCATCATAGACCCACACTTCCAATTTCCCATTCCACACTCCCTAAGCTAGGACACTGTTCTATGCTTTGCAACAGCTCACAGCCTCATCAAAATTGAAATGAACAAAGTTTTATTGACCATTTATAACAAACAGACAATGTTGTTTAAAAGAAACCAAAAAATGATTCTGTTGACAATGCATGTTTTGGTCTGTTAGCCTTGGTGGTTGGTGGTTCACTAAGGAAGCCACGATGGTAAACTTTCCAGGGCGTTCAGCCTTCAGCAGCAGTACTTAGGGAGATTACTGATTTGCTGAAATATGAATATAAAACACCTGACTCATCAAATGATTTCCTAGAATAGTTAGCTGGGTGGAGGCTCGCCAAGTTAATAACTAAACCCAACCCACGAGTCTATTGGCAAAGGAACATATTTATGCTTAATGACTCTGTATCCACCCAGAAAGATAAAGAGGCTTTGATATCCTGCTCACTTGACTGGGAAGAGGAACATGACTCATTAGTACTAAACCAGTCTTTTGGAGACTGTACCACAACAACCCGGAGGCCGGTGATGAATCAAGAATAGAACTTATAAAAGAGAGAAAATCTTGTGCAAGAGGAACATAGGGCAGAGCAAATAATCTTTGCATTATGAACATGTGAGTCAAGATTCACGCTAATTTAGAAAAAGAAAAATTAAACACCTCTGCTGTAGAACATTTCCTATCTAACTATATTGTTACATGATCTAAGGTATGTAAAGCATCTAGCCCAGAAATCTGGCTGGTATTTAGTGTCACTCAGTATCTGTCTCTTCCCTTCATCTCTGACCTTCGCTTTTAACCTTTATTTTATTATTATTATTATTTTTTTAATTTTACTTATTTGTTTGTTAGAGAATGAGAGCACAAGAAGGGGGAGCAGCAGGCAGAGGAAGAAGCAGGCTCCTGGCCAAGCAGGGAGCCTGCGGTAGGGCTCAATCCTAGGACCGCAGGATCACGACCCAAGTCAAAGGCAGACACTTAACTGACTGAGCCATCCAGGCACAGCTAGTTTTGCTTTTTTAAGAAAAAGAGTACTTT
Organism: Enhydra lutris kenyoni; assembly: GCF_002288905.1. NCBI lineage: Eukaryota > Metazoa > Chordata > Mammalia > Carnivora > Mustelidae > Enhydra > Enhydra lutris. The sequence continues at coordinate 11,139,169 of NW_019154112.1, forward strand.
GAGAGGGTACTTCTATATAGTTTAATGTTAGTTTTGTTTCTAAGGTATTGGTGTTTAAAGTTTAGCTCTCTCTGTTGGTTTTACAATTAACGATAATTAAAGATGACAGCAAATTTAGTCATCTGTATCAAATTTCTGCCATATGGTTCAGAAACCATATGGGGGAACATTTTGGAATGAGGACTGTCAGCTCACTTTGGTATGCTTACTATGATTTTGCCTAAAAAAATCCTGGTACATATAGCCAGAACATGAATTTTAAAATATCACTGGAAACTCCATATAGTTACTCATTTTTGAATGCGAAACTACCAGATTTGACATTTTAAATTTGGAACCAATCTTTCTAGTTCTTTCCCTGAAAAAATAAATGATGCTTTGAAATATTAGCAAATTTCAGCTCTTCAAAAATAAGTTATCCTTCAGGCTTAGAAAAAATGATTCCCCAAGTACCATTAAAAGTCACTGCATTTTGAATCAGGGTGACGAACACTCTTGCACATAAAACCAAATGTAAATAAAGAATGAACAATCTAAAATATTTGAGTACCACCCAGTCACCTAATTCATGTTTACTTAATGTGTGCTGGAAGTGGTTCTATATATTCAGGACTTCATTAAACTTAAATGTATGAAATAACCTCAAAATAATTTTTTCTCAATAACATTTAATTATACATCTCTCACTTAATGATTTTTTTTAGATTTTATTTATTTATTTGATAGAGAGAGGGAACACAAGCAGGGGGAGTGAGAGAGGGAGAAGCAGGCTTCCTGCCAAGCAGGGATCCCAATGTGGGGCTCCATCCCAGGACCCTGGGATGATGACCTGAGCTGAAGGTAAACACTTAACGACTGAGCCACCCAGGTGCCCCTCACTTAATGATGTTTTAGCAAAGTTTATCTTTTCTAGAATATGCTGAGATTGTTATCAGTAAAAAAATAATCACAAGGTTTTGCCCGAGTATATATAGAATTTTGATAGGTTGGATTTTATCTCTTTAAAGAATCCACGTTCTTATTTCAACTCCCTCCCTTCCCCCACACCCCTCTGCTCCAACACACACCCTTTGGGGCAAGTTTCACTTCGATGGATATAGCTTTGTTGTTGGGCCAGTCTGTCTACAGACAGGATGTAACTTGTAAGAAGGAGGACTGGTGTTCCAGGAGGACTGAGGCTACCAAGATGAGGGGCAAGTTTACCTCTTCTCTTTGCTTTTGTACCCAGTATATGCAGAAGTAGGACACTGTAACTCAACAGTATGAGGAGATGTGACTGATATCCAGTTCTTCGTAAGAAAGAGGGGAGAGTTCAGGATGCAGGATAATTGAAGGGCCGGAGGCACTCCCAAAAGGAAGAAGAGTCAGAAAGGGTGATTTGAAGACTTTAAATATTTGGCAACTTCTTCGTACCTAAGGTCTGTATGTGTGTGTGTGTGTGTGTGTGTGTGTGTGTGTGTTTATGTGGGTTGGTGGGTAGGGGTGTGGGTGTGTATATACAGGAAAGAACCAGCATTGTGAAACATCCCTAAGCACCCCTGGTCAGCCTGCCTCTCTTTGAAAAACAACAATAAAAACAAACTACTTTAAATAATCTCATAACAGGAAATAACACAGGGGAAGCCAGAGAATTGTGATGTGGAAAACCCTAAGAACTCAGAACAATAGAAACGAAATAATTTATTAAAATAGCATGTATAATTGAAGTTGAGATTAAGTAGAGAGGGAGTTTTAGGAACCCAGTGTAGTTTACTAGGCATCAAATAAGGTCATGCAGGCAACTATGAGTCAATCCTTTGCCAAGTATCAATAGAATTTTAGTACTCTCATCCTCAAATATAATTGCAAACCATATTTTTGTTTTTTGCATTGCAACTTTCTTAAATTCAAGTAATAGTAGCAAAGAATGAAAATATAGAAAATATAGAAAAATATAACTAGTAAAGATGAATGGGTTATTGTAGACTATAAAAGACACCCATGTCATAGTTTACATTAGTCAAATTAGAAAGTTTATCCACAGAATTTATATCCAAAAAAAAAAAAAAAAGAAAGTTTATCCAACTGTTGTGAGTAGAGATGTGATGTATGCACTTGTTATCAGAGAGCCATTGGTTTTTTTGGGATAGGATATCTACTAAGAATACAATTCTGAAAATCATTCCTACCCACATCTGACCTAGATGATGGTGGGAAGAGGATGCTGGAAGTAATTATATATATATATATATATATATATATATATGTATATACATATATATATGTATATATCAATATCACACAAACAATACCATAATGAAAAGTGTTAAGGAATAAAGTTCTTTCCCTATCAATTCTAATTCTAATTATTATCTTTATAGTCTGTGTGATGTCAAGACCTGTATTTCTCTTTTCTCCCTTGAGACACAGAACTCCTCTGTTGTCTTATTATAAACTTTTTGTCATGCAGCCTTTAACTTTTTTTCATTGACCTATTTTGTTTTGAGAGAAAATCAAAGAAGTGGGGAGAGGGGTTACATCCGCACTACCATTCCAGGGATAGTGAAAGTGTATGAGAAACTAAAGCCCAGTGGCAGCTCCTGGAAGACTCATTGTTCACAGTTGGATTATTCTGAAGAATTTGCCTTGCAAATTTTATTTATAACATACACCTGACTATTCTATTACTTCTTTCCTTACCACTATTCTTCATTCTCTTTTTTTGTTTTCCTCAGTGTGATTCATTGCCATTCAATAAATTGTCTTGTCCCTCATTCACTGGCCATTTCTTCGAGGTACTTTTATATTGACAACTGACACTTTGAAAAGAGGGCAAGTACTGATTCTACCTATTGGCCAGCTTTATTGTCAATCCCAATGCCATATGTTGCTTCGTGAATGATGTCTGGGTATTTAATAAATTATTTGTTGAAAAGATCAATGAGGGGATTGCCTATGTATTGTAGTAAAACAATACATGAATGCTACATGAATGCTACTGACTGCTACTGAATGCTAAAATTGAACTAAAATGCATTTATCTACATGAACTAGTTGAAATAATTGATTTTAACATGTCTGTTTTGCTGGAGGTATGAGTTTCAAACCACAATCAGATAGGGGATAAAAAAGATTCTCCAGACTTTTACACTAAATATGAAAAGTCAGATATGAGACATGTTTCTCTGACTAAGCCTTGTACTTTATATAGCTTATTATATAATCAGTTATGTAATCTTTTAGATAGCTGAAAGGATATTAAAACAATAATCTTTCAACTATGCTTTCCTTTTCTAATAACTGGCTTGCATGTTAATCAGCATATTCAAACTTCCTTCTTATTTGTTTTTAAAAATTCTAGGAAATACTGTTCATTGTATGCTATGAGAGATTTTATTATAGGATTAAAATCCTTTCAGTGGACAATAGAGGCATGAGGCAGGGTACGGGTATTCCGTACCATAAACCAACACTACTCGGATAGGTAAATCTTGAAATAGAACAAGTTTAATTTTTTCTACTTTGTATTATGGCAAAAGTAGCCAAGTTATAAATTTTGCTTGCCACATCTTACCTCAAGTTCTCCATCCTGTATCCGTCTAACCATCTTGTTTCTGTGTTCAGAATACTGGAAGAGCTGCTAGGGGAAAAGAAAATCCTGTGAAATTTTTTTATATTTGCAATTCTCTGGCTTATGCTTTTCATTCAACGTCTTCTGTATCCTCAGTGTGGTCTTTTTGGGGGAAGCGGGGACAGGGACATCTCTGGCTACCATCCTATCATCATTTATTGCTAACCTTCGCTGAGTACCAATTTCCCATATTTGGCCATAGATGGCAGTTAGTAAAGCTGAAGAAGGCCTTATTCTTACTTCATAGACAAAACTAAAGCAGCATAGACAAAACTAAAAACTTCAGCTTTACTAACTGCCATCTACAAACTTACCTGCTTCTGCACACAACATCCTCACAGCTTTCTCTCTCTCGCAGTAGAAAGAGCATCCTCCTTTTGACAAAAGCCAAGCTGCCTTTTTTATTGCTAAAAATCCCAACCATCATCTGAGCTTTCAACAAGTCACCATCTCTGATTATTAGAACAAATATAATAATGAAACATTATTTGAAATATTGAGAGAATCACCAAAATGTGACACAGAGATAGGAGGAGAACAAATACTGTTGGGAAAATGGTGCCGATAGACTTGTTCAACATTGGCAGGGTTGCCAGAAAACTTTCCTTTGTAAAAAAGGCACTATCTGCAAAGCTCAATGAGGCAAAACTTAATAAAATAAGGTAGGACCATATGTATGAATTTTTTTGCATTTTACATATTCTTTTCTTTCAGAAGAGTGATGATTTGTACATTGTCTGTATTTGCCATCTTCTTTCTTATAACTTTGTCTTTGTTCTTTTCTATTTCATTTTGACATTTCCTCAAGCCTGTCCTCTTTTTTTTTAATCCATATCTATTCTTTTTATTGATTCCCACAAGTTCACCCCTCTAATAGTTTCATTTTATTCTTCGATTCATTCCTGACCTGAGGTCCATAAACTCACTTTTCATCTCTGTTCTGTTCTCTCTTCACCTCTTTTTTAATCTGTTAGTCTTTGGGGTTTTTTTGTTTTGTTTTGTTTTGTTTTGTTTTAAGGAATGGCAAGTTTTAGAAAGGCACTACTGGTCAGGCTGTCTCTCTTTGAAAACCAACAATAAAAAATAAACTACTTTGAATAATCTCATAACAGAAATAGTACACTGAAAACTGAAGAATTGTGATGTTGAAAAATCTAAGAACTTAGAACAACAGAAACTAAATAATTTAGTTTCTTTGAATCTTGGGAGAACTCTTTGTTTGATATGACCTGTTTTTCTAGGCAAGGTCCTGAAATTCTGTGTTCTTTGTTTGACTTTGGCTTCCTTTTCTCTGTACTTTTTCTTCAGTATCTATGTTTCTACCAGGGAAACGGATGTCTCAGAAAGAATAAAAGATGAAAAACCAGCGATAGTTTCTGAAATTAAAAAATTGTATATAACAAGCTTTGAGGGAAAATTTTATAAACTCCTTAATCTTCCCTTTTAACATGCCAAGGACTGAATCTGGATGATCTGGCACACAGATTTCTCATGTGATATAGAAAGGATACCTCTCAGCCAATGATAGTGAAAATTTGTATGATCTACACGCAGGAGGCTTGCTTCCTGACAGCAGAACAGTAGAAGGAATATATGGTACAGAGAAAGTTAAAAAAAGAAAAAAGATTGCCTGTTTTCCAGCATGGAACAGAGAGGAGAAGGGGGGGATTAGTGAAACATGTGTCCTAATTTTGCATGCATTAGTTAAATGAGGGTAACAAAAAGGGGGAGAGGTAGATAGCGCTTGCTTCCGTTTCCTACTTAGGATTCTGAGAGAAGCTTCCCTCTCAGAATCCTCTGCAGAAATCTGGGCCATCAACTTAAGCAAAACAGGATCACATATTTAGAGGCTCTTGAGTTTTAGTGTCCCTGTTGACTTAATTTGTGGCCTCCCAGAGGCAGAAGCAAGGAAAGGATTTGGGTATAGGAGGATTTATGTGGGATGTGTTTCCAGGGAACACCAATAGGTTATTGGAGAAATTAAATGAAAGAGAAGAAAGCCAGTAAAAGTGTTGTGCCAGAAGAATGCAATAGTTTTCCTCCTTTATAGGGAAAACCCCAGATCTCCCCTCTCCTGTGTATCCCCTTTACTACTGGTTCAAAACACTTCACTTCTGACACTTCTGGTCACCAAACGTGTGGAGGTTTTTCCAGGCATCAAGCAATTCTCCAGTATACCAGCTGAGTATCCCACACTTTAGCTCAGTTCTGACAGGACCTACCTGGAGACAGTGTTCGAGCCGACAGGTAAAGGGCTCTGTCCCACAAGACTTTACTTCAGATGCCAGCCACAAGTCATCGATCCCCAGGTTACCCACAACTTCTGTCTGATTTGGATACAAATTGGGGATTCCCATGATGCCCTCCTCAGGTTCAGTGAATTTGCTTGAGTGGCTCACAGAACTCGGAGAAATGCTTACTTACATTTGTCAGTTTATTAAAGGCTATGATAAAGGATAGAGCTGAATGCCAGAGGAAGAGATACGTAGGATGAGGTCTGGGAGGATCCCGAGCACCAGAGCTTCTGTTTGTGGAGATGTGATGTTCTAGGCTCCCAGTGTGGATGTGTTCACTCACCTGGAAGCTCCCTGAACCTCTTACTATTGGGATTTTGTAGAGGCCTCCTCACATAGGCATGATAAATCATTAACTCCGTTTCTAGCCCCTCTCCCTCCTGAAGAGAATAGGGGGTGGGGCTAAAAAATTCCAAGCTTCTAATCATGGCTTGTTCTTTCCATGTCCAGCCCTCATTTAGGAGCTATCCAAGAGCCCAGACTTACCTCATTAGAACAAAAGGCATTCCCATCACCTGGGAAGTTACAGGGTTTTAGGAGCTCTGTGTCAGGAACTGGAGTCAAAGACAAAATGTTACAACAAAAGATGCTCCTAGTACTCTTTTCTCTTGGTAAATTACATGAGTTTTGGGAATTCTGTGTCAGGAACTGGGGGCAGAGACCAATATATATATTTTTCTATTATCTCAGTTGTGCTATCAAACAAGTTACCACTGTGGACAACTGGAGTCCAATCCTGTTGAGGGACTCTGGGAATAAATTAGAATGCATACCTCAGGTTAGCCCACACCAAAGGTGAAGGAGCTAAAGTATCTATCCACTGTCTCACAGATGGTCATTGGTTGAGGACTGCTTCCAAAGGGCATTAAATCCTTGGCATTTGTAGCCTTCAGTGTGTTCAGAGTGAGTGGCCACTGGTGGCCAGAGAAAGCCTTCAGAGGGGCATTGGGAGAGGAAAGTCAGGCTGGTGCCCATGGAAATGCTAAGTGTGGGGAAATAATGACACCATCGGATGCACTGTTCTTCTCATTCCCAGGTAGCGTGGATGCTGACTCCACAAGGTATCCTGATGACAAGGCTCTGTGGTGCCAAAGCTGAGCCAGAGAGGGGATCAAGTGGAGACAAGAGAGCGTGGAGCCAGGAGGGGCTGAGAGAAAGTTGTGTCAGCACTGCCTAAACCAGAAGAATGAAGCAGGAATTTAAAAGCCATATAGTGTTATTCCACAGCTCAGTTAGGCTGAACATATGTTATCTGTTTCTGTCTATAACAATTCAGATCTATTTGAAGCTTTCAGCTTCTGATAAGTAATAAAAAAAATTTTAAGCCTATGATATTTAAAACTTACTCTAGCCCTATAGTTTAAACAGTCCTTCTGGTTAAAGTTCAATGTCAAGGAGGACAGGCTCAGCCTCTCAGATACCACCCATTCTCACATCTCTTACCTGTGGCTCCTCCACAGGTGGTGCCTCGGTCAGTGGAGAGAGAGCTGTGCCTTATGTGGCCTCCACAAAGCCTCTAATCCTCTGGCCACATACATGGTTATGTGACCTAATCAGAGGACCTCACCCATTGGCCACAGTGATCATTAATTTAAAGTATGGTCTTGTAACCGAGGCTGACCCCATCAGAGATCTTGTCAGGATTTTTCAACCTAGAGCTGAGAAGAAACTGGAAGGGAGGGAATATGGACCTACAGAAACAATGTCCCTTCCTTGGTAGAGAGATGTTCTGAGAGAATGAGACCAGTACAACAACTGAGAAGCAGAAATGAGAGTTAGAGAAGTCCTGATGAAACTCAAATTTCTACTTGCAATCACGCCCAAGGCCAACTCTACCTTTAACCTTTTTACAGTGTGGTTATGTGAGCCAATCAATTTCTCCTTTTAAAGGCTGCTTCTGATACTTGGAACCAAGAGAAACTACAAAGGAAAGTACATACTGTTTCTTTATTTGTAACTGAATAAATGGGATCAAAAAGTAAACTCAAACACTCAAGAACATAAACTTGTACAACCACTTTGGAAAAATAACTTGGCATTATCTGCTGAAGTTAAAGATATGCATACTTATGATCTAGGAATTCCACTCCTAGATACTGACTCATATGAAACTTTTGCACATAGGCAGCAAGAGACCTAAGAATGTTTATAGCGTTGTTTTTGTAATAGGAAAAACAAAAGAAAAATTCAAACTGGAAACAACCCAAATGCCTTCTGCATGAATACAAAAAGGAGTACTTTATGATACATATTCATACAATTGAATATAAACATTGAAAATAAATGAAGGGGCACCTGAGTGGCTCAGTTGGTTAGGCATCTGCCTTCAGGTCAGGTCATCATCTCAGAGTCCAGGGATTGAGCCCCGCATCGGGTTCCCTGCTTGGCGGGGATCTGCTTCTCCCTCTGCCTGCTGCTCCCCATGCTTGTGCTCTCTCTCTCTCTCTCTCTCACTCTCATTTTATCTCAAATAAATAGATAAAATCTTAAAAAAAAAGAAAATAAATGAAGAATAGATACATTTATCAACATGGTAAATCTAAAAATATAATGCTGAAGAAAGAAAATTTATTGAATGCTACCACATAATTTCATTTATATAATGTGTAAAAACATGTAAAACTAGGGGGCACCTGGGTGGCTCAGTCAGTTGAGCGTATGACTCTTGGTTTTGGCTCAGGTCACGATCTCAGGGTCTTGAGGCTGGGCCCTGCTTCAGGCTCCACACTCAGCAGGGCATCTACTTGAGATTCTCTCTCTCTCCCTCTCTCTCTGCTCCTCTCCCACCCTACCACCTCTCAAGCTCTCCCTCTCTCTCTAAAATAAATGAATACATCTTTAAAAAAATGGAAAACTAAAAAAGTGCATAATTATACATACTGCATACATGTGGCAAAACTGCAGAGAAAAGAATGGAGTAATATTTATAAAATTAGGAATAGTTTTTATCTTTTGTGGGGGAGAAAGGGAAACAAAGATTTTGTTATATTCTATGTGGTAGGTACATGGGTGTTGGCTTTATTATTATTCTTTAAATTGTGCATATAAATTGTACTGATTTGTTTATATGACAGATTTCATTAAAGTAAATGTGATTATTTAATTGATTTTGAAGTAGCATATTATTAAGTCAGGTCCATTTTCTGACTTCTCATAAGAAACCACAGGAAATTAGAAACATTTATATTCAGTAGTTTGGAAGCAGTCGTCACTAACACTGTGACCAAGTTGTTTTTATTTTAGGTTTCTAGCTATTCTGTAACTTAAAACAAATGATACAACACCATGGGCACCACATCCCAAACAGTCTCGTCTAGGTGTCAAGATGGTATTAGTCAATTCAAGTAAACCAGTGCTATTGACTATTTTTTCATCTTCTAATGTCTCAGCTAAAGTTTTAGTTTAGTCTGAAAATATCTTGCATTTATTTTTGCTGTCGATGTGTTTAGCCCATGTAGCAAAACAACAACTTTTGCCCTTGTAAAGTTCAGAAAATTAGTCATTTTTCCCTTTAGGACATATATTATTTCTCCATATGGAGTTGGGAACCATAGAAACTGACTGAAAGCATTGTTGGAACAAGGAAACATGACTATTTTCAAGACTCTGTTGATTAGGAATAGAATCAGCATTCAACTAGTAAGTCGTATGGAATTAGATTGGCTATATATTTGTGTTGAATGGATCCTGGCAACCTCTGATCAAATGCCTTCCAATTAAACTTCACAATACCTTCAGGGTGAATCGTCTGGGCCAGTACACAGATAAATATTTACATAAACCTGTTGCACAGCTGTACTCTATTATCTTAGTAGTTCATGTGGAGAGACAACTCAAATGTCTATAATAAGAATGTCTAGTGCCTCCTTTTGGTTTTATCTACTAAAGTTGTCTTTTAAAAACCTTTAAGAGTTTTTACTGTAAAATAAAACATACATACCTATAAATGCATGAAACACAAAAATAGACAATTATGTGAAAGGGAATACTCATGTAACTACCACCTAGGTAAAAAAAAATACAATGTAGCCATCATCCCAGAAGACCCTTCTGTGTCTTTCCTCATGGCAAGTCCCTCTCTACCCTTTAGAGGGAATCACTATCCTGGTGTTTTCATTAATTCCTTGCTTTGCTTCATGGTTTTGCTTCCTAACTATGCATTCTCCCCAAATATAGTTTAGTCATGCCTATTTTTAATGTTTACAACCACAGTGTTTATGTTACTCTGTCTTGCTTTTGTTCAATATTGTATTCTATTAGCTCCATCCCTGTTATTATACATAAGTGTTCCCTTAAATCTCCTAAATCTTCTATCTTCACTCTAGTATGTTTTTAATTTCTACGGTGCTTTGATGATGGGAAGCATCAACGATTCTACTTTGGTATGTATGTAATTGTCATCTCCCTGTGGTAGGAGTCCACCATGTAATATTTTAAAAAATTGTAACATTTACCCAGTATCTACCATGTGTTAGGACTGCATGAAACATTGTTCATATAATGTTGCTATACTCAGGATAATCCTGCCTAGTTTGTAGGTTTAGCATAGGACGTATTTTCACAGAGAATAAGTTGAAATTCAGAAAGGTAAATTCAGGGTGTAGCCTTTCTGGGATTTAGTTATCAGATTTAGCTATATCTAGTTATCAGTTATCTAATCTTGTTTTTATTATTTTTGTGATTATGATCACATTAAGTGAGTAAATAAGTAAACTTGCCATATCATGGTAGTCTTTGTCTCACCAAGCTCTTGACATTTTGCTGTAATGTTCCATTGGTGCTTGCACAGTTTGTACTCCCCTTGTGAGAGCAGCCTTTCTTCTACTGTTTATACATTGGTAACTTCCTTGGGATCTATGGCACCTAGAGAGTACTGTGTGTGAACTTTTCTTCACGGGAGGGCCGGAGAGGTGAATGCTCCTGCTGAAGAAATTCAGGGGGAGGGGAGTCAGGCTGGGTGTCAGGGTGGGAAGAGCACATAGCTGGGGCTTTGGCTTCCTCAGTTCCACACTTGCTTGTCATTATCTAGCTATGTGACCCTGGGTAAGTAATTTAACCTCCTGGGCTCAGTTTCATTATGCGTAAGTGAGGTGGTTGGTTAGTAATTTTCAAACTGGAGTTCAAGGACCATCCTGAGTTCTTATTTTAAATGCACATTTTTTGGATCTCATGAAAATTCTCAGAGTGGAAATCCGTATGTTTAATAAGCGACCCAAGTGATTCTGATGCTCATCATGAGTAACAGCTAATGAAGCAAGTGATAGGACATGACTCTGATTTTAAAAATCCTTGGATAGGATTTCAACTTTTGGTACCTAAGTATCTTTCATCAGAGCTGAGTTCCTACTTATTTCAAAGAGTTCTGTTTTCTTTTGTTAATAAAAATAAACACAAAATCATTAAAGTTTAAGATGCCAACTATTATTGCTAGGAGTAAAACGACAATTAGACAGGTCTAAGGTACTAGTCATCAAAACAGCTTGGGACTATTTGGTGTTCATAAACTGAATAAAAAGATGACTGCCTCTATGGAATTGTACCCGTGTCATTAAGTGGTACTAATACAGTGTTACAAGAAAAAGCAGCAGCTTCCGTCTAAAGGACACAGAAGTTTCAGTATGATTGACAAGAAATATAGAGAGCCATGCAGTCATAATAGGAAAACAAAGTAGTTGTTTGGACTCTCAAAACAACTTTAAAAGTCAGCTTATTTAATTATAAAATATGCTAAATATGTCATCCAACAGATTGGAGACAGTCTGTTGGCTGATTTATTTTTACTTTGATATTGCATTCCTTACATATTTTTCAAATTCTTATGTGACTTTTTAGGAGGAAAAAATCTCCTTATACCATTTAATACTTGCCTGGGGTATATTTTTTATATTAGGAAGAATTGAAGTCACCCAACTAATTGTTTCCATTTTTTCGTGTGTTTCCTTTTTCACTGGAAATAACCAACCTGATATTTCATAACAGTTCTGACTCTTCCCACTCAACATACTCTGCAGTGGTTCTCAAACTCCTACCTGAGGCTACCTGCTCACTCATCAGTGAGAAGATTCACAAAGCAGAGATTTGTAGTTGGGGGTTTGTAGCCCCCGAGTGCGGTGAGAAGAGAATCTCCAGGAATGTATTTTTGAAACGTTCCCAGGGTACTTTTGTTCAATGGTTGAGTTGCAAAGCTGGGTCCAAAACCTGTCAAATAGCAATTATTCACCTATGTATTCAGTAGGAGACTAGAAATCCTTAAATACAGCAATTATTATGGTACTGTGAAAACAAGACATTACAATCTGGGGTAAATCAGTAACTTAAATACTGAAAATATATAAATGCATGGTTAAGAATGATACTATTTTCAAAATTGTGTGGTTATTGATCTCTACATTAATATAGACATTGTTATTCATTTTCTTAAGCGATTTCCCCTTTTCTTTTCACCTTTCCCTTCTTTCCAGCCCATTAAAAAGGTAAAATAGATAAAATTTCTTAGTAATTATTCTTACCTCTTTTTCCTCCTTTTTCATAAAGACTTGGAAATTAACATGATTCCTGAAGACAGGTGGGATTTATTACCTGAGAAAAGCCAGATGATATACCAGTTAGAAGGAAAAGTATGTTCAATGCTTAAACAGGAGAATAGTTGATAAGTCTATCTTGGGTGAAGCAGAGTAGGAGGTGGGTATAGTATGAATAGGGAGGACCAATTCTCATCAAATGTCAAATGTCAGGCTGAAGTGCAAATAAGAGAGAATGAGGAAGCAATGAAGTTTTTTAAGTGGAGAATCACATTCTAGAAGATTCGTCTGGCAGCGGTGTATTGTGTACAGCCAGAGAAGAGCAAGAAGAAGCAGGAAGAGTAGTTCAGAGGATTGGAAGGAGATCAGAGATAAACCAGGAAGGCTTGACAAACAACCAAGAGTGAGAAAGGGTCAGTCTTGAAAAGAATGTGCATGAAATATCAATAGGACATATTTGCTAATTGGATTGAGGGAATTAGGAAGAAGAAATAGACTCAGAGTCTTTAGTCTTCAGCTTTCTTTGTTCCTCCCCCACAAGCTGCCATTTGATTTCTTGTCTTTCAAATGTCTTGAAAGAGTTGTATTCACCTACTGTCTTTGCAATTTTATTTCTGCCCTCATCACCCCACTGAGATGGTCCTGGCAAGGATCTGGAATGTCACTCTTAATCTTCTTACACCTCACATCCTGAACTGTCCACACCACTGTCAAATTCTAACTCATTGACATTTCTCAGTTTGCTTATTGTATAGCAAATTCCAAAGTTACAGCTTATGTCTATGTATGTCTCCTGAACTATGGACTTGTGTTCCATTGCTTTCTGGACATCTACACTTGAATGACTCACAAACATTTCAAAATCACATGTTTAAAACTGAACTCAATATACCCCTTCCAAAACTTGCATCTCCATTTCCATTGCCTATCTCAATGAATGAGCTTGCCTTCCAGTTATTTGGCTAAGCGAAATCTATCCCTGCTTCTCCATTAATATTCACATATGGCTTATTTTGTGTTGTCTTGTTTGCTCTCTATCCTCTCTGTACCCATTGCACCTGCCTTTATTCAGATCCATGTGGTTTTCCACTGAGAGTCTTCCTATCTCATCACAGTTCATCCAGTCTTTCTCTACTCTACTTTAATCCTCCACACCATCACCAGACATTTTTTCCTAAAACATATCTCTATTTCTCTATATTTCTTTTTTCAAAAGATTTTATTTGTGTATTTGGATAGAGTGATAGAGTGAGAGAGCACAAGCTGTGAAGAAGGGACAAAGAGGAAGGGAGAAGCAGGCTCCCCACTGGACAAGGAACATGACATGGGGCTTGATCCCAAGATCCCGGGATCATCACTTGAGCCAAAGGCAGGTGCTTAACCAACTGAGCCACCCAGGCTCCCCTCCTTAGTATTTCTCTTCTGCTTACCCATAACTCCCATTCTCTTTGGCCTTAGGAAAGAATCCAGACTTCTCATTATGTCATTCAAGGGATATTCTGACCCCAAACAACTTTTCCAAACTTCTCTCCTAACACTGTTTAGATACTCAATCTCTGCTTTATTTATGTTAAATGGTGATATAAACACAAACCTTCATTTTCTGTCTCTGGTTTTGCACATTTCATTCCTTTAGCTTTCCTCCTGAGTTCTTCACCTAATAAACTCTTATTCTCTTGTCAAAGGACAACTCAAATAATCTGAGAGGCTACCTCTCAGGGCAGCACTGCCATGGATGTAGAGTCTGATTCTCAGTTTAGCAAGACAAAAACCTGAAGTTTTCTGAGCATTCAGATCTAAGAATATTGATTCATATCAGTTAGACTTATAACATTAACATAAATACAACACTGAACCTGTTTATTAACTGATACTGAAAAGCATAAATATCAAGCAGAATTTAAGGTCATAATCACTAGACGCCTCATAGGAGCATCTCCATGGGAAGCTACATTGTAATTTGGTTGTTATTGAGCATTGAGTCAGTGCAAGAAGACTAAGTTGGGTGGTCACAATGGCTGTTGCCAAGACAGCCTGGTGCATCATCTGTGTTATAAGGATATATGTGCCAAGAAGACAGACTGAATGTGAAAACATGGCCAACATTTTGCCTATCTGGGATAATTCTAGAGACACAGTAGGAAAGCCATTGCTCCCTTTTTTTAGACTGCAGAGCACACTATGTCCCTTTTGGTCCCACACCCTTTCTTTATAGCTGTGAATCTTGAACATCTCAAGCACTTTTTACTGTGATTATAAATGTAGTCCTTGTAATTACAGTGTCTCAGATGGATCCTCCAGCCTATCGCCTGCCAAGGAACTTCCAAGAATGCTTACTTGGGTTTATGCATAAGCCTTGATCATCCCTCCATGCCATAATCAATGGTAGCCTTCAAACTTTGGTATTTCCAAAAGAGCCATCTCTAATTTGGAATTCTGCTGTCCATGTATTGATGGGATTGCATATTTACTATGTAAGGACTATAGTCACCAATAGCATCTTAAAGGCCTCCCTTAGTCCTCACTTGCCCTACTATAATCTATCTTCCATAAAGCAGCCAGAGTATTGTTCCAAATCATGTCACATCATATCACTTCTTTGTCTAAAATCTTCTAATAGCTTTCCACCTCACTCAGAGAAAGATTTAATCTTCCATTATTCTCTCCCTGGATGACTGTGTTCCAACCACACTGGCCTTCCTGTTCTATGAATATACCAGGCACATGTCCTCCTTGCACCTTTGCATTTGCTCTTTCCTGAGCTTGGAACCCCCTTCTGCTTGATATACTTTTGGCCATCCCTGCATACTACATTTAAAATAGCAACTGTCTTCTTTATTTTCCTTTTCTGTTTTACTTTTCTTCCTAACACTTACACCATTTAATCCATTGTGTATTTATTTAGTTAGTTAGTTTTAATTTTTACTTTATTTTTTATTAACATGTAATGTATTATTTGCCCCAGGGGTACAGCTCTGTGAATCATCAGGCTTACACACTTCACAGCACTCACCATAGCACATACCCTCCCCAATGTCCATAACCCAACCACCCTCTCCCTACTCCCCTCCCCCCGGCAACCCTGTTTGTTTTCTGAGAGTCTCTTATGGTTTGTCTCCCTCCCAATCCCATCTTGTTTCATTTTTTCCTTCCCTACCCCCCCCCAAGCCCCCCACATTGCCTCTCAAATTCCTCATATCAGGGAGATCATATGATAATTGTCTTTCTCTGATTGACTAATTTCGCTCAGCATAATACCCTCTAGTTCCATCCACGTCATTGCAAAAGGCAAGATTTCATTTCTTTTGATGGCTGCATAGTATTCCATTGTGTATATATACCACATCTTCTTTATCCATTCATCTGTTGATGGACATCTAGGTTCTTTCCATAGTTTGGCTATTGTGGACATTGCTGCTATAAGCATTCAGGTGCATGTGCCCCTTTGGATCACTACATTTGTACCTTTAGGGTAAATACCCAGTAGTGCGATTGCTGGGTCATAGGGTAGCTCTATTTTCAACTTTTTGAGGAACCTCCTTGCTGTTTTCCAGAGCGATTGCACCAGCTTGCATTCCCACCAACAGTGTAGGAGGGTTCCCCTTTCTCTGCATCCTCTCCAGCATCTGTCATTTCCTGACTTGTTAATTTTAGCCATTCTGACTGGTGTGAAGTGGTATCTCATTGTGGTTTTGATTTGTATTTCCCTGATGCCGAGTGATGTGGAGCACTTTTTCATGTGTCTGTTGGCCATCTGGATGTCTTCTTTGCAGAAATGTTTGTTCATGTCCTCTAACCATTCCTTGATTGGATTATTTGTTCTTTGGGTGTTGAGTTTGATAAGTTCTTTATAGATTTTGGATACTAGCCCTTTATCTGATATGTCCTTTGCGAATATCTTCTCCCATTCTGTCAGTTGTCTTTTGGTTTTGTTGACTATATCCTTTGCTGTGCAAAAGCTTTTGATCTTGATGAAATACCAATTGTTCACTTTTGTCCTTGCTTCCCTTGCCTTTGGCGATGTTCCTAGGAAGAAGATGCTGCAGCTAAAGTCGAAGACGTTGCTGCCTGTGTTCTCTTCAAGGATTTTGATGGATTCCTTTCTCACATTGAGGTCTTTCATCCATTTGGAGTCTATTTTTGTGTGTGGTGTAAGGGAATGGTCCAGTTTCATTTTCCTGCATGTGGCTGTCCAATTTTCCCAGCACCATTTGTTGAAGAGGCTGTCTTTTTTCCATTGGAGATTCTTTCCTGCTTTGTCAAAGATTAGTTGATAATAGAGTTGAGGGTCTATTTCTGGGCTTTCTATTCTGTTCCATTGATCTATGTGTCTGTTTTTGTGCCAGTACCATACTGTCTTGATGATGACAGCTTTTAATAGAGCTTGAAGTCTGGAATTGTGATGCCACCAACTTTGACTTTCTTTTTCAACATTCCTCTGGCTATTTGAGGTCTTTTCTGGTTCCATATAAATTTTAGGATTATTTGTTCCATTTCTTTGAAAAAAATCGATGGGATTTTGATAGGGATTGCATTAAACGTGTAGATTGCTTTAGGTAGCATAGACATTTTCACAATATTTCTTCTTCCAATCCATGGGCATGGAACATTTTTCCATTTCTTTGTGTCCTCCTCAATTTCTTTCATGTGTATTTTGTAGTTTTCTGAGTACAGATATTTTGCCTCTTTGGTTAGGTTTATTCCTAGGTATCTTATGGTTTTGGGTGAAATTATAAATGGGATCGACTCCTTAATTTCTCTTTCTTCTGTCTTCTTGTGTTGTATAGAAATGCAACTGACTTGTGCATTGATTTTATATCCTGACACTACTGAATTCCTGTATGAGTTTTAGCAGATTTGGAGTGGAGTCTTTGGGTTTTCCTCCATTGTGTATTTATTTGTCTATCATCTGCATCTTGCTACTAGACAGCAAACTCCACAAAGACTGAGGTTTTGTCCCTTTCACTCTATGCTGCATTCTGTAGGAGAATGGGGCAGTGCAGGGCCTTGCTGTGGAGTGGATACTCTACAAGCATTTGTGGAAAAATGAATCCAAGATCTTTGTCTTCACTTTTTTCATGGAGATGTAGATATTTAAAAGTAATCATAGGATAGGTATTTGTCTTTTTGTTCCCCATGCCCCCTCCTTTTTTTTTTCTAGGAGGAAAAACCTGCTAAGGCAAGGGAGGAAGTGTTTCTTTTTGGTTCCTGTATTAGAATTCTCCAGAAGAGGATTAGTAGGATGTGTGTGTGTGTGTGTGTGTGTGTGTGTATGTGTGTGTGTGTGTGTGTGTGTGTGTGTGTGTGTGTGTGTATGTGTAGTGAGAGAGACAGAAACAAAGGAACAGAAATGAAGAAAGAGAGAGAGAGATCTGAAAGAATTGGCTCACATGACTGTAAGGGCTGATAAGTCCAAATTCACAGGGTAGACCAGTAGCTGGAAACCCAGGTAAGACTTAACGTGGCAACTAGAATTCAAAGGCAGACTGCAGACAGATTTACATCTTCCTCTGAGGAACCTCAGTCTGTTTTCTCTTAAAGCCTTCACATGATTGGATGAGGCCCACCCACATTATATAGGATAATCTGCTTTACTCTAAGTCCATTGCTGTAAATGTTAATATCATCTAAAAAATACCTTTACAGCAGCATCCAGACTGGCACTTAACCAAATATCTGGGTGCCATAGCATACACCAGTTAGCACATATAATTAAACAACACAGTTCCTCCTCCTGGTTTTTCTGGCCACTGCATTTAGCTTATTATGGTTCTCCATAATAATGAATTTTTAACTTACAGAGTCTTATAAATTGATTTTTGGAAAAACAGATTATTTTTTGAAAAGATAGACTTTTAAAATACACAAAAACAAAGCTTTAGATTTAAAAAATACATTCAAGGGGCACCTGGGTGGCTCAGTGGGTTAAAGCCTCTGGCTTCGGCTGAGGTCATGGTCCCAGTGTCCTGGGATCGAGCCCCACATCGGCTCTCTGCTCAGCAGGGAACCTGCCTCCTCCTCTCTCTCTCTGCCTGCCTCTCTGCCTACTTGTGATCTCTATCTGTCAAATAAATAAATAAAATCTTTAAAAAAAATACATTCAAGATTATATCACCAAAAGCTATCTGAAACTTAAAAACAACAAGAAATTATTCTGGACATGATTTGAAAACAGAAATTTATTCTATACTATTTACTATCCAAGTCTTCAATAATACACTTTTATTTTCTGAAATACTATTTATACCATCATTCTTCTTCTTCTTCTTCTTCTTCTTCTTCTTCTTCTTCTTCTTCTTCTCCTTCTTCTTCTTCTTCTTCTTCTTTTTAGATTTTATTTATTTATTTGACACAGAGAGAGAGAGAGAGATCACAAGTTGGCAGAGAGGCAGGCAGAGAGAGATGGGGAAGCAGTCTCCCTGCTGAGCAGAGAGCCCGATGTGGGGCTTGATTCCAGGACCCTGAGATCACGACCTGAGCTGAAGACAGAGCTTAACTCACTGAGCCACCCAGGCACCCCCATACCATCATTATTCTTAAAAACTGCTCTTACTGGGGCGCCTGGGTGGCTCAGTGGGTTAAGCCTCTGCTTTCGGCTCGGGTCATGATCTCGGGGTCCTGGGATCGAGCCCCGCATCCGGCTCTCTGCTCAGTGGTGAGCCTGCTTCCCCCTCTCTCTGCCTGCCTCTCTGCCTACTTGTGATCTCTCTCTCTCTCTCTCTGTCAAATGAATGAATAAAATCTTTTTTTTTTTAAAGATTTCATTTATTTATTTGACAGACAGAGTTCACAAGTAGGCAGAGAGGCAGGCAGAGAGAGAGAGAGGGAAGCAGGCTCCCTGCTGAGCAGAGAGCCCGATGAGGGACTCGATCCCAGGACCCTGAGATCATGACCCTAGCCAAAGGCAGCGGCTTAACCCACTGAGCCACCCAGGCACCCTGAATGAATAAAATCTTAAAAAAAAAAAAAAAACTGCTCTTACTTAAGCAGTTATTGGTTATAAACTCCTTTGATTATAACCTTTTTTTAAAAATTTAATTTCTTTTCAGTGTAACAGAATTCATTGTTTATGCACCACACCCAGTGCTCCATGCAATACGTTCCCTCCATAATACCCACCACCAGGCTCTCCCAACCTCCCACCCGCCGCCCCTTCAAAACTCTCAGATTGTTTTTCAGAGTCCATACTCTCTCATGGTTCATCTCTCCCTCCAATTTCCCTTAACTCCCTTCTCCTCTCCATTTCCCCATGTCCTCCGTGTTATTTCTTATGCTCCACAAATAAGTGAAATATAACCTAACAGATGTCAGGATCATGAGTTTAATTCTCCCAGAATCCAGTGAGATCTACCCTCTTTGGTGCTTGTAGCACTACTCCTAGGCTATCTCCAGCCACCATGCAAATGCATGGCTTGGGGCTCATGGGCACTGTCTAAGGGAATGGATGGATGTGTACAAAGCTGCAATTATTAATGGGAAGTCAATTGGAAGTCCATCATCCTATTAATTGTGATTTGGTGGTGTACACAAAAGCACACTGAAAAAAAAAAGAGTGCTTTAAAAAAATTGTCTTTATTTGTGTTTCATTCCTCAAAAACAGAAGAAAAGAATTCCAAGGGAAATTTCCTTTTATATTCCTTGTCTTAGACATTCTGAAAAATTTTGTAACATTTCATGTTGTTTTTCAGATGGTGTTTTATTTTAGCCTGAAAATCATGATCTCATCTCCCAGATTTTCCTTCTAAACACCTTCAGTGAGGTAGGTAAGATGTCTGCAAGGTTAATGGAAATAAATATGACTTTATCTTTTACGTCTAGAACATTTTAGATTAGGTCATGCTTTTGGAAAGCTTTGAGATATCTGGCACCCAAGCAAGTAAATTTCTCACTACTCTTTTTTCTTATCTTCTTTTTTTTTTTTCTCTTTTTAAAATTATGTTTTGAAAGTGTGATTAGTATTCTGATAAAGGGTTGGGGAAATTTTTAGTTTGATGTTAGAAATCTCAGTTATGTGTTGAATAACAAGGTGGCTTGAACAGGGTGATTGAAAAACGACAAGATTGGTATTTCAGCTTTAGGTTGGTGCTCTTACCAGCAATTCTTTGAACAACTTACCGACCATCCATTGTATCCTGATTGTCCACTGCTAACTTACTGCCAAAGAAGCATAAAGCATTAAAGCTTTGAGGTGAGGGTCCTTCATCAGCACTGCCACTTTAGTTGATCTCTTACCAGCTTTTTCACAGAGACATCTTTTCAGATTTTACCAATGTTGGGTGAGAAAGAGCTCAGAACTGTTCATCTTTGTTGAACACTGAAACTCCAATGGAGTCTCACATTTCCTAATTAATTCAGCATACTCATTTAGCAGTAGATTTGATCCCTTCCCGTTTCAATGAAACAATTGGTTAGAGGGACTTGTAAAAAAGTTTTTTTTTTTTTAAGGATTTTATTTATTTATTTGATAGACAGAGATCACAAGTAGGCAGAGAGGCAGGCAGAGAGAGGGAGAGAGGGGAAGCAGAGAGGGGAAGCAGAGAGCCTGCTGCAGGGCTTGATCCCAGGACCCTGGGATCATGACCTGAGCCAAAGGCAGAGGCTTTAACCCACTGAGCCACCCAGGTGCCCCGTAAAAAAAGTTTTGTGTCAGAATTTGGTAGTATGAATTTGTAAGCCTTTAGCCACAATTTCCATAGACTCATACATTGGCAAATGGAGCAACATTGCATCCATGATTTTTGCATCTGTTTTCACATTAGCATAGTTCTTATGATTTTAAGAAGTTTTTTCATTTAAAGCCTTTCTTCGTACATTTTTTTAAAGATTTTATTTATTTATTTGGCAGAGAGAGATACAGTGAGAGAGGGAACACATCAGGGGGAGTGGGAGAAGGAGAAGCAGGCTTCCTGCTGAGCAGGGAGCCCAATGTGGGGCTAGATCCCAGGACCCTGGGATCATGATCTGAGCCGAAGGCAGACACGTAAGGACTGAGCCACCCAGGCGCCCCCATATTTTTCTTAATTTATATAATTAGAAAACATGTTTAATTATAGAAGCAGTTCATGAACATACTCTCTTATAAAAAACCAAAATCAGATATTCTGGGTAAAGTTCAAGTTCCTTCTGACCATTCCTGGTCCCTGATCCACTTGATTAAAATTATCTGTGGACTTTGTCCCATTCCAGACTTCCTTTTCCTTATCAGGTTCCCACATATTTCTAGTGATAGCCCTTCACTTTTTAATTTTTTTTGGCCCCATGATATAGCACAATGTGGTAATATACCTGTAACTCTCATATACTACACCTTATCACCAAACATATTCTAATCTCAGTGAGCAAACTAGGGCTAGATCAAATAAAACTGACCTGAAGAAAAAAATGCCTTTGTTATAGCTTTCACTCTTAGTTTTGTGGCCATCATGGAAGTTTTAAGTGGCATGGAATAACATCAATTAAGGGTTTTTGGGAAAAGGAGCTGTAATTTTTAACTTTCTTCCCATTCCTAGAATCACTGAGGGTTTCATGACCTCAGTAGTCTGACGCTATCTCGAAAGACTCATACTCTGAGACAGAACCATTGTTTCTTTGCAATGGAAAAGAGAGATCTATTGGTAAACAATATCCACCTGTGGCCATGCTAAAGCCAGGCCTTGCAGTAGATTTGTTCCTAAAAAAAAGTTAAGGGAGGGGCACCTGGGTGATGCAGTTGGGTAAGCCTCCAGCTCTTGGTTTTGGCTCAGGTCATGACCTCAGGTTATAAGATTAATCCTTGTGTTGGGCTTTGCACTTGGCATGGGGTCTGCTTGAGATTTCCTCTCCCTCTCCCTCTAACCCTCCTCCCCCTCACCCCAACCCCGCTCTCTTGCTCTCTGTCTCTCTAAAAATAAATAAATAAATCTTAAAAAAGTTAAGTGAAAGCCAAGTATCTGTAGATAGCATCATGTTTTAAATGGAGTATGGGAGTGTCTCAGCCAGGAATTCTAGTTGGAAGATACCCACCCAAACCAAAGGATTCTTGACTTCTGAGTCTACAGGCACACTTGTTTCTGTGTTTGGTCTGCTGCTTTCTACTAACTTCATACTAGCCTCACCTTCCCTCTCTCCAGCCCACTAATTCCCAGTTTTTACTCTCCAATAACTACAGCATGCACTTGGCTTTGTTTTGCTGCCGTTAGGTTTCAAGCTCTTTCTCCATGGCCTTTCCGTTCCAGAAGCTATACCTCAAGTGGGCTCTTCTTGTCTTTGTTCTATCAATCCTCTGCCAATAAATTAGCCAGCCATGGGTAATCTTGGTCCAGTCACATACGTCTTGGGGTTAGGGAATGAAATTACATGGTACAAACATGGATGTCAGCCTGGTTCCTGGCGGGGATTATAGGTCAAGTAGTTTGAAGAGACAGAGGCTGTGACTATGGGGCAGCTATCCCCAGATAAGTCGGCGACCAGGAGCACACATAACTATTTAAATGCAAAGCCCTTTGGTGATTATGGCAAAGTAGTTTATCCTTTTTTTCTTAGAGCAATATTCCATACATAGCACAATAAATATAATAAACTGTGTGTCATTCCTGGCAGAGGCGCGGTGTGATTAAAATTGTTGGAATGCACAGTCTGAGGTAGTGATGGAAAATTTAAATCTTCCTCCAGAGGGGAAAAGTGAGAAACAGAGTTTTTCCTCTTATTTTAACTTCAACTCTTTTAGAAAATTTACATTTCTTTTCTGTTTTACAAAAAGCAAGTATGAATTGTATTTTATAATTTAAGACCATTTCATAAATGTAACTCTTTTCTTTCTGTTATCTGTACTATGTGATATCTCAGCAAGATATTCTGGTTCTACTTCTAAAATATATCCTGAATTTAATCACTTCTACCATATCCATTGATCATGTTGTTGTTGTTATTGTTATTATTAATTAAGGTAAAATCCTCTAAAGTCTACTTCTGCAATTAGACTGATGCCCAAACTCCTTATCATGGCCAACAGGCTTGCATCACCTGGGCTCACCTGTACCCCAGATTCATCACCCGCAGCTCACTGCCATCCCCTATGTTCCAACCGCTGCAGCCATCCGCCTCCTCCTGCAATAGCTGCTAGTTCTCATCTCTATGTGTTTTCACTTGCTTTGTTTGTTCCCTTCGCCTGGCCCTCTCTTTTCTCAGATCGTGACATAGTTGGCTCCTTCTCGTCTTTTTGGGCCTATGTGTAAATGTCACCTTCACAGAGAGATCTTGTCTGACTCTCTGAGCCAGTGTAGCCCCCCACTGCCACAGCTCCTTATTTCATCACTCTTTTGAATTCTCTTCTTTCTTTCTCCGTGAAAAATGAGCTTATTTTGTTTTTAGGTTCCTGTCTTTCTTCTCTCTGTCTGTCCACTACAGGGAAGGTCCCCCAGTGCAGAAGTCCTCGATGTGTCTTCAGTGCCTAGGGCGTTGGGTAACATAGGATCACCCCTCTCTAAAAGCTTGCTGAAGGAATGAATAAAGGAAAGGACAAATGAATGAATACTGTCATGCTTCACATTCTGTTCGGTTTCTTAAAGTCATACGTATATTGGTATTAAGACATTGGGCGGGCACCATTTTGAAATAGGAAGTCTTACTGTCTCTGGGCTTCCTCGGTGTTATCACGACAAACCTAAATCCTGTCGGTAGGTCTACAGACATAGATATTAAATCTCCATTGGGAAATTGAATACAATCCTACCGCCTCCACAGGACACAATGCAGAGGCCAGCAAAATTGCCCGTGGAAGTCAGACATCTCAGTTTGAATCCAGATTAAGTAGTTGACTAAATTTGCGGCCTTCGACCAGACAGCAAATTTACACTGGCTTAGCTGATGTAAGTGACTGGTACAGTCCTCAATAACGCATGGTAGTAGGTGACCACACCGCATTGTAGATTTTATTTATTTATTTATTTATTCATTTGGGAGATGGAGAGAGGGCACCTGTGCACAAGCTGGGGTGGAGGGTAGGATGCAAGGGAGAGAGAGAAGCAGACCTCACTGAGCAGGGAGCCGGGCAAGAGGCTCCATCTGTCTCAGGACCCTGGGATGATGACCTGAGCGGAAGGCAGATGATTAAGTGACTAAGCCACCCAGGCACCCCTGTATATCACTATTAAATAAATTCATGCAGCATTTTGTGTGTCATCTGCCATTACCTTTAACAGATTGCTGTCAAATTTGAAAAACAGCACTTGTGAGGAAATTTGACCAGTTAGTTACATGATGTTTTAATATGGGTGGTCTTCTTAACAAGTTTTTTAATAATAATTTTTATCAAGAGCCAAAATGAATAGATTTAAATAAGAATTTAGTGATTTAACAGTGTCATGTCTTATAAAATTTGATAATTTTATAATACATAAGTAACATTTTCAAGTCAAAATGAAGTTGGAGATAGGTAAATTGGTTTTTGAAAACAAAAAATGAAATGAATGAAAGTCACGATGAAATACCACTTCAGACACTCTAGGATGGCTATTAAGAAACAAACAACCAACCTCCAGAAAATAACACTTGTAACACTTGTACGTTGCTGGTGGGAACGTAAAATGGTGCAGCCACCCTGGAAAACAGTTTGGCAGTTGCTCAAAAAGCTAAACATAGAATTACATGACCCTGTAATTCCACTCCTAGGTATGTAACCCAAAATTTGAAAACTGAGATTCAAATAGATACTTGTATGGCAATGTTCATAGTAACATTATTCACAATCACCAAAAGATGGAAATAACCTCAATATTGATCAGCTGATGAGTGGATAAAGAAAACGTGGTATATCCATATGATGGAATATTTTCATCCATAAAAAGGAATGAAGTTCTGATATATGAGACATGAATAAACCTTAAAAACATTATGCTAAGGGCGTGAAGCCAGTCACAGTGGACAACATACTGTGTGATTCCATCTACAAGAAAAATCCAGAATAAGCAAATCTATAGACACACAAAGTAAATTAATAGTTACTGAGGTGGATAGTAAAGGAGGTGAGTATTGACAGCCAATTGCTACAAGGATTCTTTTAAAGGGGACAGAATGTTATAAAATTAGTTTGGGAAGATGGTTGTATAACTTTGTGACGGTGCTGAAAAATACTGAACTGTACACTTTAAGTGGTTGAATTGTATGGTATGTGAATTTTATTTCAAGAAAGCTGTTTAAAATGTTTGGAGTAAAATTTACTGTTGGGATTTATAAATAAGAAGTTGGATTTAAAGACACCTAAATAGCTCACTATGTCACCAGTTGGCTTCAATCGAAATTCAACTAATTTATTAATCTGTAGGGGTACATTCCTAATAGTTGCATACTTATATTTTTCTGTGTTCATTCCCAAGTGAGTAGAGAGGAGAACCATAGGTTTTAACCTCTATAGATTCCCATTATTGCTCTTCTATTGTAATATTTATTTTAGTGAAAAACAGACAAATTTCAGGGAAAACATTTTTACCTTTCACCACCACTTCTTCCCCCAGTGCCATGTATGCCAAATTGCAAAATTCTAGTATCCTGAAATCTTTATGTGGGAAACCTAAATCTGGCATAAGGAAAGACTCATGATTAATTCTTTTTTTCTTCTTTGACCCAAAGTACTATTAACTATATTCCTCTATGCCCACCATTACCATAAAGATTTTGTTTCCTGTTTTGTTTCAACTACTTTTAGGCCAAGACCGAGTCTCCAAGGCTCTACCATCTAGTGGCCATATTGAAGAAATACTGGTTTTCAACACCGCTTTCAATGTACAGATGTTGGTAGATAGCCAAGAAATTTTCAGAACCATGAGCAAATTAATGACTAACCTTTATGTTTACTTTTGAATTCAAAGCACTGAACTATGTGTTTACATAGGATTTTATGACTCTATCATTCTTTTATAATCTTGGTGTCGACTGCCTGAAATATAAAACCTGGAAATTCAAGACATAAAAATTTATTACTCGTTTCTAGCCACTTATAATTGAGGCAAACTAGATTTTACAAGCACATATCTGTTTGCAGTATAAACAGAAGATAAATGAAGAATCTGTTAATTTCTGTCAGTACTATCATCTACATTCAGTCTTGAATTCTGATACATACTACATGTTAAATGTTGGTTACATTCATTCTTTTAAATTGAGATTTGATTGATTGAATATATTTTCCCACATGTACAGAGGGATGAATCTCTATCTCATGGGTTATTTATATGATGGGTGAAATTATGTTTATCACATCAAAAATCAGGAATAGAGGGGTGCCTGGGTGGCTCAGTTGCTAAGTGTCTGCCTTTGGCTCAGGTCATGATTCCAGGGTCTTGGGATCGAGCCCCGCATCAGGCTCCTTGCTCTACGGGAAGCCTGCTTCTCCCTCTCCCACTCTCCTTGCTTGTGTTCCCTCTCTCGCTGAGTCTGTCTCTCAGATAAATAAATAAAATCTTTAAAAAAATAAAGATGCCGCATTCTTTAGAATATATAAAGTCCAGTGTTGGTAATGTCTTTATCTACTGGCAACATTATAATAAAGAAAATTTAAAGCAGATTTATTGTAGGCATATTACATTACTCATAACAAGTTATGCTTACTTCAGAGTGGTCTACTTTCATAAAATTTGACAGTATAAAATTTGATTTGGATCAGCTGATTTGAAAGATACTTCTTTATTAAAAATGGAAATGCCTGAGTTTAGTTTAAAAGGTAATATGAAGTACAATTATTTAAAATGGAAATGAAGTGATTCATTTACATTGTGGACTCATTTTGGCTCACTTCTGAATAAATGTTAATTTACTTTTAAGAAGTCATATCAGACATGTGGGCAACATATTCAGTAATAACTTGGGTAGGGATTTTAATAAATCCTGCATTCTGATATTCAGCTGCAGCATTTATGTTCAAATGAACCAAAATCTTATTAGTATGGATGAATTTTGAGAGGATAAGCTTAGAAATTAATCCTGGATAGATCATCCATTTTGGAACTGATATTGGCAGACTGAATCTTCCCATCACTTTAGAAAATAGAATAATTAGCGTGTGTCTGTGTTTGTAAATTACAAAGTTGTACATGAGGGTTGTGCAGGGAAAGGAGGGAAGAGGCCAGTAAAGAAGACATGGTTAGTACATCCTCTTTCTGCCCAAATGCCATTGACTAAGTGCTGCCATGTTCTACTATTACTAATGTTTTCCACAATCCTGTAATTGTATACCACTAGCTTTTTAGGACTGAGACAGAACTTAAAGAAGTTGTCAAGTTGTCCTCAATATTTCTGGGTCCAGCAGCATTCCAGGAGGTAAGAGCCATCTTTTCTTGCTGCAAACCTCAATTTATGGCTACATGAACTAGGGCAGGAGTTGACATAGCAAACCCTTTGCCAATGCCCACACCAAGACAATAACCTTACTTTCCCCATCATCTCGGTTTGTGTATATATTTGCCTGATTTTGGGTTGTGATCACCCATTATTTTTCTAGTTTTGATGAATTTTCAGAAATTTGCAGGGAATCCTCATGGTAAATTATATTTTATTTTTTTCGGAAAGATCTACACAATTTACCCCCAAGAGGCCTGGATCTCTAGCCATTTGAATGCCAGGGCCAGACCAGCTAGCTAAACAATTAACTCTCATCCTAGAAACCTATATAAATAAGGATTGTGAAAAGAAAAAGAGTGAACAATACAGGAATGTTAGATCTTCTAATAATAATGTAGAAATGTTAGGTCCTGTAATAGAAAACTGTGACTTCAGATGAGGCTGTTTGAAAATGATTAAGGGGATGATTTTCTTTTAGGAGTCAATATAGGGTAAAAGAAGCAGATATTTTGAATTATCTCTTTGAAGATATCCATTATTAATGAGAAAGAAGTTGAGGGGCCCCTGGGTGTCTTAGTCGGTTATGCATCTGCCTTCAGCTTAGGTCATGATCTCCGGGTCCTGGAATTGAGCCCCGCAATGGGCTTCCTGCTCAGCCGGAAGCCTGCTTCTCTCTCTCCCTCTGCCCCTCCCCCTGCTATGCTTGCTTTCTCTCTCTCTGTCAAATAAATAAAATCTTTAAAGAAAAATGAGAAAAAAGTGGAAATTTAGGAAAGAACTCACAAGTGTCAACACAGAAATTATGAAAGAATCCACGAGAGGTAATTGTCTCTGAAGCCAGAGTAAAAAGCAGAAAGAGGTGTCAACAGTTCACAGAAACATACTGAAGCTGGAAGGTAAAGAACGGAGAATAACCAGTTTTGAGGGAGAAGATTCCTAGTGACCTTGAATTCTTGTCCAAAAGATGGGGCCACTAGAGTCATTACCACTTCGTGACAGAAGAGGGCAGCGGAGAGCTGCCGGTGTGGGCTGATTCGCTCAACATCAATTTGGGAGATGAGAGCGCAAGGGAAAAAGAAAACCTCTCCATGAGTGTTACAGAAGTGCCAGTTAGGCTGATTAAGTGGTGAAAGCCTACATAGGAAACCCTAGCATGATTCTCTAGCCTTGGTATGACTTCTCTTAAAGGACCTTTCAAATACCCACTTTAGCATAGCTGGGAACTGAATGGCTCATCTCCTAGGAGAGACACCAAACTGCAGTACTTTATCCAGAACTTATTATTCAGCTTTAGCCACATTAAAGGTGCAATACCAGAAGTGATGTAATAGTAATGAAGGAGCCTCTGCTTCTCTATCGGTTGCTTTGGGAATGTCACCAAGTTTCCATTTCTTCTCATCATCTGGTATTTTTCTCTGAGTGTCACACTTGACATTGATTTATGCATGACTTCCATCTGCCTAATCTCAACATGACTTCAGAATCAAGTCTAGACAATTTAAGTACTTTATCTTATTTTTCTTTAAAGATTTTATTTATTTATTTGACAGAGAGAGAGATCACAAGGAGGCAGAGAGGTAGGCATAGAGAGAGAGAAAGGAGGAAGCAGGCTCCCTGCTGAGCAGAGAGCCTGATGCGGGGCTTGATCCCAGGATCCTGGGATCATGACCTGAGCCGAAGGCAGAGGCTTTAACCCACTGAACCACCCAGGCGCCCCCAATTTAAGTACTTTAAAGAGAATCTCTCCATTAGTTTTGGCCAATGCTTTTGTCACACTTGTTCCTGGAAATGTGATGGTCAGCACCACTGCTGGGAGCAAGGTCAAGTTGAAGACAGTGAGCTGAGGTAGGGAGGAGTAGGTTAATACTACTGTACGAGAAAGGCAGGATTTCATCTCTTTATATTTTTCTATTAAGTGTACCACTTTTAGTGAGATAGAGTAACTATTTTATTTTGTTTTGACACAAATGGGCAGGCCTGGCTCAACTTTGACTGAAGGCTGGAGGTTCTATGGGGGTGATTGCTGGTTGATGGATTTATTAGGTGTTTATTGTCGTCTTCTAGTAGTGGTACATTTCAGCCAGCTTGTACTGACTCCTAAGAGTTAATTGTTAGCATCTCAGTTACATCACATGGGTAGCTTAAGATTGGCCACGAAGGAAGTATTTACGTCACTGAAATTGGAAAACCCTATAAATGAGTCTCCACCCTTCCTGCTCTGAATGCTGGTTGTTAAACATTTACCACCACAGCTCAGACTAGAAGCCAGACACAATGCTAGGCCCTAATTCTGGTATGGAGAGATGATAGGATTACCTCACCCTTTTCCTGTCTTACTATTTTTTTAATTATTAGAATCTCCGGAGGTGTTCAGTATTATAAACTACTAAAGTGAAAGGTTACCATTTCCCCACCCACCCTCTGACTTTATAGTCATGAGTGGTTTTTCTTCTGAATATCTAATTCTGGTAGAAGTCTAAATGGTTTGGATCAGGTTATAGAGCTGGCTGTGAGGCATACATCAAATAAAACTTAAACTGGCAGGTGAGAAATGCAGTGTTGACTTTGCCGTCAGTTAGCTTGGGTGAGGCAAATATCCTCCCAAACCTGAGTTTCTTGGTGTGTAAAATCAAGGGGCTTGATCTGAGCGTTCTGACATTCTGGATCAAAAATCTAATTTTCTTTTGGAAGGTCAAATGTCTACATACCAGGGTTACTAGGCATCATCTCTAAATAATTTACCCCACACCTCTATTTGTACTAAACCACTTTTTGTTCCTCAAAACATTCTGTGTTAAGTTTCTGAGCCCTTGCATTTAATGCTTCCTTTATGGGTTTTCCTGCCTTCCCCCCTGTCCACCTGACAACATCCTGCTCCTCTTTGAAGGGTCAGCTTGTGTGTGACCACCACCGTAAAGCTCCTAGGACTCTCTCAGAACCCTTCCATGTCCTCTCCCACTGCCACATCTGGAGGCTACATAGTAAGGAATCCGGCTGTACGTATGAGCACTCCAGAGTCTCTTTTTACTGGTTCCATCTTCTGTTTATCTTCTTGAATCATTAGTTCCATAGCTTGGCTGAGCTTTGGCATCTGCTACTGCTTGATTCTCACTTCTTTATCCAGCACTCCCCTTTGGACTTGGTGTGTTAGAGGATTCTTCGAACATTACTTTTATTCTTCTTTTGTTCTTGATGCCTAAGGGCCATTTCTTTTAACCCACTCTCAAACATTGTTTCTTCTTCTTCTTTTTTTAAGATTTTTATTTATTTGACAGAGAGAGAGACAGCGAGAGAGGGAACACTAACAGGGGGAGTGGGAGAGGGAGAAGCAGGCTTCCTGCAGAGCAGGGATCCTGATGCGGGGCTTGATCCCAGGACTCTGGGATCATGACCTGAGCTGAAGGTAGAGGCTTAACCAACTGAGCTACCCAGCTGCTCCTCATACCTTGTTTCAATTCCTGAAATACTAGGCCTGCTCAAAACCTAATTCCCCACCTGCGCAAGAGGTGTGTTCTGATGAAAGCTTAGAAATACTTTAAGAATGAAACTGTTCTTTCACTTATACATTCTCTGTGTCCATAATCATATTTGGGTCATAAAAGTGCTTGAGGAATGTTTGTTGAGTGAATGAATAAATGAATGAATAGAATGAGAACTAACCCAACAGAAGATCTGACTTAGGGGCCACTAGTGAAAGGCAGGCTTTTTCTCACTTCTTGTATGCTGGTCATTGGGTTTGGATTTTGCTCTCTATATTGGTGATTCTCAACCTTTTTTAGGGTTTCCCATAGGATATGAGAAATCTGCGTATTTTACCAGAAAAGTAATATATAGCATAAAAAAAGTTTGCACAGAATTTCAGCACTCTCAAAAATCCCCTTGAAGCCCATCCCCAAATGCTCTACTATACACGATGGGGAGGTACTGCAAGTTTTAATTCTGAGAATGACATGGTAAAAATAGTGCTTTAAGAAGGCATCTAGGATAGACTGGAACACTGGGAGATCTGAAGACCTAGAGGATCTGGATATAAGGTGATGAAAGGCTGAGAGAGTATGATACACTGTGGGCAGGTATAAGAGATATTGGAAAGGAAGGTAGAGGGTTTGATTACCAGTTGTATGAAGGAGCCAACTAAATAATTATTCTGTGCTCTTAAAATAGGATCCTTGAAGAAGTTAAAGACTGACCTCTTGAAGACAAGACATGATAATTATCCCTTGATTTTAGAGAGTGATTCCTGCACATGTGAAATAAATTAGTATTTCCAAATCTATTGACTCATTTCTTGGGAACAGAAAATTTCTATGCCCAATTATCCACTGACCTCGTCATTACTGCTTTAGGAATTTAGTGGGAGAGAGCAGAAATAGGAAGAGGGGTATTTTATAACCTACCAGAATTTTAGAACTGGCACATTTCCCTCCCTCTATTGAACCCTTCCAGTCTCTTTAATACAAAGCACATCACACTTTTCTGTAAATTGTGTTTTTTTCCAGCTTTTTTTTTTTCAAGTGAAATACAACTTTTTCTTCTGCTTGGGTCTCAATTCAAACAAAATACCTTCCTATAAAACCTGTGCTTAATTCTGTTGGACTTTTATCTAGTTCAGGTTGGTAAACTCATACCTCAGTAATTCCCAGTTCTAATTTATGATATTGCTAGTGTTCAAGGAGCACGAGTAACTCTGCCCAGAAATGCATTAAAAGCACATAAGATGGCGCCTGGGTGGCTCAGTGGGTTAAGCCGCTGCCTTCGGCTCAGGTCATGATCTCAGGGTCCTGGGATCGAGTCCCACATCGGGCTCTCTGCTCGGTGGGGAGTCTGCTTCCCTCTCTCTCTCTGCCTGCCTCTCTGCCTACTTGTGATCTCTCTCTGTCAAATAAATAAATAAAATCTTTAAAAAAAAAAAGCACATAAGATTTAGAAGATATCAGGCTTGGTGTACCTTAAGAATAGGTATTAAGTGTGGTCTGTGGGGATAAAGCTGAATAAATTTAAGTATGTGAGAGAAGGTTAATACAAGCTCACGCCATTTGGAAATTCCCTTGATTATACCTCTATCAGAAGACGGCAAAAGTGGTCCATTTTTCTCTTACTAGATTTTCTGAAAATTTTAATAATTTTTCCACCTAATTTCTTTGTTTTCTCCTGTTCTCTTTTCATTGAGCAAACACTCCTTTCCAGATTTATTTCTTCGCTTATGGTTTTAATTCTAGTCTTTCATTTCCCTTCATAAAAAGTGGCCCACCTATGATATACTCTCTTCCTCACACTGCCAATTTCTTTAATGGCTCCTTCTCACCAGTGTGCAAACAAGCTCAAGTGAGTTTGCTGTCACTGTATGCACTTACTCTTTCTCCTTCATTTCTTTGGTCAGAGCCAGTGCAGCCTCCTCTTTTTGCCTCACCTTCCAGTCTATCTTTGCATTAAATAGGATGCATGACAGATTACGTTGTGGTAAAAAAAAAAAAAAAAAAATCCTGGACTCTCAGTGGCTTAGTAAAGGAAAGATGCATATCCCTTTACATCACAATCTGATGCAGGCTGGGCAGGCTACTTTTCTCTTCATGGCAACTCAGAGACCCAAGCAACATCTAGTTCAACTGTACCATGTTACACTTGAATCTTTGTTTTCAGCCACAGAGCCAAGGGAGAGAGTATACATATAGAAGATACTCTTTTTTTTTTTTTTAAAGATTTTATTTATTTATTTGACAGACAGAGAGCACAAGTAGGCAGAGAGGCAGGCAGAGAGAGACAGGGGAAGCAGGCACCATGCTGAGCAGAGAGCCCGATGCAGGGCTTGATCCCAGGACCCTGGGATCATGACCTGAGCCAAAGGCAGAGGCTTTAACCCACTGAGCCACCCAGGCGCCCCTAGAAGATACTCTTGATTTTTTTTTTTAAAGATTTTATTTATTTATTTGACAGACAGAGATCACAAGCAGGCAGAGAGGCAGGCAGAGAGAGAGGAGGAAGCAGGCTCCTTGCTGAGCAGAGAGCCCGATGCGGGGCTTGATCCCAGGACCCTGAGATCATGACCCGAGCCGAAGGCAGCGGCTTAACCCACTGAGCCACCCAGGTGCCCCGATACTCTTGATTTTAACTGTGCAGACCAGAAGAGCCATCTATTTCCCTTTATGTTCCACTTTGCTACTTGTCGTATTCCCCAACTTGATGCATGAGGGGTAGGAAATGTCTAGTAATGGGCTTTGGTCCCATCCCCATCTCCTCAGTATCATGTTTCTGTTCTCACCTTTCTGAAGAAGTATAAAAGCAGATTATGACGTTGACACATTGCATGTTCTGTAGGCTGTATTGGCCAGGGCTTTGGAAGGCAAGGTTAAAAACTCTACATAAAACTTGAAAATTTAAAGTATCCTAGACTGGACTAGATTTTTTAAATATTCAGAGTGATCTGAAAGCTATAGGGTCTGCCTGAGATGCTGTTAAGGGTCGGGAAAAGGAGATTTGACCAAGTAGATTTGAAAGCAGTGATTGGGAAAATATAAAATGTGTAATGTTTATACCTTATTGGGTTCAAGACTGTCCAATATTAAACCTGTATTTAGGTGAGAAAATAATATCATTAGATATAAAGAAAACTACGTGACAATTTGTTGTTAAATGTAAGCTACATGAAGAAACCAAACACTAATAATGCTATTCTTTTGTCTTTGAATAAACTTAATGCCTTTACCTCAGTTTAGATAGCAGAAAAGGGAACTTAATCACACTTTAAATTAAATTCAAAGATGGATCTTCTAAAAATAATTGAAATTTGGTGAATGCCTTTCTTCCAAGAGTTCTGTGAAAATCTCATAATTAGATTAATGTGTTTAATTCACCCAGAGTATTGCAGTAAGGGTGAATCAGCCCTAATAAAGTACATCACATTGAAACAAAGTAAATGTCCTCCAGTGACCTCTTGAGTGGAGTTTCCAAATTCTCATACACGTTTTTTACTTCTGGGGACTTTAGTGCAAATTATGATTCAAAGAAAGAATTTAATTAATAACGTATATCCCTGGATAATTAAAAAGAACTCTTCCTTTATGGAAAAAGTACTTTAGGTGTGAAGAAAATGTCTCAGAAATGTTCAGAAGGTTGAAAGCTGGTTGTTATGTTATCTCAGCTTTCCTATTTCTTAAGCCATCCCACTGTAATTTGGAATCTGCTTTGTTTTTAAAGACCTATGGGGAAAAAAATTTCAGCATTGCACAGTGTAAACCATCCTTCCAGTCACAACTGAACCTGTGTTATTCATTATACTGAACATTCTTTATTATATATTTCTTAAAGCCAAGCTTATTGCATTCTTAAAATTTTTCTTACTTATTACTTATTTGTATGAATTGTTTATACATCAATAATTTTAAGTCCATTTTCCCTGACAGGAGACACAGCTTTTATTTGTTATGAAATAGCAAATTGTTGGGATCCAAAATAATGTTGGGATTGAAAAGATATTTATCATATGATTTATTTTTAATTTTTTTAGATTTTATTTATTTGACACAGAGAGTGAGAGAGAGAGCACACAAGCAGGCAAGAATGAGAGAGAGAAACAGGCTCCCTGATAAGCAGGGAGCCTGACTTAGGGCTCGATATGGGGCTCGGTATGGGGCTTGATC
Source organism: Enhydra lutris kenyoni (assembly GCF_002288905.1). Lineage (NCBI taxonomy): Eukaryota > Metazoa > Chordata > Mammalia > Carnivora > Mustelidae > Enhydra > Enhydra lutris. Next base: position 11,174,543 of record NW_019154112.1, read on the forward strand.
CCAGGACTCTGGGATCATGACCTGAGCCGAAGGCAGACACAACCAACTGAGCCACCCAGGAACCCCTATCATATGATTTTAAAATTGGAGGACTCTACTGGGACATCTATGGTACCACTTAATTTTACAGAGTCTAGAGAACTCTGCAAATTTACTTGATTAGTGGCAGAGCTGGACTGAACTGATTTTCAAACCAGTGTTTTGTGCTTTATATAACAATTTCTTCATTGTGTATAACTCTTTACATAGAGTGGATGGAAAGGTTGATTTAGGATCTCAGCAAACAAGATTAATAACAATAAGTAAAAAGTACTATGGACAAATTGCTTAGAGGGGATAGACAATAAAATCCAAGTTAGAGCACTCAAATATACAAAACAATAATAAGCATAAAGGAACTAACTGATAATAATACAATAATAGTAGTCCACATCAATGGACAGATCGTCAACATAGAAAACAAACAAGGAAGCAATGGCTTTGAATGACACACCAGGCCAGATGGACTTAACAGATATATTTGGAGCATTCCATCCTAAAAAAGCAGAATACACATTATTTTCAAGTACACATGAAACGTTCTCCAGAATAGATCACATAGTGGTCACAAAACAGGCCTCAACAAATACAAAAATACTGGAGTCATACCATGCACCTTTTCTGACTGCTATGAAACTAGAAGTCAACCACAAGAAAAAAATTAAAAAGACCACAAGTACATGGAGGCTAAACAACAAGCTACTGAACAATGACTGGCTCAACCAGTAAATCAAAGAAGAAACTAAGAAATACATGGAAATAAATGAAAATGAAAATACAATGGTCCAGAAACTTTGGGATGCAGCAAAAAGTGTTCCAAGGGGAAGTAGCGGTACAGGTCTACTTTAAGAAGCAAGAAAAATCTCAAATAAACGACCTAAACTTTTATCTAAAGGAGCTACAAAAAAAAAAAAAAAAAACAAAAAAAAAACAAACGAAGCCTGAATACAGCAGAAGGAAGGAAATAATGAAGATTAGAGCAGAAATAAATGATACAGAAACTAAAAAAATAATAGTATAGATCAGTGAAACCAGAAGCTGGTTCTTTGAAAAAATTAATAAAATTGATAAACCTTTAGCCAGACTTACCAAAGAGAAAAAAGACCCCCAAAAATAAAATAATAAATGAGAGAGGAGAAATAAACAGCACCTCAGAAATATAGTTATAAGAGAATATTATGAAATAATACATGCAAACAAATCAGACAACCTGGAGGAAATGCATACATTCCTAGAAACATATAAACTATCAAAGCTGAAATAGGAAGAGATAGAAAACTTGAACACACTGATAATCAGCAAAGAAATTGATTCAGTAATCAAAAAACTCCTAACAAAAAGAAGTCCAGGGCCGGATGGCTTCACAGGCAAATTCTATCAAATGCTTAGAGAACAGTTAATATCTATTCTTTTCAAACTATTCCAAAAATAGAAAAGGAAAAATACTTCCAAATTCATTCTATGAGGCCAACATTACCCAATACCAAAACTAGATAAGACTCCACTAAAAAAAAGAGAACTACAGGTCAATATCCCCGATGAACATGGATGCGCAAATTTTCAATAAAATACTAGCAAGCCAAATCCAACAATGCATTAAAAGAGTCATTCACCATGATCAAGTGGGATTTATTGCTGGGTTGCCAGGGTGGTTCAATACTTGCAAATCAATCAACGTGATACCTCACATTATTAAAAGAAAACATAAGAACCATATGATCATTTCAACTGATGCAGAAAAAGCATTTGACAAAGTACAACCTCCATTTGTGGTAAAAACCCTCAACAAAGTAGGTTTAGAAGGAACATCCCATAACATAATAAAGACCATATATGAAAAACCCACAGCTAATATCATCCTTAATGGGGAAAAACTGAGAGCTTTTCCTCTATGGTCAGGAACAAGACAGGGATATCTACTCTCACCACTGTAAGTTTCAGCCTTAGCAATCAGAGAACGCAAAGAAATAAAAGGCAACCAAATCAGCAAGGAAGAACTCAAATTATCACCATTTGCAGATGCCATGAAACTCTATGTAGAAAAGTCCACCAAAAACCAGCTAGAAATTCAGCAAAGTTGTAGAGTACAAAATCAATGTACAGAAATCTGTTGCTTTTCTATACACCAAAAATGAAGCAACAGAAGGAAACATTAAGGAATCAGTCTCATTTACAACTGCACCAAAAATAATATCTAGGAATAAACCTACCCAAGAAGTGAAAGACCTGAACTCTGAAAACTGTAAAAAAAAAAAAAAAAAAATGAAGATGACACAAAGAAATGGAAGGACAGTTCATGCTCATGGATTGGAAGAACCAATATTGTTAACATGTCTCTGCTACCCAAAGCAATCTATCATAATCCATATCAAAATTCCAACAGCATTTTTCACAGAGCTACAACAAACAATCCTAAAATTTGTATGAAACCACACACACACACACACACACACAAAACCCCAAATAGCCATAGCAACCTTGAAAAAGAAAAACAAAGTTGGAAGTATCACAACTCCAGACTTCAAGTTATATTAGAAAGCTGTAGTGATCAAAACAGTATAATATTATATGGAACCAGAAAAGACCCCAAATAAACAGAGAAATGTTGAAAAAGAAAACCAAAGTTGGTGGCATTACAATTCCAGACTTCAAGCTCTATTCAAAGCTGTCATCATCAAGACAGTACGGTACTGGCACAAACACAGATCAATGGAACAGAATAAAGAGCCTAGAAATAGACCCTCAACTCTATGGCCAACTAATCTTTGACAAAGCAGGAAAGAAAGTCCAGTGGAAAAAAGACAGTCTCCAAGATATGGTGTTGGGAAAATTGGACAGCCACATACAGAAGAATGAAACTGGACCACTTCTTTACACCACACATGAAATAGACTCCAAATGGATGAAAGACCTCAATGTGAGAAAGGAATCCATCAAAATCCTTGAGGAGAACATAGGCAGCAACATCTTTGACCTCAGCCACAGCAACTTCTTCCTAGAAACATCGCCAAAGGTAAGGGAAGCAAGGGTAAAAATGAACTATTGGGACTTCATCAAGATCAAAAGCTTTTGCATAGCAAAGGAAACAGTCAACAAGACCAAAAGACAACTAACAGAATGGGAGAAGATATTTGCAAACGACATATGAGATAAAGGGCTAGTGTCCAAAATCTATAAAGAACTCATCAAAAACAACAGCCAAAGAACAAATAATCCAATCAAGAAATGGGTAGAAGACATGAACAGACATTTCTGCAAAGAAGACATCCAAATGCCAATGGACACATGACTCAACATCACTCAGTATAACGGAAATATAAATCAAAACCACAGTGAGATACCACCTCACACCAGTCAGAATGGTTAAAACTAACAAGTCAGGAAATGACAGGTGTTGGCGGGATATAAAGAAAGGGGTACCCTCTTAAACTGTTGGTGGGAATGCAAGCTAGTGTGGCCACTCTGGAAAACAGCATGGAGGTTCCTCAAAAAGTTGAGAACAGAACTACTCTACAACCCAGCAATCGCACTACTGGGTATTTACCCTAAAGATACAAATGTAGTGATCCAAAGGGGCACGTGCACCTGAATGTTTATAGCTGCAATGCCACAATAGCCAAACTATGGAAAGAATCTAGATGTCCATCAACAGATGAATGGATAAAGAAGATGTGGTATATATATGTATATATATATATATATATATATATATATATATATACAATGGAATACTATGCAGCCATCAAAAATTGAAATCTTGCCATTTGCAATGACATGGATGGAACTAGAGGGTATTATGTTAAGTGAAATAAGTCAAACAGAAAAAGACAATTATTATATGATCTCACTGATATGAGGAATTTGAGAAATAAGACAGAGGATCATAAGGGAAGGGAGAGAAAAATGAAACAGGATGAAACCAGAGAGGGAGACATAAGAGCATAAGAGACTCTTAATCTCAGAAATCACACTGAGGGTTGCTGGAGTGGAGGAGGGTGGGAGGATGGGGTGCCGTGGTGATGGACATTGGGGAGGATATGTGCTATGGTGAACACTGTGAATTGTGTAAGACTGAGGAATCACAGACCTGTATCCCTGAAAGAAACAATATGTTATATGTTAATTTAAAAAATGTAAAATTGGGAGGGGAATCTACAAAAGACTAAAGCAAACACACAAGTGGCAAAGTACCATCAATGCTGTTGGACTTAAGCCTGTCTGAAGGTAATCTGCTTCAGGTGATAAAACTTACCCTTTTTTCTTATTCAGAGCCATGGGCCGTTAGAACAAAATTTTACATTACCTTTCTCATTTTAAAGATAAAATAAAAATTAGTGAGAGACATTGAAAAAAACAGTGTAATACTTCCACAAAAAGAGGCACATAGATCAATGGAACAAAAGAGAAAACCCAGATATGGACCTACAATTATATGGTCAATTAATTTTTGACAAAGCAGGAAGGAATATCCAATGGGAAAAAGATAGTCTTTTTAACAAATGGTGTTGGGAAAACTGGAGCAATATGCAGAAGAATGAAAGTGGACCACCATACACAAAAATAAATTAAAAATGGATTAAAAACCTAAATGAGGACCTGAACCCATAAAAATCCTAGAGGAGAACACAGGCAGCAACTTTTTTAATGTTGGCTGTAGCAACTTCTTTCTAGATATGCCTCAGGGAAACAGAAGCAAAAATAAAGTATTGGGATTTCATCAAGATAAAAAGCTTTGGAACAGTGAAGGAAATAATCAACAAAACTAAAAGGCAGCCTATGGAATAGGAGAAGATGTTTGCAAATGACATATTTGATAAAGGGTTAGTATCCAAAATTCATAAAGAATTTATAAAACTCAACATCCAAAAAATGAATAATCTGATTAAAAATGGGCAATAGATATGAATAGGCATTTTCCAAAGAAGACACAGAAATGGCCAAGAGATACCTGAAAAGACGCTCAACATTCTCATCATCAGGGAAATACACATCAAAACTATAGTGAGATATCACTTCACACCTGTCAGAATGGCTAAAACCAACAACACAAGAAACAATAAGTGTTCTCAAGGATGTGAAGAAAGGGGAACCCTCTTGCACTGTTAGTGGGAATGCAAACTATGCAGCCACTCTGGAAAACAGTATGGCGTTTCCTCAAAAAGTTAAAAATAGAACTATCCTACAATCCAGCAATGGCACTACTAGGTATTTATGCAAATAATATAAAAATACTAATTCAAAGGGATACACGTACCCCAATGTTTATAGCAGCATTATCTACGTGCCAAACTATGGAAACAGCCCAAGCACCCACAGACTGATGAATGGATAAAGAAGAGGAAGAATATATATGTACGATGGAATATTACTCAGCTGTAAAAAAGAATGAAATCTTGCCATTTGCAATGATGTGGAGAGAGCTAGAGTGTTTTATGCTAAACAAAATAAATCAGTCAAAGAAAGACAAATACCATATGATTTCACTCGTATGTGGAATCTAAGAAACAAACAAAATGAGCAAAGGGAAAAAAACAAAGAGAAAGGCAAACCAAGAAAGAAACCCTTAACTATAGAGAACCATACTGAGGGTGACCAGAGGGGAAGTGGATGGGGGAGATGGATGAAATAGGTGATGGGGATTAAGGAGGGCACTTGCGAAGAGTGCTGGGTGTTGTATATAAGTGTTGAATCACCAAGTTATACACTGGAAAATAATATTACACTGTATGTTAATGAACTGGAATTAAAACTAAAACTTAAAAAATCCAAATTATTGTTCACAATTGTATCCTAATTTATTTGATTGTTTAATTAATATCTGTCTGACCCACTAAATCATAAGCTCTAAGACAGCAGTAATTATATTTTAAGTTATATTCTGGTAATAGGCATACGGTTGTCTTTTTTTTAAAAGAGGTTTAATTTGGCAGCTTATAATTTCTCTTTCAAACATTTTATCCAGTACTATATTAGCAGTTCCACAGATGACTTCCAAGCTCTGAATTTTGTTAAGTTTTTGAACACTCCTTTTTCAGAAAGTCATCCTTTTAAGTAATAGCAGAATTTTATATATATTTCTAAATGTCATCAGAAGAGCCACATTTTAGTACTCTCTTGAGTTTTTTATATTGTCTGAAGGATCTTTTCACTGCAGTACTTGTTAATTATATCACTTTAAAGTTAACAAGTGGATCAATGAGACCTCTTACAAATTGAGAGTGAGTATTGATTAAACTGTCCATTGATGTCTTTCACTGATGGCTCATTCAACCTACAGCTTGTCCAATTCTGAAGTTTAAGAGATATCTGAAGGTATCATTCAGAGGAATTATAGGCCTTTTCCCTTTGATTTGGCTTTATTCATTTTAAATTATAAAATAATACATTAATGTATTATCACATAAAAGTTCAATAAAATAGCAGTTATAGAACAAAAACTAAAATTCTTACTTAATAATTATGTCAATCTGCTCAGGCTACCATGACAAGATATCACGGGCTGGGTGTTTTCCACAGGATACATTTATTTTCTTGCCGTTCTGGAAGCTGGAAGTCTGAGATCATGGCGCCTGCATGGCCAGTTCCAGTTCCTGAGGACAACTTTCTTCCTGGCTTGCAGATGGCAGCCTTCTCAGTGTGTGCTTACATGGTAGACAGAGCAAGCTTCCTAGTGTCTCTTCATCTGAAAGCACTAATCCCATCATGAGGGCACCACCATCATGAACTCACTTAAACCTAATTACCTCCAAATGCCCCATCTCCAAATACTAGCACACTGCGATTCAGGGCTTCAGTGATCGCTAATTCAGATAAAGCATGTTATGTGCCAAGATCTCTCCTAAGCAACGCTTGCACAACATTTACACTTTACACATAAGGAAACTGAAGGATCTGAAAACATACACAGCTAACAAGTGGCAAAGCCAGGCCTCGAATCAAGGGGCTTGAGCACAAAGTCCATGCCTGTAAATACTACTCTATAAAAGCTTCTCCAAGCTCTCACTCTTTCCTTTGAACCCTCCGCAGAGATAACACTGCCAGCAAGCAGTGTGAATTCTTCTAAACCGATTTACATGCCATTTGGGCTCTGTTTTTTTTGCTCCTTGAATTCATCAGGAGAGTGTTATAGAATATGGTATAAAGAACCGGATATGCTAAACCTTTTGGACTTTTCTTCCCCCTGCACCTAACCCCACCCCACTTGCCTTATTAATGCCTACCGGTCCTTCAGATTTCATTGAAGTGGTACCTAATTATGGAAGCCTTCCTGATTTCTCACCCCTTTTATTCTAACAAGGAAGAAAATGGACCAGAGAGGTAAACTGATTTGTGAGGGGCTGCCTAGCTATTTGGTATCATACTTGGTCTAGAACTCCTACTTCTCGATTTAGCTGATCACTCTCTTTCAGCACACCACTTTAATCTTCTGGAACTCAAACTCACCATTTACAACCCAAAGGAGAAATTCTTAAGAGTACTACAGTCTCGTGATTTGGCTAATTTTGGATAGGTACATTTTAGATCTTAAATCTACGAATTGATTCTTCTAAAAAGCAGCACCAAAAAAAAAAAATTACATAAATAAAAAATAAAATAAAATAAAATAAAATAAGAAGCAGCACCAAAATGAAAGAGAGCGTTTTAACTTTCAGTGCAAGGTACAAACCCAATTTTTGAAATGACTTCCGTGAAAGACAAGGTTATTTAAAATAATCTTTTGATTGAAAGTAACATGAAGGCGTGGAGGTATTATTAGTATATTACTAGAAAAGCAGAGAGGATCAAAGTCTTATACTAATCTAATCATGTAAGGGAATATGCATTATTGGTAACCATGGTTACCAATAAACCATCACTAACTCAGCAGCTTAAAACAGCATAAATATATGATTTCTCAGTTAAGTTAGTCAGAAGTCTGGTCGGCTCAGCTGGTTTCTCTGCTGTGGGTGCCGCAAGGTTGAAATCAAGGTGTTAGCTAACCTAGGATTTTACCTGAAGTCTCTGAGGCAGAATCTGCTTCCAGGCTCATCTAGGTTGTTGGCAAAATTCAGTTCCATGTGGTTACAGCGCTGAGGTCTTTACATCCTTACTGCTTATTAACCACGGTTGTTCTCTGTTTCTAGAGGCCGGCTGCATTCCCTGGCCTCTGGCCTCCTTTCTCCAACTTTAAAGCCAACAACAGTGGGTTCAGTCCTCTCATACTTGTCTCTCTTCTTGTCTCATCTTTCTTGCTTCTTTCCTGCTATATTGCTCTGATTAACTCATCTTCTTTCCCCTTCTACTTTTAAGCGCTCAAGTGATTACATTAGGCCCACTTGAATACTCTAGGACAATATCATTATTTTAATGTCCATAACCATTATCACATTGACGCAGAAATTATGCCTTCCCTTTTGCTATTAAGTAACACTGTTCTGGAAATTAGAGCAAGAAAATCTTTGGGAGTTCATTACTCTGCTTACCACAGTCCACCTTTTGGCCCTCAAAGATTGATGTTCATTTCACATAACAAAATACGTTCAGCCCATTCCAAGCTGCCCAAAGATCTCATCCCATTACAGTATTAATTCAAGTGCAGAATTTCATCAACTCTAAAATTCCATATCTAATCACCCAATCCATCTAAATCAGGTATGAGTGAAACCCTGGGTAAAATTCTTCTCGGAGCACAATTCCTTTCCATCTTTGGTCTTATGAAACTAAAGAAACAAGTTATTTTATCCTAAATATGGGATTATGTAATAGACATTGGATTATAGTTACAGACATGCTGGTTCAAAAAAAGGGGAAATGGAAAGATAAAAGGATATATAAAAGATAAAAGGGATGACTGGTCCCAAATACTTTTGAAATACAGCCATACAAACTCCATTAGATATTGAGGTCCAGGGAAAATAATCCTGTGTTTCTCAGCTCTTGGGTGCTTCCTCTGAGTCATGCTTCCCTTTTCACGAAAGGTAGCACATGTTTGCAACTGAGTAGTTTTAACACCCTGTTTTCTGCAAGTGGGATTGTAGGGTCCTAACAATCTCTTTTCATTTTGTACTCTCTCTGCCTCAGTAGCATTATTTCTGCTGTCATAATACTCTCAAGAACTTCATGAGTTTCCCATGTATGTCATGGGGATTCACTATACAGGTCTTTTTAAAAAAAAATTTAATTGTTATTATTTGTTTATTTATTTCAGAGAGAGGGAAAGAGAGAGAGAGAGAGAGAGAGAGCGCGCACCGGCAGGGGGAGGGGCAGTGGGAGAGGGAGAAGCAGACTCCTGACTCAGGGCTTGACCCCAGGACCCTAGGATCATGACCTGAGTCAAAGGCAGTGCTTAGCTGATAGAGCCACCCAGGCACCCCTACATAGGTCTTTCTTGGATAATCTCATCTTGGATAATCAGGGCTTCTGATGATATGGCTGAAAGGATCTATCACACATTTAGTCTCTTCAAATAGCACTTGGCAACTGAATGTTCTGACCTTTTATACTTCGTAAGGTATTAGAAGAAGGTTTTATAGACACATCTGGCATTTTCTCTGTGTCTTCCTGCCAAACAGATCTCTTCAAAACCAGAAATGGTGGGTCAAAACCTTCTCAGGTGTTGAATCTCTCTGACCTCTCCTTTTGCGTCATTTCTCCTCTGCTTCTTTTGTCTCCTGCTGCATCTCTCTGACTGACTCCAGCTGGAGAAATTTCTCTACTTTTAGTTACTCCACTGACTGGACTGGGTGTACCTTCAAAATCCAGGATAATCTCTCCATTCTAAGATTCATAACCTGAATCACATTTTCAGTCTCTTTTGCCATATAACATAACACATTCATAGGTTCTGGGGATTAGCGGGTGAAAATCCTTGGGGAACCATTATTCTGTCTATCACAGAACATAATCCCACAAATCTATCAATGCATGGGTAAGAATAAAAGAGGGGGTGCAAACTGAAGAGAAAATAGTTCCTGGGAGCTAAAGGAAATTGGAAAGCATTTCATGGTTTATGGCCTTTGGGTTTCGGAGTAGCTACATAGGCTGGTGACTGGGAGTACTGAGCAAATGCTCAGCAGCCTTACAGACCCAGAAGGGCTTCTCTGGCTTGAACCAGGGAGGCAAACTTAGGTAAGGAAGCTCGAGGAGGAAAAGAGTTGCCTTCATCTTTAATCACCATGAATGAGTTTGACAGAGTGAGAGTAGAGAGATATGGTGGCTTCATAGACCAACACTGAACTATAGTTTATGTTAATTTAAGTAAGTGTTTTAATTTAGTTCTGCAGTGGTAGGAGTCCTGGCATGCTTGCTTCGTATTGCAAGTATTATGAGTGTCTGAGTAAGGATCAAAGATCAAATAATAACATCAAATCCCCAAAACTATTTGCTTGGAGAACTCCTGTTAGGGTGTCTGGTAGACCTTTCCCTGGTTAAACCACCATAAAATATTTTGTGGGAAGAGTATATTTATGTTTTCCTTTGGCGTTATTAATCTGGATCACATGAATCACACGCCCTCTAACCTGGCAGCTCACTAGGCACAGCAGATAGCAACAAGTGAATCACGTTAAGATAGGCTATGGCACTTAAATAAGAGACTTCTGAATCCTGAGAGAGTGTGCAGGAATCTATTTAAGGACTCTGCCATTTCCATCTGCTGTAATTTAAATTACATCACCAATGTGATGTTTAAACTGTCTTGTACTAGAAAATTAATCAAAGAAACTCATTCATTTCAGTTTGCTTTTCTGCGGTGTTGGCTCACAAGTATAGAAATATGATGAGAAACCATATTTAGCTTAGCACTTAAATCAAGGTTACCAGGCTCTCTTAAATCCATGTACTGATTTCTGTGTGTTAACACTCCTTTCCCTGCCCTAATGGCTTGCTTTCTAAATGGGATTCTTTCCAAAATCCTTCTATAGGGGGAAATGAAAGCAATTTAGAATTTGAAACAAGCCAGTATCAAGTAGTTCACACAACATGTTTCAATGGGAAGATAAATCTTAAACTAAAATTTTACTCCTTATCAAGAATTTGAACTTAACGCTGCAGTAATAACTAAAAGCTTTCTCTTTTTTTCTTTTCTTTTCTTCTTTGTTTTTGGTGGTGAAATAAAGACTGTGGTCTGGTAAGTGAAGCATCCACGCCCACTCTGTGTATTGGCCATTTTTCTCATTTATGTCTTCCTTAAAGATGCAGTACTTGATGCTTGGATATGCTGGTACTTCTTGGAGGATTTCATTTGAACTCCACCCCAGAACATGACTCAGTCCTATGTGGAAGCGACTTTTCTTAATTATGCCATGATTACCTGGGGCAGTGTGGGATGAAGAGTTTGTCTTTTGGCTTACCTAGGTTTATGGCCATTTAATTTTATTCCTTCTTATCATTCTCATAGGGTGCTATACTAATATTTCCTATTCTAGGTCACAAATGGTCTGAGCCGCACATCCAGTTTTACTCCACAGTGAAGGAAATTAAGTCTCAGGCTTCACAGAGCTTTAAGAATCATGACCACTGCTTAGAATTTTGTTGGTGTCAAACAGTCTCACCTAATGTCACCTGCCTGTAGCAGTCACCCTTCTCCAGCTGTCCCTTAATTATCTTAGGTTCACAGCTCACATTGCCTGATTGTAGGATCCAGAGACAACTTGAGAGAACAGGAGGGTGATCATAGATTTGATGTGAGAAATAACCTTTTTTCATATGTGCCCCCTGTCTCCAATTCCAACACCCAGATCTCCAGTCAGTTCTACGAATCACATGAATGGTGGAAATTGATGAGAGGTTTTTATTTTCTGTCTAAAGTGATGCCTAGTAGCAGAGACACATTCCATGGATGCAAGAATCCAAGAGTAGAGGAGACTTCATGAATATAATCACCCCCAAATCAACAAAGTCCTAGGAAGGGCTTTGGAATTGTACAAACCAGGGCAATTTTATCTAGAACTCAAGGAATAAGGAGACCCCAGTTACCATCTGCATGATGCATGCTAGCACAATAAGGTATTTAAATATTATTTATTTTTATTCTTTTAAAAGATTTTATTTATTTATTTAAGATAGAGAGCGAGCATGAGTGGGGAGGGCCAGAGGGAGAAGAAGAGGGAGAAAGACTCCAAAGCAGACTGTGCTGAGTCTTAATCCCAGGACTGGGAGATCATGATTTGAGCTGAAACCAAGAGTTAGACACTCAGCCAACCGCACCACCCAGGCACCCCATGTAAGTAAGTATTATTATCAAAACCTCTATCATGGTTGTTGGTGTTAGTTGAAAGTTCAGATCAATAAAATCATTATTCCAAATGTGATCTTTGCCCTCTTGATAGACAAGTCCAGATGCTAGAAAGCCAGTCTGGAGGACTTGGAAAAATTAGATTTGGGTCATCTTCCTGATCTCTCTAAATTTAATTCTGGTCATTCTTTCTTTCCCCCCCCCCTTTTCCTACTCCAATCTGTACTTCAAAGTTACACGAAGCCAAATGACCTTTTCTGACAGAGGTGGGACTACTCATTAAGGGGAGGCTGCTGGTTGGACAGCCATGGTGGAGTACAAGTATATACAAGCACATGTTGCCATGTCTTTGATATCAGATGGGCAGTTTCCCAAATTATGGTCAACATAGTCCAAATATTCCAGGAAATCTGCAGTGCCAACACTGAAGGTGTGTTGTCTCTTCAGAATGTGTAAGCACAAATCTGGGAGCAAAGGGTCTGCTACATGTTTGTTTTTGGGCAACTGTACAGTGAAAGTAGTTTTAAATAGAAAGGGGGTTCTGAGTTTAATTTCTCAATGAAAGGAAAGCTTTTTGCTTCTTGCTCTGACCTACTTAAACTCCACCAAAGAGACACTGCTGGACAAACAAGAACTTTCCTTGTCTGCTGTTGAGATGCCAGAAAAATGATGAGACGAGCACACCAGGTCCATTTATAAAATAAAACTGTTTTAAGCCACAACTAGCAGCATTCCAATTCACATTTTTCCAGACTCCATGTCTTTGTGTAATATTTCAAGAAACATCTTTATAATGGGTGAAAAATTTCTCTGAACTCTGAAGTTTCAGGTGTTTTATCATTTGGTACTGTATTTAAGATATAAATAGAGAGGAAGTTAATATATGTGTGGGAATTATTGGTTTATTTGAATACCGTGTTAAGAAATCTTTTGAGATGTGTAAAGTTGTGACTGTAAATATGTTGTTTTTAGAGCTGGGTATGTCATTGAATATCTTAGAATGATATTCTTAGAATAATTTGAAATAGAATTTCCTGTAGTGATACATTTATTCTACCTGCCTTTCCTGTGCTACCAGGTATGAAAATAAGGACAGAGTAATACATACTAAGATAGACAAAGTGAATACATATGAAAAAGAAAAAAAATATGTTTTTTTTACTAATGAGGCAACAACTGAGAAAAAGTTGGCAGAATGTGTTGATGAATCTCACGTGTTTTTTGAATCTTTGTGGAATCTCTGGGTTTATAGTCTTAAATTTTGCTGGTGAACAAATTTGAACTGGCTCATCCAGTATAAATTATTGTAATCGTCTCTGTTTTCTCTAGTATCTCCCACAGTTTAAAAAAATTTCTGATGTTAAAATATTATTTCAATGATAATTTAACAAAGCATCTAATATTTATTGCATGCACCCATGTGATAGGCATGTGCTAAATCCTTCAGTGGAACATTTTTGAGAGAGATAGATTGAGCGCATATGTGAACAGGGGTAAGGGCGGGGGGGGGAGTGGAGAGAGAGAGAGAGAGAGAGAGAATCTTAAATAGGCTCCACGCCCAGCACGGAGGCTAATCTAGGGGTCATCAATCTCATAACCCTGAGATCATGACCTGACCCAAAATCAAGTGTTGGATGCTTAATTGACTATGCCACCCAGGTGTCCCATTGCATCATTTCTTTTAATCCCCAAAACAATTCCATGCAGTAGTAGTATTAATCCTATTTTGCAGATGAAATAATTCAGGTTCTGTGGGGTTGGAAACTTGAATATAAGGCTAGTGAGTTATGGAAGTGAGATATAACAATAATTGCTAAAATTTATATAGCAAGTAGTGTAACACACTGAATCTTCATATCAACCCAACAAGGTGGAAGAGAAGAGTAACAGAGAAAAAGTAGGGAAGCCAGAATTTGAACCTTGTCAATTTGACTCCAACTCTTGAGTGTAACTATGAGAATTAAGTTACAAAGGTGTGCTGTCGGTAGCCACTAGCTTTTTTTATTTTTGTCATAATTCAAATTTAGATTAACCTTTTTTAAAAAGTTTGGCTTTTTAGTCACATTAACTACATTCAAGTGCTCACTAGCTAGTGGCTACCATATTGGACAGCACGGTATACTTCCATCATTGCAGAAAGTTCTGTGGAACAATGCTGTTGATAGACTCTGTACAAATGTTTTCCTAGTGATGTTTTAATAAAATAATGTGGACTCCATGAAGAGATTTGGGAAACACTTAAATGTTATTACCAGTGCCAAACTAATCATCGTTTGGGGTAGATTAATTTTACTGATGGTTACTAATTAATTTTATTTTTATTCTTCTTGTCATAAATTTGATGGGAGAAAAGTTTCTGATCTTGTCCCTAAAACTTGGAAATTTTGGATTCTTATTTTAGATCTGTGATTCCCCTTTCATGGATTATATAACTCCTGATAATTTTCCATTTGGGAATATCAAGTTGGCAAAAATAATTTCAAGGAGGCAAGAAGTGCAAGACAATATTAAAAAATCCACTCTAAAAATTGAAATCCTTCCAATAAATAAATTTGCAGGGTTTTGTTTTTGTTTTTGTTTTTGCCAAGAAGAATAATGCTGTTTAAATGAACCATCACATTCTGTTTAGTGATTTGAAACTATCTTGCCTTTTCTGAATGGCATATGTTGCTCTAGTTTAAAGCCATTTCAAGAATAAAATAATCAAGAAGGAATGTTCTTACTTAGAATGACTATCTTTGTATATTTATCTATATCTATGATGGGTTCCTTTCTGCATTTCTTATCTTTAAAGTAATTAAATAAAAGGATAAATGCAACTTACTGCCTACCTACTGACATTCTAGGTACCTGTTGGATTCATTCCAATTTATGAAGGTGTTTTGAATGATAATTTCAGAATTGATTGGATGCATTTCAGATGGAGATCTGTTTCTATGGAAACATATTGGGTTTGCAGACTGAAAGACTATTGTAAATAGCATTAACCAAAATTGCATATGCACAGGATGACTCCACTCCTTCCCCAGAAAATTCATTAAAGGAAAAATAAAGGCTAGAGGAGGCCAAACCTAATCCCAGTTGCCTGTAATAATTATCTGGTCAACACCAGTCACCAGCCTTAGAAATAGTCAATTTCATAGCTAAAATGTGCTCTCTGAGGGGAGGGAGCTCCTTATCAGGCCAGTACCAGAGTCCCAGTACAAACTAGGTTAGGAAGTCTACTGGTAGGTTTATCTGTGGGAACATCTTGCCAGAAGGCATGAGCTAAACACATGTGTCAAAGGTGAACCTAAGATCTGGGGCAGGGAGTGAATAGCTCAGGCAGGAGAGCAAAAACAGACTGAGGAGGAGTAGACTCGGTATGGAAAAGCCACTGGGGAGCAAAAAAGAAAAATAGGACAATTTGGGACTGGAGTGATGTGTAGAGAATTTCTAAGGAAGATGGTGCTGTGCAATTGGAGATTTTTTTCAAACAAATTCCTTTTTTTTTTTTTTTAAAGATTTTATTTATTTTTTTGACAGAGAGATCACAAGTAGGCAGAGAGGCAGGCACGGGAGCGGGGAAGCAGGGTCCCTGCTGAGCAGAGAGCCCGATGCAGGGCTCAATCCCAGGACCCTGAGATCATGACCTGAGTCGAAGGCAGAGGCTTTAACCCACTGAGGCACCCAGGCGCCCCCGCAATTGGAGATTTTAAAGAAAGAACTGTGTGAACTATAACTCAGAATGGAATTTTCCTGCCTGGTCAGTATTAAGAGATAATTCTCCATGGGTCTCTTAAGTTTCTGTACATCTTCTAAGCAGAGGGCACCAACTAATTTTATTTCAGATTACCTTTTCAAGGACGTTGGTATAGTGAACAGCCTTGGATGACTGAGATAATGTCTCTACCTAGAACAAGGTCAAGTCTGTTTATTCTTCAGTATAATAAATACGTCTCCCTCCAGGGTATAATCTGACTAGGCTTACTGCCCATTATAAAAGATTTCAGTTTCCAAAGCTTTCTGGAATCATGCCCCCATTACATGTGTATAATCACCCAGCCTTCTTCATATCACCCTATGGTAACTTGGGCTCAGGGTACCAGCACAAATGCTGATACTGTCCATATAGCTATGATTAGTAAACTATCCTTTGTTTCTGACCCAGGAATCTTGTGTCTTTTGTCTGCATCTATGAATCTATGGTAGCCTATTTGGTAGCTTGTATTAGGGTAGAATTAGGGTAAAATTCACAGTTCTCAACAGTTAGTATGGTTTGGAAATGATTTTCATCTCTCTTAGCTGAACTCTGAAGTATACAAGATAATATGGCCACCTAACATGCCAACAGACAGACTTCAGCTTCTCCATGCTCTCTTACTGTAAGGAAAGTACTGGGGTAAGTAGAGCTGCTGAACCTTTTCATTAGGTTTCTGGTATCTCTTGCTGCCTGTTTCCCAATGTCTTTGGTATAAAGGCTAGACAGATATAATCTGTAATTATACATATGTGTTGGCTTGCACTGTTTTGAATTCAGTAATAGCGCCTAGGTTAAGATTATTTTTTAATCATGTCCATATACTTATGCAGAAGCACTTTTTTAAAAAAGATTTTATTTATTTATTTGGCAGACAGAGATCTCAAGTAGGCAGAGAGGCAGGCAGAGAGAGAGGAAGAAGCAGGCTCCCTGCCGAGCAGTGAGCCCCATGCGGGGCTAGATCCCAGGACCCTGGGATCATGACCTGAGCTGAAAGCAGAGGCTTTAACCCACTGAGCCACCCAGGCTCCCCCAGAAGCACTGTTTAATTATTTTGTCATTTTGTTCAGATGTTTTAATTTTGATCATCAGTGACCTCTATTATCTCACATGGATACCAGCACTTACTTTGAATTAGGTTTGGGTTTTTCCACTCTTCATTGGATTTGGCTCCTGTGAAGTGCTATTCAATACATATCACATGGCTTGCCTTGGTGTGACCTTGTGTTTGATGAGCCCCTCCCAGGAGATTGTCATGACACAACTAATATTCAAGATATGGATAAGATACTTATGTGACAACTGAGAAAGATGAGAATTTTAATTATAAAGTCAAAACTCTCTAAGTAACAGGAAAGAAACATTATTAGAATCTAAAATTATTTTCCATTTTGTACTCTTGCAGAGGATCAAAAAAATAATGTGACTTACAGTTTGCTACTAGCAGATACAAGATGCTTTTGAGAATCTTTCAACCTTCGTTTTGACTTGTTTTGCCATTGTAAGAACTCCGAAACACTTGATCCAGGATTCTTCCAGATCATTGCCTCCCCTACCTCACTCCATTACAGCTTCACACAATGTCTAAATTTCTGGGAACAAAACCCAACAAGATATGTGTAAAAGTTTCAACAAAATGGAAATTGTAAAAGCCAACTTCCCACTCAACACCTACCTTGAGATTTATTTTCTGTTTTCTTCACATTCAAGCTCCTGTGTAACAATGTGACCTTTTTAAAAATACACAAATTAGTAGTTTTAATTTGCAATTTCATTCACACTACAGAACTATGAGAATTCTAATGGCATTGGCAATTAGCTTGCCCATTTGTGCCCAATTTTGCTAATGTATAATGAGTGGTATAGAAAAGAGCATAGGTAAATAGGAAACATGACCTATAATTTGTAATTACACATATGTGTTGGCTTGTACTGAATTTATATTTAGAAACAGTGCCTAGCTTTTAACCCTTTGAGTTGGGTTTTTGTGCAAAAGAAGTATTTAATTATTTTAGAGATTTTCCTGTTTTTATGGGTGAATTTGTATCACTATTCAGTGTCCATCTATTCTTCCTGAGTTCTGGGAATATAGTAAAACTTGCATGTTATATTTTCCCTATTGATAATGAAGTAGAATATAAGCAAAGAAAGAAGACATCTACATATTTATTAGCCAAATGAAAAAATACAATGCAACCACTAGGATTTTCAGCTCATAGGTATTACAATAAAATTTGGTTTGCTTTTATTTCAAGTTATTGTTTTCCACTTTTTTCTTCTGAGAGTACAGATGAAGCAGTTACAACAATTTCTAAAAATCTGGCAATACTATTATAAGAAATCCATATAGTACCTAATTTAAAATAAAAGGAACTTTGCTCTTACTCTCAATTCTCTCATGTTTCTCATCAGCTGGTGGAAGAGTTCCCAGCCCTGATTCTTCATGCCCCCAAATACGAGTTTAAGATGCCACAAGAGGCTGTCTTATTCAGTTTGGGTTGCTATAACAAATTACCATAGACTGCCCGTCTTATAAACAACAGAAATCTATTTCTCTGGGAAGTTCAAGATCAAGCAGTGGGCAGACTCCGTGTCTAGTGAAGACTAGATTCCTGGTTCACAGAAGAGTGTTTGTTTGCTGTGTCTTCATGTGGTGGAAGAGACAAGACAGCTCCCAGGGTTCTATTTTATAAGGACACTGATCCTAGCTATGGGCTCCATGTGGCCCTGAAAGGCCCAACCTTCTAACACCATCATATTTAGGATTAGGATTTCAACATATGAATTTCTGGAGGGACACAAACATTCAGTCCATAGCAGAGTCCATCTGGTTTATACATAAAGTTTAAAGGAAGTCCTTTTTTCTACCAGGGAATATTGTATATCTCGCAGCAAATATCTAATCCAGAGAGACTAAATTACATCCATTTTGCTTTATAATGGCCATTAGGTAAAAACTGCCAGAAATACTTGAGTCCATTTTTGATAGAATATAACATTTTGGTGGTCTCTCATTTCCATGCCAACCTAAAGACTGTACAGGTTTTCCTCAGAAAAAGACCTTTATAGAAAGCTCTGAAATGTCTCATGACCAGATCTTTTCTGAGAAAAAGATATCCCAAAGATGGTAGGAAATGATATCCTAAAGACATTTTAGTAAACTTTTCCAGAAGACTTCCATAGTGTTTGGTAAATCACAATATTAGAGACTTTGGATGTAACTGAGACCCTGACAATTTTAGGGCTGGTTGTTGATTCTACCACTTGTAAATCTGGTTGTCGCACCTCATCTAAGAGTATTAAACATTTTTTTTAAAAGTTACCTAACAACTTTAAGATGATGTGAAGTAGGAGCACACATTAAAAAAAAAATCACTTAAAGGTCAGCATCAAAAGCTGCTTCCCTGGTATTCTGCTGATAAATTCACATGGGGACCCTGCCATTAGTTGTCACTTATTGTCAAGGCTCACTCTCATTGTCACTGATGGACATCAACTCCTTTTTTTCTATGTGTAGTTACTAGAAGGAAATCTCCCTTGGTATGCACTTTTCTTAAGATCCAGTATAAGGGGGCAGATAACAGTACTGACATGTGGGGAGAAATAACGAGTATACAAGAATGTCAAGTAAAAAGCAGCAGACATGAATTTCTTGAAGAATATTTTTGCAATTATGTTCATCCAAGAATATGTGCTGATTTAACTCAGATTTAAATATATACTGAGAACAAATCTGCATAGTTAAGAATTAAATTATAAATCAACAATTTCTTGCCTGTTTTAGACAGTTCTTAAATAGCAGCTTTATAATCTTATTTTTCTCTGTAAGCATATAGGATAAATCAAAATATAAAAATTTAAGCAACAAATCATATTTACACTACATATTATTACTCACTCTGAGGATAAATAATTAGAAACAAAATATTACATACACATCATAGAAAATCCTTTTTGCCTAAGGCAATAAGTATTTTATTTGAATACTTGGGAGGATGTTATAAAGAATCTTATGAATTTGACTTCGGGCAATTTGTCATCCATCAATTAGCTTCTGGTTGTCTTATTTATGCCCTGTATTTTATTGCATTCGTATAGATTCTGATACTTTGTTATTTCCATTCTCCCTCTCTATTTTATTACTTGGTTTTGCTTTAGCTCTTATAAAATCTCTCTGCAGGTCTTCTTAATTTATTACGGATGATAGTTTTCAGAACACAAGAGGCAGAGAATGAAACAGACTGAGCATAATTTGAAGTCAGACAGAATCAGCCTGAATCTCAGCTTGACCACTTACAGTCAGTGAGGGCTTGGGCAGGGAACTTAATTGATCAGAGCCTCAATTTCTTTATATTATAGTATTAGGACAATGACAATTATCTTCCACAATTGTTAGGAGATTCCAGATAACATGGATAAAGCATGGTGGTAGCTCTTACGTGGTGGCTCGTGGTATCAGGCTAGCCCTCTTTGGCGTGCACTGGTTAACAATATCAGGAAATACCTGGTTTGAAGGATGGGTTCAATAGTTCAAAGACTACCCCAGACCGGATTCTGATTTTGGTTGTTTTTAGAGTAACCACTCATCCTGATTTACTTGGTACCGGGGCAGGTGGGTGGTTCCCAGGACACCAGACTTTCAGTGCTAAAACTGAGAAAGTCCTGGGCAACTGTAAACTGTTGGTCATCCTAGATGTTTGTTTAGGTATAAGTGAAGATGCAATGTGAATGCTTTGCAAAGACAGTTTGTGTGCGTGTGCAACAGAAACCTAATCCTAGAGGCTTTATATACAACACAAAGAGCCATTCAAACTGAGTGTCATGGAAAGTGTGCTTTACTGCCCTCTGTCTATTGCAGGAAAAAAGTCCATGCACCTTGAGGGAAGGCTCTCCATCTAGTAGTCTAACTTTAGGACAACACTGACCAGGAATGAAATGCAGCTGCAAGCAATTGATTGGCAACCACTGGTGCAGTTAGCTCATAATTAAAACTTTGAAGCATGATTTATCTTAATTCATGCCCTCTAACTTTGGGGTACAATTCTTCAGTTTTTACTAGTTATTGAAGAATGAAGTGATTTGTTATTTTATTGTTGACATACATTTTGACATATAATTTTTACTAAAGTATAATTAACATACAATATTATATCAGTTTCAGGTGTACAATATATTGATTTAACAATTTCATGCATTATTCAGTGTTCACCATGATAAGTGTAGTCACCACACAACATCATTACAGTATTATTGACTCTATTTGTCAGAATTACTCTACTGAGGTGGAGGCTATCATTAACCAGCTGGTCAGCATGCCAACATACCTCTTACACTTATTCTCTCTGGGCTTCTATTTCCACACCAAACTCTGTGGCTCTGGGGGGTGTGGACCACTTCTTCCTGGAGTGGGCGGAGAAGAGTGAGGGTGCTGAGTGTCTCTTAAAAATGCAAAACCAGCCCAGTGACTACTCCCTCCTACAGCATGGGCAGAAGCCATCCCAGAATGGGTGGGGTAAAATCCTAGATGCTATGGAACTGCCACCACTCTGGAGAAGAACATGAACCAGGCCCTTTTGGATCTGCATGCCATGGGTTCTGCTGCCAGAGATGACCATCTCTGTGGATTCCTGGAGAACCACTTCCTGGATGAGGAGGTGAAATTTTTTTTTTTTAAAGATTTTATTTATTTATTTGAAAGACAATCACAAGTAGGCAGAGAGGCAGGCAGAGAGAGAGGAGGAAGCAGCCTCCTGCTGAGCAGAGAGCCTGATGCGGGGCTCGATCCCAGGACCCTGGGAATTATGACCTGAATCGAAGGCAGAGGCTTTAACCCACTGAGCCACCCGGGCGCCACAAGGAGGTGAAACTTATCAAGAGGACGATGACCACCTGACTCACCTCCACAGGCTACCTTGCCCTCAGGCTGGGATGGGTGTGTATCTCTCTAAAAGACTCACCCTCAAACATGACTAGGAACCTGTGGAGCCCAGCGGCCTTTGAGGAACCCTTCTGGCATCTCCCTTGGTGCCAGGGCTTCTGCCTGGACCTCCTCCCAAGCCACTAGGCAGCTTTCTAACCACCCTGGAGCCCTCTCCCAAGCCGTGGACAGAAACAATAAAGCTTTTTGCAGGAAAAAAATGGTTTTGTTGTTTTAAGTATGAAAATCCTACACTTGAACCACCTGAACCTTTATCTGTTACGTAATTGGAAACTAGGAATTGAAGCAAAAAGAATAACTTTCTGTATCCAAAGCTCCCCTTATATCTTGGTGTTCAAGGCCAGAATTATATAATCTCTCTGTGACTCTTTTTAAGTACTATATCCTATCCTAGTGACCTTTGACAGAATATCCTTCTTTTGCTTTCTTAGCTCAGAGTCTTATTAACACCTAAAGATAATTTTTCTTTCCAAACAAACTTATTGTCTCATTAACAAGTTTAGCCATGTCACATGCTGCTGCTATAAAGATAACTAGGTCAGGTTTCTTGGTTAGTCCCTTGAGCAGCCCTTAAGTGCTAGTTTAGTTTAATATTTGTGTGCATATTTGTAGAAAAAAAAGAGATAATTTGGTGAATAGCTTTGACTCTATTTCAACCTCAGACACAATCTTAATTTTAATTAAAAAGAAACTAGATCTAGACTGTACAATGAGGATACATATATGTATATATATATATATATATACATATATATATATATATTCAAATTTTTAAATTTTTAGGTTTTTGGACTGGATCTCTACCAGTGATTTTCAACCTGGCTACACTTTAGAATCACTGGGAGTGGGGGTAGATGGTGGGTGTTGGTGTAGGGAAGGATTTAAGAAATATCGATGCCCATGTGGGCATCCATTTAAATCTCCATCTAAATCATCTAAATTTCTGTGGGTAGAGCCAAACATTTGAATTTTTATTTTAAAAAATTTTATTTATTCTTTATTTTTAAATATTCTATTTATTTGAGAGAGAGAGAGAGCAGAGAGCATAGGGTGGGGGGGGTGGGGAGAAGAGCAGAGGGAGAGGGAGAAGCAGACTCCTGGCTGAGCAGGGAGCACAACAAAGGGCTTGATCCCAGGACCCTGAGATCATGACCTGAGCTGAAGACAGAAGCCTAACCAACTGAGTCACCAAAGCACCCCTAAATATTTGAATTTTTAAAAAGATCTCCAAGCAACTCTAAGTGCTCTAGCAACTATAACGGATTCTCTTACGGATCAAAAAATTCAGAGGACAAATAGTTCCAGAATATCAGGCACTGTGGGACAGTTTTCTAGAGAACTTACATTCTATTTTAAGGGGTTCTCTTTTCATGCCCCACCTGAGACTCCTCTCACCTGCTCATCTAGGAAGAACTGTAAAGTAGGTGCTCACTTATAACATCTGCTTCCTCTTGAGCATGCTAAATGTAGGTCCACACAAGGGCCCGTGTACAGAGACAAGCAAGATGCTTATCTTCCTCCCAAACAACTGTCTTCTTCCCATCTTCCTCCCCGCACCGACCCCTGAAAAAGCTCTGCTGGACCTGCAGTGCCTCTCACGGGTGGAAACTGGGAATTTAGGCTTCCTTCCTTGAATTTTTATTGTAGTGAGGAAACTAAGGGGAATGGTTCTCGCAGGAATAAAGAGAAACATGAACTTCAGAGATGGGTTTGCTAAGAGGCCAAGGGGGAGAAACGCATATCGAAATTAAGAGAAAACAGCCATTTTTGCTTTCCCCTTCCCTAAATAAACAACAACAGTGACAACAACTTTAAAAATCAATAATTTGAAGGAAAGCTACATTACGTGTAAAAGTCTTGAGATTTATAAAACCCATCTTATGAAAATGACAAGGAAACAAAAATGATAGTATGTTCAAATGATTACTTGAATATCCCCGTCTTATGATAGGGGAACTGCTGTGAATCCCCAACACAGGACAATTGAGAGCCAACAAAAAGATCAGTGTGCCACCTGCTAGCCCCAGGAGTTTCCCTATTTTCTGAGATCTGTAAGTAGTGGTGGTAGGAAGTGGAATAATGGAAGGGGACAGAAGGGAAGGAAAAAAACCCGCAGATCCTAAAAGTACGTAAGGACAGTAATATAGGGTAGTTAGTATAGGGAAAGCTAAATTGGGGGGCAATATTAACAAGCAACTGGGTTTGGTTGTGTTTAATTTTGTTTCCTTTAAAAGAAACACATGGGTGCCACACACACACACACACACACACACACACACACACACACACACACACAC